>NW_024354503.1:4778976-5184828 GCF_902729225.1 Pteropus medius | reverse complement strand
ATATACATATATATACACATATAATAGAATATTACTCAGCCATAAAAAAAAAAAGGAAATCATGCCATCTGCAACAACATAGATAGAACTAGAGAGAGGGTACTGTGCTGAGTAGAGTTAGTCAGACAGAGAAAGACAAATGCCATATGATTTCACTTATATGTGGAATCTAAAGAACAAAATAAAACAGAAACAAACTCATAGATACAGAGACTATTTTGAGGGTTGCCAGAATATTTGGGGGATTGCGGGAGTGAGTGAAAAAGAAGAGGGGATTAAGAAGTACAAAATGGTAGTTACAAAACAGTCATGGGGATATAAAGTATAGCATAAGGAATATAGTCAATAGTATTGTAATAACTATATACGGTGTCAGATGAGTGATCTGACACCGTATATAGTTATCGGAGTGATCACTTCATAAGTTATATAAATGTCTAATCACTATGTTGTATACCTGAAACTAATATAATATTGTATATCCACTGTAACTAAAAAAAATGTTTTTTAAAAAAAACTGGTATGGGATACAGCCTGGGCACTGATATATTTTTAAACTCCCTTAGGTGATTCTGATGTGCAGAAAATTTGAGAGAATGGGGATGGGAGTGAATGGACCAGGGAAATACACTAAAGATTGCCAAGTAGCACTAAAAGGACTCGCTTCAGTTAATGATCTTGAATGAAAAGAAACTAGTTAATACAGCTGTATTTTTCTCTGATCAGATGCAGGCATGGAATGGGCAGAGAACTAAATTTAACTGAGATTAGGCTTTTGTCTTGTGAACAAGACACAAGGAAAAGGAAGCAAGCAAGTTGTGTGGGCATGCATGATGGACCATGGACTCTAAGCTGGTAAGATGCAGAGCTATAGCCATGAACTGTGCGAGGGTCAGTGAAATGGTGATAGAATCAATGGATTAGAAATCCTGAGGAGTTAGAAGAATCATTAGAGCTGTGAGTTACTAGAGGGAGTGAGCTGGAAAGACAGGAGATAGTGGTCAGGTATATCAAATTTATTAATATTCAAACCATCGAGAAATCAACTGTTGTGCTGGAAAGAGTAACAGTGAATCAGGAGCTAAAATCTTCAAGGAATGAAGAGGAATGAGCTGTCATTAACAGAAATGGCAGCAACAATGAAGGGTAACTGACAATATATTCTGATGTTATAAGCTTTAAAGCTAGAAGGAGGGATAATGAAATAGCATTATTGATAAATGTCTTTTTGCCCCATTAGACTGTCGGCTACTTAAGGGAAAAGAGACCATGACTTTTTATACTCACGATCTAGCACAGTTCTTAGAACAGAGTAGGTACTTAATAAAATTTTGTGGTTGAGTGAACAGTCTAGAGAAAACATCCTCATTTCCAAATAACCAGTTGAATTAGAACCCGGCTGTCCTGGTTCCATATCCCAGATGCCGATTCACAGTATTGCTCCATTGGTTCTGTCAATCACTCAACTGATGCTGGTTCAAAGGTATCATAGAGTTAGTTTCCAGCCTGGCACCAAGAGTATGACCTTATTTTTAAGGCTCTTTCTCTTTTATTCTTTTTTTTTTTTTTTAAATCGGACCACTTCAAACAGTGAAAACAAATGGGACATGAGTGACAGTCACAGATAACAGCTCCAGTCTCCAAGTTAAAGACACTTTTACCTAAGCCTGGGACCCACCAGAGCCTGCTACGTCTACTAGAGAGGGAGGCAAGAGGAGCGGTTTCCACAAAGGAACCAGCTCTGAGCCTCAGAGAGAATGGAGCTTGTGATAAAAGGTACACACAATTATGCTAATATAACATACCTAGAGTGTCAGCTATATTCAACAACGCATACTGAGGACCTACTAAGCGCTGGGCACTGTGCTAGGCACCGCATATAATTCATAAATATATAAAATTTGATTAAAATACGTATAACGGCAGTCTTGGAGGGGAAAGGGAGTTGCAAAAGTGCAAATGCATTCTGAGGACTGTGTGGGTGAGGCAGCAAGGGGAAGACACCTGGGGAAGAGTAGGAACCATTGCTGACTAAACGAATATACAGATGGTCTCAGGACAGTGCCACCTCTCTCCCACTGAACTGACTGACACAGAGCTTGGTCTCCTGGTAAGGGGACCCAGGGCAATGCTTTGAGAGCTCATACCCTAAAGGCATCTCTGGTTACAGAACATCATGGTCTTTTGGAAAGACCACTAGCTCAGGAGTTAGAAAACGTGAGGTCTGATTCTGGCCCTTCTCTAACTTGCTATGTGACTTTAGGGAAGCCATTTAACTTTTCCAGGCCTCTGCGGTTTCATGTGTAAAACAAGGGATGAATAGACCTTTTCTAAGATTCCTGACAACTTACTTTTCAGCTATGAAGTCTAAGTGTCTACGGTTTCAACCGCATGGAGGCGTACACTCGGAAGGCTGAAAGAAGATGAGAACTATTCTTAGAGCCTAGCCCAGTCATGTGGCAACAGCATGTTTAGGACAAAAGATAAGAGACTGACCTGGAGCACCAGAGTTAAGACACGGCAGCTGATCGCAAACCTCAGCACCTCTTTCCGGGATGGGTCCAGGGGCCACATCCTGTCACCACCAGGAAAGCAGGGATGCTGCTGCCAGGACTGAGCTCCCTCAGGCTTCTAAACGCCAAAACCCAAAGGAGAAATGTCACACATTGGTTGAAAGTAAATTCTTGAAAGCATTCTTCACAAGAGGCTCCCCCTTCAGTATTAGTAGGCGAACTTAACCACCTAACTTCCCAGATGAGGGAAAAGCATCTTGAAGGCAGATGTCATTTAGTGTCTCTCTGAAGTACTGTATTCTTGCTGGGAAAGTTCCACACAGGCATGAAACTGGGAAGCAAAACTCGCAGGAAGTCTTTAAAAAGGCTGCTGAGTGCCCTTTGCAGGAACTAAAGACCTAGGTTCAAATCCTAGCTCTGTTTGGCTCAGACGTTCTCATTTAGACCTTCTGAGCCTCAATTCTTTATGTATAAAATGGGAGCAGATTATTTTGCCTGTCTCACAAAATTGTCAGGGTGGTGAAATGGACAAGAGTGTGAAGTACTACCACATCTACATTATGGTTGCTATTATTTGGTGTGTGCGCCCTTCCTCCTGCCCAGAATAATAAACCAGGTCCCAAACCAGAATCCCAAAAATGGGGCATAGAGTGAACTAAGAAACCATAATAACTACACACTCTAGCTTAGCTCTCTGATGTGTGTTCAGCTGGTCTGTTAAATTAAGTGGAGAAGGAAAAGAAAACCACCACTCTGCAGGAGTTCAGCCAGCTCACATTGCTAAAACAAACTTAGTAGGAAGACAGAGTTGTCTACTAGGGATGGAGAAAACTTATTTCTCATCTCTTTATTGGAATGGCAGCAACATATAAACAATTGCAAAGCCATTCTGAGGCAAGGAATGCACTTTAAGGCATTATTTTTTATTAACAATTCGTTTGGCTAAAATAAGTAGCAATGGCTCCCACAGATCTAGTCTGGGACATCAGAAGGGAGGGTAAGAGCATATGAGGCAGCTCACCAAGCTGGGGTGAAGAACTATCCCTAAAGGAAAAAATACTTAAACTGAGAAATTAACAAGGAGGGCTGGTATCAAACCTTTAGGTACCACTTGTTTCTGGGATTCTTCTCTGACCCTCACTAGACTATGCGATATGCTCTCATTGCACTCTGCCATGTGGTCTTTACTGCTATTGCTTAATTAAGTTGCTTGTGAGGCAGGGGGTTTATCTCGCTCACAACTATATCCCCAGGACCTAGCATATAAACAGGCATTTTAAGCCCCTGTTCTGAGTGGAAGTGGTAAGAACAGGATATGGCATCATCAGTTCATTGGCTCTGGATATAAAATCACTGCTCCAAGTATCCCTCCCACCATCCTCATGTTAAGAGCAAGACTATTCACAGAAGCCATAGGAAAATAAAATTTCTCCAGAAAGGGAGCGAGATTTGCCAATAGCAACAGTACTTATCCTCAGCACAAGGGGGCGCCTGCTGCTTACTCCATCACCAGGAAGCCTAGAGGAAGGGAGGGGCCACAAACGCCACACCAGTCTGCTCATCAAAATTCAGTTCAAAGGCTAGCTTCTGAAAACCCCAGAGAGCGGAGGTAGTCTGTGAATCTACCCAACATTTCCAACACCTGACTAGTTTTATAGAGGTGAGTCGCAGAAACAGACACAGCCAACCAAACACAGCCGCTGGTTCTCTATCCTAGGGTGAATTCACTTTTTCCCTTCTTCACTTTCCACCCACATGTAGAAGAGAAATTAGGAACAGAAAAGCACTTAACCCACCTCTGCCTCTTCACCAGGCTGCCATTCTTCCTTTCCTCTCTGCAGAGTCAAGCTTTAGCCCCAGCGACCACAGGAGACTTGTATTGTAGCTTACACTTAATTTACAGGTAAACCAAGTAAAAACAAAATAAAGCCAGTGAGTTCTCCCTTTCAGCTAATTGCCAACCTCACGTCCCAACAACCACTTTGCCAAATCACAGACTCTTAACTGGCAGGACACTTGAAGAGTAACTAGTTTTACTTTATTTTCCCGTGAGGTAAATATGCCCCAGAGAGGTGAGTAATAAAAATCTCCATAGCTTTGACATTATAGATTTCATTAGACCCTGTGAGGCCTGTATAATTGCCATCGCCATTTTATGGATATGGAAACTGAGGCTCACTGGGGTCAAGTGGCACACTCAAAGCTATATTTAAAGAGAAAGTTCTGAGTTTTTTTTTTATTCTGAAACTTAATGGTCTTCCCACCAGGCCTCACCCCAGCCAAGATGTGCTGTTTCTGAGCCAGGATTACAACCCAGGTCTCTCAACTCCTAGCCTAGTAGTTGTCCAACGACAGAGCATGCTCTTGCTGGGTATGCTTAGGGCAGGGTGTCGCCTATCTGAGAATACAGAGAAGCCTGCTGATTTCGAGTCTGGATCCTCTAGGTAAGACATCTTCTGTGGGATGGGGAAATAGCTCTGCCCAAGAGTCCTTGGGGCCAGAGGCCTTGGGGGCTGCTGGCCATCACGAGCCAGGGGCCGCTTTCTGCCAGCCCAGCCAGGTCTAAAGACTCTTCTTGCCTGCTTCTTTCGGGTACAGCCCCAAGCGGGGATCGGGCATCTACTCTCCCCAAAGAGGCCAAGGTCCAGGGGCTATTTCCGAGGGAGCCGGTGTGGCCTGACCCGACTACAGGGCCGGAAGGCAGGGGAAGGCGGGAGGCTGTAAAGGAAGAGGCGGCACCCCGAGGCCGCAATGGCGGAGGGGCGGGACTCCCCGCTTCTCGGCAGCCTCCGCCTCATGTCCCTCGGCCTCCGTTTGACAACTTCCCTCCCCCAAGAACTCCAGGGCTCCCACGCTGGCGCCGGGTCCCCAGCGCCCGCCACTCTCAACCTCCAAAGCAGGGCCCGAACCGCAGCTCCTCCATCCGGGACTCCGAGCGGCCTGCGCCTGTGCACTGACTCCGCCGACGGCGGCCCCGCCCCTCTCCTGCCCGGACTTGGAGCCGCCCCGCCCCCTCTGCGGCGGCCATGTTGACTCCGAGTGGGGCGGGTACGACGGAGCCCCATGACTCCGGGCCCTCAACCTTGGCGCCTCTACGCCTTGGTGACACCTTAAGAGTTCCCTCTTGTACTGCACGCTCTTCAAGGCCCCCTCCCCCACCATCAGTTAGTCCTCCGGGGCTACTGTCTCAGAGTCGTGTTCTTGCCCCAGTTCCACCCCACAAACATCCACTGAGTTTCCATGTGTGCGGAGGCTCTCGGAGTTGAGGGGCTGGCCAGTGGTTTCTTCACCGAAGCAAGAGCCGCATTTTCCCTGCTGTCAGGCAACAACAGCTCAGCACAGGGCCTGGCACACAATAGATGTTCTCCGAATAGAAAGAAAAGACTTCTTGGGGTTTCTGTGGCCAGCAGCGGCACCCTGCGTCCTGGGTGTGAAGAAAGCAGGGGATCCCCCTGACTTTCCCCTCCAGCTACCAGGGACCTTCTGTCCTACTTCAGTTCTCAGCCCCACCTCAGGTGGCTAATGAGGATGGTGAAGGAAACTTCAGAGAACACCCTCGCCAGGACTCCTTTCTCCTTCCTCATTCAAGCAGTTTTTCTCTTAGGAAGTGGGACCAAAAAAGAAGAAGAAAAGGAGCTAACTCAACAAAACCGTCTGTTAGGGAGGAGCAGCCAGTTGGTACCCCTGTAACGGAAACTGTTAGAACAACTTTGCACCCTCCTTAAAGGAAATAGATAATAAATCCTTCTCCGTTGGTGGATTTCTTGTTTCTCAGGATTCCAAAGCCTGCGGTTTCAGTTATCTGCCCTCCAAACGATGTTAGGGTCTGGGTTAGCCTCTGGCCACAGCCCTGGCTGAGGGAGGGGTTTATCTTCTGCAACCACTACTCATGTGGGTGGGAACAAAGAGATGGTTGCTCTCTCTCAGGCAAAGGAACTAGCCCAGATCAGTTTTGTGGGGGCCATGGACTGTATCTTTTGATTCTTTATAACTTAGTTCAGGCCTTGAGAACTAAACTGTCCTCAGGTATTTGCTGTGTATAAGGTGACTAAAGTATAGGTCACATTTTAATCATTCATTGGAGGAGAAGGGAAAAAATGGAGTTTAGAAGACTCTTCCCCCATTTTTTCAGTGACACACACTTTGAGTTCCAAAGGCCTGTGAGTGAATAGACAAAGCTGTGGGGCACACTCTTGACTGAAGCCTGAGGTTGTGGCTTAAGGCTCTAGAAGTCCGTGAGCCTCCAAGCAGCACTTTGTTTGCAAAGATAAAACTGAGAAATGAACTGTCCTTGCTTTGTGAATTCACAGGGGGAAAAGACATGCATTTCTTAAGGTTCTCTCTGTCCACCCCAAATTCTTTCAAAAATCTTTGTAAAAAGGACAGGGGTCCCTTGCGACAAGTCAGAATGTTTTCTAAAAGCTCAACTGTCAACCTTTAGAGGTAGAACTTTGTCCAGATAATCAGCTTTACTTTCCTGCAATTTCTCCTTCCTTTCCTTCTCTGCTATCAACACCCCCCCACCCCCCTGCCCCCGGCTCTTCCGCTCTGCTTCCTGTTTCATTTTCTGGCTCCTGCTCTGACAGGAAAACAAGGAAGCTGAATCTTGTGCTCTCAAAGCCCTGGCTTGTCAGAATGGAAGAAGACTAGGTGGGAATGGGAGGGAGTTCTGGGCCTCCAAGGCTGTGAGTAAGTAGTGGAGGAGGCAGCTCTCTCCATTCTGCTTTCCGAGTCGGCAGCTAAAATGGAGCCTGCATCTACACAGGGAGCCAGCTGAGCGACCAGCATTGTGGAAGAGCCAGGGAGACAGAGACGCATCCCAGGGCTCCAGAAAGACTCTGTACCATGGACATAGCCAGTTTCATTAAGAAGCAAATATCCCACACCACTAAGAAACACTTTCATAATACAAAACCCCCTGACCTAACAAATGTAAGAAATGCATCACTATTTCTAGAATCCTAGAATGTAAGAGATTAACAGCATTTCTGTTTCTTGTACTTGCCTGGCTCTGCTCTTGCTGTTTCTCCTGCTTGAAACACTTCACTGCCAGACCACCCTTTGGCCAGCCCCACTACATTCAGATCTCGGCTGAATGTCACCTCCTCAGAGAGGCCTTCCTTGACTACCTGGCCACACCCCCACCCTATACTATCCCATCACCCTGTTCAGTTTTCATAGCACTTATCACCACCTTGTTGTCCTGTCCATGAATTTTACTCATTTCATCATGTTTTCCTCTTAGGGAATGTAAGCGCTATGAGAAGTGGGGGCCTTGTTCAAAGTATTACCAGCATTAGAACAGTGCTTTGCACATTGTATGTACTCAATGAAGATCTGGTGAATAGATTCATTTAATCTGATACGTATATTTCATGGATGAGAGAACTAAGACTCAGAGAGGAGGAGTGATTGGCTTAAAGTTACACAGCTAGTGGCAGAGGTGAGACTTGAATTCAGGTCTCTAGCCTCCCAGGCTGGATTTTTCTATCACACTACACTATTTTTTCTCAGGTTTGCCTCTTTTCCTCTCCCTTTTTTTTCCACATGACTAAGTCTTTACAGGTTATGCCGAGAATACTACATAGAGCACACCGACTCCTACCTATTCTTTCCTCCACTAAATTTCTATCTTATCTGTTTGATTTATTCAACAATAGGAGGGCCTACTATGTGACAGAGGATGAGGATGTAACACTGAGCAAGATAGACACACAGACCTTGTCCTCATGAAGATAATATCTATCTCATGGATTTTATAGTACTTGGCATTTAAAGTGTTCATATGTGTAAAGTGTTCATAAAGTGTAAATATGGGCTATTGTAACTCCCTGAAAGAAAAGCAGAGCGAGTGATTTTCCCACTGTGAAGAAGGAAGTTTGATGGTTCTCTGGAGCACTCCCATCCCTGGAAAAACCTGACAATTCATTTCTCTTTGTAGCTGCCTTGCCTTGCTCCACATCTGCAAATGGCCTTGACCCCAGGCTGGGCAGAGGAACAGCCTGTTATACCTATTCTCAGTAGCTCAGTTTCCAGACACTAAACTTTCCATGACCCCAATCCTATGAGAATACTGGATAAGGTGACCCCGATCTGGGATATTGGTTTTGAGGCCATACTATTGTGGGACAGAAGTGACCACATAGGCCTCTGGTACCTGTCACTGCCAACTGTTCGCAGGCAGGGCTAATGCCTGTGATGACAGGCAGCTGTGCCTTACCAGAACTTTATGCTACTTCTTTTTGCTGTGGATAAAAGGCATTCATTGGCAGTTTCCAAGGACACTGGGTAATATTTACATCCATCCTGAAACCTGGGGTGGCACCAATCAGGTCTTGGACATTTATCAAAAGAATACTTTTTGGGCCTCTGCCATTATCATTTGAAGATGCCCATCCACCCCAATACAAAGACCCTGTCCTCTCAGCCAATTGCAGGACCTGAACACTGATTCTTTAAATGCAGGGACAGTGGATATTTTTCACCCTTTCTTTGGTGTTTGCCTTTCAGTAGTTAGAAAACCTTGACCCTACTTAGAGGCCTAGTGGGAAGGGCCTTAGCCACTTGGGGGTGGCAGTGGCTGTAAGGCAAAAGAGCCAATGAGGTTGAGAGTATTGTTTAGGCCAGACTTGGCTGCTCTCCAGCTCTGAAAGAAGGTTAAGGTCATTTGGGGGGTGAGGAGGGAGGAGCCTGGGAAAAGAACTACTGGCCACACCCCTGGGTTCTCTACTGGCAAGGTTCTATTTACTTCTCAAAAGCAAATTACTCACAGCTCAGTGGCTAGCAGTTCACCGCCAGTGGTAACTCCAGTCAGAAACTGGAGACCAGGCTAGGCTCCTCCTGCACATTGCAGGAGAGCAGATGAAAGGAACCCAGGAAACCAAACTCCTAGGTAATGATCCACACATAGCCCAGAAATGTACTTTCTATACTAGAAAGTTGAGTTCAAGAGACCCAGAGCAAAAATAGCCATTAGCAATATTGCTCACCAAAATATAGATATGAAAACCTTCCCATTTACTATTTTTCCAGAAGTGTCCTAGGAAGGCATCTTGGTTGATGAAAGCCAACTATCTCTATTTCCACCCCCTCTCGATAAATACTAATTATTCATTCCTGGCCCTGACCCAAATATTAACCACACCTCTTTTGATGAAAACTTGATTGAAATTCTTGGGACAATTTTATCTCATGCTAAATACAACAAAAACAAATCTTGCCTGCCGAGCACCACAGCTAGATCTAGTTACTTCTGGTTATCCTCTGACCCAGGAAAGAGGTACAGTGTGGTATTTTAGGAAGAGCATGGATCTTGGAGTCAGGGGGCCTTGCTTGGTGTGTGACCTCCTACAAGCCACTTTCTTGAACTATAAAATGGGAGCAAGAATACTGATCTCACAGGCATGGGACTGTTTTAGGATTACTTGATTATTATTTCTGGTACACAAGTAGGTACTCAATAGAAAGCTGTAGTTCCAAGTTTCACTTCTAAGTGTCCACAATAATAGCATTACTTAATACTTCTGGTTTCTCCACTGTTTCCCTAAGGAAGGGGATGAACAGAGAAGCTATATATTGCAACATTAGCCTTATCTTATGAAAGTAAGTGCTTCTGGCCAACATCTACATTTCATTTAACAACAATGTGCCTGTAGGACAGGGATATAGCAGTGAATAAATAAAACACCTCTGCCCTCAGAGAGCTTACATTCCAGTAGATGAGAGGTAAGTACAATATACAATAGGCCAGATAGTAATAAGTACTATAAAGAGAAATAAGGCAGAGAAGGGAAATATAGCAGGGGAGCAGATTGCTATTTTAAATAAGGTGGTCAGGGAGTTTCACTGATACAATATTTGAGCAAAGACTTGGAGATGAGGACTTGAACCATGCAGTTATCTGCTGAGTATTCTGTTCAGAGCAAAGGCCCCAACAGCCCTGTACAGTGGAGTGAGCAATGGGGAAGAGAGAAGGGACCAGGGAAGTAAGGGCAAACTAGATTAACTGAGGGCCTTTTAGGTCATTATTATGATCTGGACTTACATATACTGGGAGAAGCACTGAAGGATTTTGATCTGACTTAGGTTTTAAAGGAGATTCTGGTTGCTATGTTGAGAATAGGTTCAATCAGGTCTAGCAGAAGCAGGGAGGCCAGTTTGGAGGATATTTGAAGAAAGATATGATAATGCCTTGAACTACACTGGTAGTGGCTGGACTGAGGATTATTTTTTGGAGTGCAGACAGACTGGAGGTGGACATGAAAGTAGCCAGAGATTTTTTTTTTTGCCAAGTGATGAAGTTGCGATTTACTGAGGAAACTATAAGAGAAGCAGGTTTCTAGTGGAAGAGGACATTTTAGTTTGGGTGTGTTCAAATTAAACTTCCAAACAGATGTCAAGGCAGCTGAATGCTCTAATCTGGGATCAGGAGAGTCAATCTGTAGAAATTAATTGTTAAATTGGAAGCTGCCTCCAAATAAATGGTTGTCTTATTGTTAATTTCTAAGAAAACAGAGATCACCTTCTTGCCAACTATTTCCCATTTTTTTCCCTAGGGTATCATCAATTTCTTTGGCTATTTAAACCCACTTTTATTTCAAGAGGCTAAAATGCTCTTTATGTCTGTAACTTCCTCTTGTGGGCAAAATCACCTTAGGTTTCTTAAATTTAGACTTACAATGTGGAAGGTAAAGTGAAATATGGTGAAGAAATGACAGTGCCCAGGATGCCACCATTTAGGGGAGAGAGCACACCAAGGGAAGAGTTGCAGGAGTAGGACCAGCTCCCTGTGTCCCCAAAAGATCAGGCTTTTAAATAGTTTGAAAATAATAAAAAGCCTCACAAACGTCTTACCAAGATTTAATGTACATTTATTCTTAACACGTGGAACATATAGTATAAAGATTTCATACTGAATAAATGATATTCATTAAGCCAAAAAAGGAAAAAAGGAGGAATTTACATCAAGTTTTAGCTACATTTGTTTGAAATACAAATATGCAGATTTTATCACTGAAAAAATCTCAATTGTGTTTCTTCATCAGGAACTTCAACTGAACCTAGAACTTTTTCACACCTCGATTAGAAAGAAAACAAAACAAAACAAAAACCCAGAAAAAAAAATAAACTATAAGTTGATTGGCTGCTGAGACAGCAAGGACTTTTTACAGAGACCTGTAGAGCATCGCGCCAAGAGGGGCGATGTCTGGCAAGAGATTAAATAGCTGTGTCTCGCTTTGTGCAGGTCACCAACTTGTTAACTCGTCATACTATAAAGGGGTAGCTGGGAAGGGGACCAAACTGTGGGGATCCGAGGGTATGTGCAATGTACAACGTCATATATATACACACGTGGCAGCACAGCCGCTGCAGCTAAAGGTTAAAACCAGTTCTAAGAGGTGATCTCAGGGTTATTCATACAATCAAGGAGGAGAGAAAGAGGTCAGGGTGTTGTAGGTTCACACATGATACTTTGGGGGAAAAGCCTTTTTTTTTTCTCCTCAATGTTTAACTAAAAACATTTTTAAAAACTACAGCTTGCTGCTGACCCAGCGTTTTTTCTCTTGTTTCCATGTGAGACATTATTATTACAGTATGTTTACAGTATCAGGTGTACAGTACAGTACATGAAAGGGTCTACACTCTACTGCACAGGCCTCTCCAGTGAACAGGGTCTGTCCACAACTGCGAACTTCTCGGCTCCTGCAAGATTGTGAATGTACAACAATAAACCACACACAGTTCAGCAGTCACCTTTTTTGTCCTTCAGGTTTTTTTTTGTATTTTTTTTTCCTTTTTTTTTTTTTAACCATTAAAAACAGTTATGAAATGTGGCATCCCGTTGATGCAAGGACCGGGAAAGCCATTTTTGTTTTTTTTTCCCCAAACTCACTGTAAACAACAGTAACTTTGGTTAAAATAAAAAAGTCTTCTATGTAGGCAGAGCTTTGTCTTTTCAAACAGGGTGGGGTCCTGAGGGGAATTAAGGTGAGGACAAGGAACAGAAAGGTATAAAGGTGGGGGGAGGGGGAAGAAAGAGAAATAGGAGAAACTTTTTCCCAAGGGAGAAGCTGGACAGCACAGGGTAAACTGGATTCTGAGGTGGTTTTGCATAAATAAAGGGCAACAGTCAGTTTCTAAGTTCTCCACACACGCACACACACACAGGGAGGGAAGTGTCCCACGGCTGTCATGACTGGCCAATCAGAAACAGTACATCACAAATGACTTGTGAAACCAACGAGTTCATCAACGGTGATACTGAGATGTCCAACAGCCGTGACTCGTACAGCGTGAACTCTGAGTGGTTCTCATCCACCTTGGCCAGGGCCAGCAGTGCGCGGGCAGCCCTCCGCATCATGTCCACACTAGTTGGCTCGAAGGGTGGGTTCTGCATGTGGAGCAGGCTGGCCTGGCTCTGCTGGAACTGTGTGGCAGCAAGGCTGTCCTCCAGGAAGCCCAGGAGGTTGCCGATGCTGCCCTTCTGCACTGCGATGGCACGGGCTGCTAGGCTGTCGCCTTGCGCCAGGTTGGCCAGCAGTACCACGGCCATTTCCCGGCATACCGGGTTCTTTCGGTCACTAAGGAAGCGCACCATGGTGCTATACAACTTCTCTAGGCGGCTGAAGGGTGGGGTGGCCAGGATCAGGTCCACATTGTTGTCCTGGATGCTGAGTTTGCTGAGGGTTTCCAAGACCAGTCTCTGGGGGGAGAGGACGGCATTGGGGCCCAGGGTGGAGAAGGGGTCCTGGGCTTCAGCTGAAGGGCAGACTGCCCAGTGTAGGAGTCCGTCCAGGACAGGCAGGCAAATGCTCTCGGGGTATGGGGAGAGGTCCAACTGCCCCGAGATGTTGGCAAGTGTAACCAAGGTGTTTTCCCGGAGCATCTCCAAGCAGTCCCACCACCACTCCACTTTGTTGCAGCTCACCCCTTGGTCCTGCTCCTCCTCCTTCTCATAAGTTAGTGGTGCCTGCTTCCGTTCGGGATGTTTGTGATGTAGAAGGATCAGCTTGCCCAGGATCAGCAGCAGCCCCGGGTGTTTGGACATCTCAAAGTCGTTGCCTGGCACAAACGACAGGCTTCGAATGGTATTGGAGACACAGACGCAGCGCTTGGCAAGGGAATCCTGCCAGTCCAGAAGGGTACACAGTGGGGTCTCGTCTTTACTGTGGGGTTCATCCTCTAGGATCTTGATGTTCCGATGGCTCTGTGCTGGGCTGATGCCGAATGGAAACTTGCTGCTCTCCTTGGTGGCCTCTGCACTCTTAGATCCCTCCTCGGTCAATGTGCTAGACCGGGTGGACAACATGTCATCCATAGTAGCTGTGATCCGTTTTTCTGGAGGGCCATCTAGTGGGGGGCCCTCCTGTTCTGTTGTCCCTGGTGTACCCTCTGCTGCTGTGACATGCTTCCGTGTGACTGACAGGCAGGGCACATGAGGCCAGATAGGCAGCAGCTCTGTCTTGCTCTCAAAGTGGGTCTGGATATGCTCAGTGGTGTCCCCCCCACCAATCCGCCAGTGCAGCAGGCCACTGTCAAACTCCTGCACGCGCCCAAGCTTATCTGAGCAGTCCACCACAAATGGGTCATTCTTCTGCACGATCTTTACTGGAAGCTTGTCAAACTTACTAGTAAGTTTCTCCTCACTATTCTCTGAGGCTGCCTTATCTTTGCCTGAAAAGGCCATCTCCTCATCATTTTCAGCTACTTCCTCTTCTTCCTCCTCCTCTAGTTGAGGACCTAGAAGGTCTTCTTCATCCTCCCCTTCCACAGGGGCTGGACTAGACGCCTTGCTGAATCTCCCAGGGTCTAGTAGTGTTCTCTGCCCTGGGTCACCCACCTCGTACTCCTTTAAAATGCCAAAGATCTCAATCAGGCAACGTCGGAAATATTCCACAAGGAGCTCTAATAACCCTGGGAGCTAAAAGAGAAAGAACAGAAAATAAATTAAGGGAGGAAAGTAGGCTAAGATGAAAATCCTTCACTTGAGAGACCTCCAAATCCAAGGCGTCTTCTACCTGGTCTCCCCTCTTTCCTTCTAAGTCAGACATTGGTTATCACTGGGAAAGGCAGAGTTGCTCCTTTCCCAAATGCTCTCCACTGCATGAGTCATTCTCTCCTATGACTGGCACAACTTACCCTCGTTCTACCCAACTTCCCCTCATGTGAGCCTGCCTCCAGGATGGACATGCTGACCAGCAGCTCTGTACCTCACAGCCAGCGCCACCACCTCTCAGCCTCCTCTTTCCCAACCAATTTCTGCTTTTCTTCGCCAGGCCTAGTTTCTTACCCATTGGTCACTGTCCCTCTTAGAACACTACAACCCACTGCCAAGTAGAGCCCAAGGCTAGGCATGGTGAAATGACCCCTTCCAACACAAGCTGAGAGGGGGAATGCAGTGTGGACAGATGTCCATCTGCTCTCTTCTCCAAGCTTCCCAACAGTCTAGGAGGCTGGAATTAGGGAGACCCAAATTTCAACTTAGATCCTGTATAGGCCATTTACCTCTAAAAGAAAACATCAATCTCCAGTCAGATTAATTTCTGGTTGACCAGTATAGCAGAATGGAAAAAAATAAGGGCTTTAGCATTAGAAAGATCTAGGTTTAAATTTTGGCTTTTTCAGGAACTAGCTGTGTGATTTAACTTTCTAAGCTGTAGTTTTCCCATTTTTCCATCGAAAATGATGGAAATTCTTTAACTTTACAGGGTTGTTCTGAGGTCAAAAATGGAATATATCAAAATGCCTAGTATATGGAAAATTGTTTGATCAATATTTGTTCCTTTACTTCTTCATGGGAGGCAGTACTATGTAATGGACATAAAGTCAGGCTTTAAAATCAGAAAGATTCTGCTGATAGTTGTATGAACCTAGGCAAAGTTAACACTGAGCCTATTCACTCATCTCTAAGAGGCCACCTCTGCTTCAGAAGACTGTTGTATAACATGAAAGAAAATATTAAGAAGCTGGTACAAAATTAGGGCACAATAAATAGTAACTATTAATAACAATGTCCCTCTTAGTCAGCTCCTTGATATACAGATTGGTTGGTAGGTACTAAAGATGATCAAAAGAAAGAGTAGAATGGTGCAGCAGAAACTCTTCCCAGCTACTAGGAAAGCCCAGGGTGTACATCCTGTGGAGGTCTGTGTGGAGGTCTGGAGAAATCACCTCTGCAAAAACATCACTCCCGGCCCCAGCATACTTTCTTCACACTTCCCATTCTACACCTTAGGAAAATAGGATCGACAATGATCTCTTCTATTTGGAGTGGATGAAATAAGAAAGGGAAAGACTCTGCTCACTCATAGAGACTGTAGTTTCTTCCTGGTAGTCTAAAAGACATCAACAGAATCTGCATTTCTTACCAATACCAAAAAGTTTCTCAAAAATTCCCTTTGAAGTCAATTCTGATACCTTATACAAATTATTATTGTTCTTAGTATTCTGGGCCTATGGCCAGTGGCAAAGTACTGGCATGGAAGACAACAGAGAGAGACAGAAAGAGAGGAGACCATGTTGGCCAGAGATGAGTTAATTCCCTGTCACTTAGTACTGCCTACTTCAAGATCATCCTAGGCCGTCCCAATCTTCAAATCTTCCCTAGGCACTTATACTCACCTGACTCAGGCTGAAGGTCATGATGCTGTTGTCATCATACAGTAGGATGTTAATGGTATCTAATGCCCATGTGCTCTCTGCCAGCAGCCCAGACTTGAGGGACATCATTACCCGCCATGCCTCTGGAGTTCCTGAAATAAAAACCTTCCAATCATCCATCTACCAAGCCCAAGTTGGCTGGAGGTCCCCCCCAAGACTGGCCTGTCAGTTAAGGTACTGTGAAGATAATACACGGTGAAACACAGTTCCTAACTGGGAGAAGACATACAACTGCCCCTCAGGGCTTCTAGGCTCTCTTAGGACATCACTGCATGGCGATTCTTTTAAGAAAAAGCCTGAATGAAATCAGCAGATTTCTTCCTTACTCAAATTTCTTTGGCCCTATCTTAGCGCTATACACCTCATTCAGAATATCAGGATGGAGAGAGAACAATGGACAAGATGAAAAGGAGCAGATTACACAACCCAGTCAGGGAGGTCTCCTTACCGATATCTTTCATGGTGAGCCGCCTTCTCTGCTTCAACACAGGTTGTGTGGCTTCGACAGAGCCAGGTGGGAAGGTGATGTCCCGTCGAATCATGGGGGGCTGCACAGGGGCAGGTGCTATGTGCGAGGCAGGTACTGGGGGACCTGCCTTCTGCATCTTCATCCCAGAGTGCAGGAATGGAGACTTGCTAGGAGAAGTACGGTTCTCCATTGGCCGGGGCAGGGGAGCAGGGCTGGATACCTGAGGAATGTGATTCTGCATGCTTGGCGGGGGCTGGTAGTTGGATGGAGGGGGCCTTGTCATGGGGGGGACGGGGGCAGAGGGACCATATGGAGGCTGGCGTGTGCCATGGGAAGGCCACGGGCCTTCATGGTTGGGCCTCTGATCCGTGTGCAGCATTTCATCTGTTCGGTTCACGCCATGATAGGCGGGGCCCTGGGGGGCAGAGCCTGTGCTCTGCCTGTTGGCATAATTGTAGGTCATGTCATTGCGCCCCTGCCACATGGTGCCTTGCTGAGCAACCTCAGCTGATGCCTGTATGGGGCCTCCCATCATTTGCGGTGGCATATTCTGCTGGGCATTCGAGCCAGGGGGTGCAGAGACACGGTCTCGGCCAAATTGGAATGGAAACTGGTTCTGGGGGCCACTTGCTGGTCGGCGCTCGGCAGCAGCAGCGGCGGTGGCAGGATAGGCATTGCCATACTGGTTGTATACATCTTGCTGAGGGGAAGGCTGGGCAGCTTGTTGCTGAGTGGTGGGCTGGGGCTGGGCTGGGGGCAGCTGCTGCTGCTGGGGCTGCCCCTGCCCTGTGCTGTATGGCACACTGTACATCTCCCCGTCATGCCGCTTGGCAGGAGGGCCATATGTGGCATCCATCGGCCGCTTGTAATTCTAAGACAGGGACAAGCAGGGGGAAGTTAATACTTTACACTCAAGGGACGAAAGACCCACAGCTGCCAAGATAGCTACATCGGACAATCACTGGGCTTGCTTCTGCCCCTCTAGAAGAGACAGGACTCCAAGGGAACAAAGAAATCATCTTTACAAATTATTTTTCGAAACTGTCTCTGAGAGCAAGAATCATTCTCTAGTCCCCTCTGGCTCTCCCTTGCTCTAAGTAGAAAAAGCAGAGAAAAGTTAAAAAATCAAAATAAGGCCCATTTCTAGTCCTTTTGGATAACTAGAGACTGGACTGGGAAGAGATTGAGGGCTAGGCTCTTTGGGCACTACTGGCTATTTCGGTGAGAAAAGACCATCAAAGTATCTAAGATGAGCTTCTTAGACTTTCCAACTTAGTTTCCTAAGTGGCTCTCAAGGGGAACCTGTGGGTTACTTCACCCTGACACCCTCCTCACCTGCTGCTGCTGCTGATACATTGTGGTCTGCTGGCTGGGGAAGGGGCTGCCGGAAGGGGTGCCTTGAGTGGAGAACTGATTGCCATAGGAATCATGTCTGTAAGACAGACAGAAAAAGATGATAGCAAAGGGCGCAAAACAGCAAAGGGCGAGCCACAGCGGCACTGAGACCAGGCTTCTTCACTCACCGTTGCTGCTGCTGCTGTTGCTGTGGGGGGTAGCGGCTAGGGGAATACATCCCCGAGTCTGGGTTGGAAGGCATGAGATTCGGCTGTGGGGCTCCAGTGCCCATGTTTCCCTCAGGTCCTATTCCAGGTTCCGTCCTAAACAAAATTGGAGAAACAGATTGAGTCCACTATAGCTGTGGGGTTCTGGGGTGGGACAGCAATGAGGGGTCATGCTTACCTCACTCTGTCATAAGGACCTCCATAGGGATAGTGCTGTCGTGGTCCCATCGCCACATTTCCCAGCCCAGGGCCAGCAGCTCGGCTGTAGGGGTCCCCCATTCCACCGTTGGGGCCTTGCCCTGAGGACATGAAGGGATCACTCCCTGGAGCTGAGGGCAGAAAGGCAGGCAGTGAGTAAACTGGTAGGTGAGCCAGCCTAGCAATCTACACCTTGCTGTCCTAAAGACTCATGCTCTCTTTATGATTTACTCCTTTTGTTTTCCTAATAGGTTCAAAACAGAGATCTAAAGAGGCCCCAACAAACGAAGATCATGTACTTGTTAAGGGGTGACAAGGCAAGGCCAGGGAGAGGAGACAAGAAAAGAGGGAGGGATGAAGAGGGGTGGTTACGTCTGAATGCCTTATCTCAGAGGATGGCTTGACAAGAACCCTGAACCACTCTCAAGATACCCCCCACTTTCCTGATCTGTCCTCAAGGGCACAAGGCCAATGGCAATTGGTCACCTTTCCTCATGCTGCCATAAGGATCCTTATTTGGCTCGTAGGACATGCGCCCCATCATGTCAGAGGTATTCATACTGGGCTGGTACCCAGGGTTTGGAGTCATGGAATTCCGCTTCTGGAATGTGGGGTCACTTCCATCAGGAAAAGCATCCTGGATCCCGACTGAATTGCTCCTGCTCCAGAGCGAGGAAAGTCAATTAAACCCCAAATAAAGCAATTTCTCTGATAATTCAGGGAACTGGTAGGACAGGCAGAGCAGGGACCAGACCGAGATGCACAGCTCATGCACTTCTGCCCAGTGTCCCCCAAACCACCCACCCCTACTTGTGGCCTTACCTCATGCCTGGCAAGGGGGGGATCTGACTGTGTGGCGTGGATGCTGGAGTTGGTGGCTTCAGGTCTCCTCCTTCTGCCATGGAACTGCTAGTTGACTGAGGTGTCTGTGGCCCCTGCATAGACCCTGATCCCGCTGTAGATAGAGATACAGGGTGAGCAGTAAAGTATTTAACTCTCACAGAAACGTATGCCCTAGGATATTGTCAGAAAAAGTTGTTATAAGGCTAAAGCTAGGGTTCTCTAAAGCCTAAATCACCTTTCTCTCTAGGGAATCCGCAAAACCAGGTAATAAAGAAGGGAATTTGAGGGCTCTATGGCTTCTTGCTTTCACATTTGGAGAATAAGAGTGGTATGGTGATGCCGTCACCATGCTGGTGATTCCTTCAGTCTCTGCCAGTTTCCCTGACCACTTCCCCACTCTGTCTGACCTATTAAACCCTGTAATGCTGGTGCTCAAGCTTCCAGTCACAGCTCATGGAATCATGGGTAGGGAGGTTCCATCCTGCCCCAAACCTACAGTGCATGTTAGGAGCATAGGGGCTCCTATTCTCAAGCATCTAGTACAGTGTCATCACTCAGGTTCAAATGCTCCTCTAAGCTGATGAGCAAAGAACTACTAATAATTAACGTTTCCATTAGTTATCATCATTTCCAGCAGCAAATATCCCACTACTTGGACCTCCTCAGATGATTCATCTCAGGCATTCATTATACCCTCAAAGGTCAAAACCAGGGCACACATGTTTACACCCACCTTCTAGCTCTGGCCTTTTCCCTCCCCAAGCTTGCCCAGTCCCCCTGAGCCTCCTCTCAGAAAGTGGGGTGGGCAGAGGCACCCCCATCAGAGAGTTCCATTCATGTCCCCTCTCTACCTCATTCCTTCCTTCTCATTCATGACCATCTTAGTTCCCTAGGGAATTCAGGGCTCTAGTCTGAGCTGCATTCTAAGGTGCTGACATCAGTGGGCCAAAGCTCCCAGATGGTCCTGCCTCACTGCTACTCGTCATATTTCCCCACTCCTCTGGTATCCCTCCCACTCACTAGTTTACAAACATCTAGCAATATTCCAGGTGCACAATGCAAATGAAAACTTAAAGACTGCTGCAGACTACCTCCCAAGGGAGTCGCCACTGCCCACTCTTTAGTCTGTCAACCTGTCACACCCTGTGGTAGGAGCAGAGCATACATCCCTGGTGGCAGGAACCAGTGAACAAGGAGCTTGGACCCTTGAATGCTACTTACTCTTGAAGGGTGAACCTTGGTGGGGCTGCTCACATGATCCCTACCTGGAGAGGGAGGTTGGATCTTGGGCTGGGACTTCTTAGAATCAGCAGCTGCAAATATGTCTGGGGGAGGGTCTTCTCCCCGTTCAATCTTGCACTCAAAGGCATAGAGACACTGGATATACTGCTTTTTCAAGGAGCTGGCAGCACTGCTTGAGGTGCCCACATTGAGGTTGGTTGCAAGTTCTCGCCATTTTTTGTTCTTGTTGACCTGTGCAACCAACCAGAAGAGTCAGGGTATATCTTCTACCTGGTCTTCTTGCCCACAAGTCCCAAACCCCATCAAGCTACCAGGTACTCATCTCTTATGGAATCACAATTCTTAGTTAACCACAAATGTTAACCCCGCTTGGTGGATAATCCACAACGGACGTTAAATCTGTGGCTGGCTTCCTTCTACCCTCAGCAGGCTTTACCCACAGATCACAACCATCAGTGTTTATTCAAATTAGGGCAAATTTCACATCACCATTAGAGAGAACAGAATTCAGAAGATATAGTTGTTGCTTTACACAAGTGTACTGCTAAAAAATGATGTGCAAATCACCATCAGATCCAAATCATATTTTAAATGCATCAATAAAAATTAACATTTTATAAAATGGAGATGTGGTAATATCAATGACTACCCTGCTTGACTTTGTCAAACCGGGGGTTTTAACATCTGATTTTACTTTAGTGTGGGGCTCCTTGCAGATTTGGCATTCTTGTGCCACTGTTCCCCTGCACCTTAGTAGTGACTTATAACTACAAACCCCTTTCCCTCACCAGTTACTGTTCTGATAGCCCAGGAGATGCTCGAGGCCCTTTGACTTCTTTTGTACCTTCCCAGAAGCCAGCCTACAGTTCTCTGCCTCTTGTCCTCAGCTTCAGGACACGCTAACCAAGACCATTCTCCATTCTCTACAGTTACTCTTTTTGCTCTAGCCAGGAAGGTCTCCTTCTTCATGTATTCTTATGCTTATTCACCCACCATGTGGTAAAAAATACTCTCAAGGGCTGGAAACACTGGCTTTGCAGTCCCAATCTACAAAAGGAGTTCAGTATGTTGTGATAAATGTTAATCTGGTACCGGTGATACCAGAGAGAAGAGTGATAAGGAAGCAAAGAGAGGGACAACCTAACTGGTGGGAAGGTGACTAGGAAAACTTCCTAGAGCAGGTTAAATCTGAGCTGAAGGTTGGAGATGGTGTTGGAAATGTAGACTCCAGACTCTCTCTCATCTTCAGGCCGTCTGAGCCAGTCAATTGGAATGGTCCCTTCACGCTACCTAAACCCTACTTATCCTTCAGAAAAGCTCAGGATTCATCTTTTGCCTTCCAGAAGCCTTTACAAACTAACTTATAACAGCAGTCTTTCTCCTCTGAACTGTCTTTAGAGTTCGATTACAACATAGCATCTAAAAGGTTGGCATCCTTTTGCAAACTAAGAGAGGCCTAGGCTTACTTCATCTTAGGTTCAGAAGCCCACCCAGTTAAAAGTATGCCAAACTTAACCTAATGGACCCTTTCTCTACAGGCAGGAGAGGACTGACTGTGAGAACTAGTACCAGGGAGAATGGCAGGGATAAGCCCAGGTCACCTCAGAAGCCTTCTGTGGCTTTGCTTCCCACGCCACTTATGTGGCACTGTGCACGTGTCTTGTTTTGTTTTGTTTTCCTTTGTGGGGGAGGGAAATAAAGCCTGAAGGGAGAAGGAATTCATAACTGACTGTTGGTTGGCTTCATTCCAATCACTTTCTTTTCTGCTGGTGACAGCTGTTTTCCTCTTCTGATTTAGAAGGTTTGGAATACATCCCTCCCAGCCACGCCTCCCCGAGCTCAACCACAAACTCAGGCTTCTGGTCTGATGACTACAGAACACACACAAGAGGAAAGTTTGCAAGGCAGTGTGCTGTCTGCCAACGTTGCCTCCTGGGCTGAGGATAAAGCAAAGCTGTAAGGTATCAGGGCAGGAGCGAGGGTCAGGATGGCGTTCAGTCCAGAGGTTTGCAGCAGACATGAATCCATACACTTTGGTCTCCCGTACAGAGTAACTACACACAATCTCCCACCTACTTCTCCCTTCGTAAACGATTTCTATTAAATAGCTCCTGAAATCCTCTCTCTACTGGGAAGCTTCCTGGAAAGGGTCAGCAACTACTGTGGCTGCCCTTGTACCATCTTGCAGACCAATTTATGTGGCAGACATATTGAAAGATTATTTCCAACTTTTGACAGTCTAGCTGGGTACAAACTATCTCTCCTTTACAAATAAGAAAAATTAGAT
Organism: Pteropus medius; assembly: GCF_902729225.1. Lineage (NCBI taxonomy): Eukaryota > Metazoa > Chordata > Mammalia > Chiroptera > Pteropodidae > Pteropus > Pteropus medius. The sequence goes on along the minus strand of NW_024354503.1, from coordinate 5,162,055 downwards.
CTGAGTGGCTATACACTTTGATTAAGGTTAGAAGTGGCTAAGACAGGATTCAAAACCAGACCTATCTCTCTAAATCTTGCCCTTGTCTAGTATGCCAAACTGCCTCCCACAGAATCAGAATGCCCACAGACTTTCCCTATCTTGGCAACTCCATGGGACTCTAGACATGTGGTAAAGTTAATGCTAATAGTTCATGCTACTAGGGAAGTCTCGGCCTCTTGCCTTTGCCTTGTCTTCTGAAAGCCCGTGCTCCCAGGTCTATCACTAGGTGACTCAGAGAGCAGGAGAGGGTAATGTGCCTGTGGGATGCATAACACCAGGTGAAGCCACTGGGTACCTTGAGAGAGGTTCAAACCACAGGGAAAGCCAAATGCCAGGCACTCACCTGAGTCAATCCACCAATCTCCTTCACAGATACATAGAGGCGATAGAGGTCCAGAGGTTTCCTACCCACAGCAGGCAGATTTGTCATGCCCATGGCCTTCTCCTCCGTGAAGGCCAGATAACGGTCTACCCACATCTTCCTCTCAGGCTCACCACCCAGCTCATACAACTTGGTGATCTTCTCATTAGTTGTAGTAGAAGAACTGGATTTCTGGAAGGGGCAGGTCAAGATTCTTAGGAACCAGTGAGATTCAAAGCTTATGCTAAGGGTCTTAGAAGTTCCTTCCCTAGAGAGTAGTGATAAACCTTATTCTGGGGTAATTACTAACACCCGCCCTTCCTTTGTAAGGTTGAAAGACCAAAAGGAAGCTAGATCTTCTTCCCGTAAGGAAGAAAAATATTACTGACTATATATTATACATTGGGTGTAATGTGCTAGATGCCTTTATGTGATAGGCATTATGGATTATCCTCCTCTTAAAAGAAAGCAGGCACAAGAAGGCCATGCCTAAGATCTCACAGCTATTAAGTAGTAGGGCTGAGTGACAAATCTTTGTCTATCTGACATCAATGTCACTACTATTCCCATGCTACTTACCCAGGAGCATGGACACTTTTATAGACTGTTTCAGAGAACTCGAGAAATTCAAAATATGATCCTGAGACAATGGGATGGACTAAAATGAAAAGAAACTCTATGTCCTCTCAAAAAAGGGTCTCCCACCTGTTTGAAAGGTTTTGGACAGTATCCTGTTCAAGACAGGAGGATGGCTAAAAGGGTCTGAGAGACAGAGGTGAAGGTCCATAGGAGGTGGCAGCTATGGTTTTTTTCCTCCCTACTTTATAAGATAAAGAAAATGAAGTACAATAAAGAGTTGAAATGTTTCAAATGACTCAAATGCTGACCAGGTCCCCAGATTGCCACACAGCCCAACAGATAGCACACTCAGGACCAACCTGCAGAGAAGATAAGGACCCTAACTCCACATGCCTCATCTCCCCCTTTGTAGAACATAGGGTACCATTTCTGCTGCTCTGAGTAAAGGTCTAGGAGAAAAAGGGCAACTAGTTGCCTATGGCAAATACCATCTATCACTGCACAAGGACGGGGGTTTCATAGAGAATTCTGAACTATAGGTCTGGCATTTTCCCCACAATGCACTGCTGTGAGAACATTATTATTTACATCAGGTCCTCTTAGGCTAACTCAAACCTAATTCAATGAGCTATTATCCTGGGACCCTTCATGATAAGAAGCAGCAACGTAGCCTTTTCTGAGATCTAGTTGGTGTTAAAAAAGGATAGAGTCTAGTCATCCTCTTTCCTTTTTCCTTCCTATCACTGGAATCAATAGGGCAGAAAGTTGAGAGGAGTCAAAATATAAATGATTACTTTGGATTTGGATTCTGTCTTGGGTGTCCCATCGGCCTTGTTGTTCATTTTGGTGGCTGGAGTTAACTTGACATCCCCAAGGCCCATCATCTCTGGGCTGGCTGCCATCCCTATAAAAGAGAAAAAAATAGGTTCAATAGGTTTGTGACACGATGACTGCTCTGGAAGAAATCCTTGAGGTGAGCAATGACTAGGACTTACCTGCTGAATTGTTGGCCATGGTTCCACCCATGGGATATGGGGGTCCCTGAGGGTTGATCATGCCAGCCATACTATTAATCCCTTGTCCATAGGGAGGTCCAGTTCCCATTATACCCCCTTGATTCATATTGGGGTAGCCTGGTGGCCTGAGAAAGATGATGAAAAGTGAATGTGGGTGAGTGAGTAAAAGACAGGGGGTGGGAGGGAGGGAAAGAACACAGTTAGAGACACGGAGCTTTCCAGATTTGGACTTGAGCTAAATAAGGTTGTATGAGTCAAGATCATCTAGTCAGGCTTACAAGGAAAAAGTTTATGGACCCCCCCAAAGCACAATCATGCACTACTTGACCTAGATATTCCCACGAAAGGTTCTAAGAGGGTTCAAGCTCCAAATGAGAAACTATAGGTCAATTTTGAAGGAAACGCTCCTTGAAGAATGAAGCCCTACATCTCTTACGTATCATCTCCCTCTATGACATCTCCAAAGTCGAGCATGTTTAAATCTCTCTCTATGCCAAAAGGTCTAGTTAAATGCTCCATATTACCACTCTTTGTCATGTCAAACCCCAACCAAACTGGAGCCCTCAACAGCAAAGCACCTGGAGGGGCCTTGCATTCTTTCTTTACGGGGCCACTGCAAACTTTGTGCTTTCAGGATTCTAAAGTACTAGCTAAACCCAATTCTTTATAGTCAATCACCCTGTTCTACCTTGGTTCATCAATACCCCACTAAGACACGAAGTCACTTTAAGAACTGTAGGCACCAACAATGGAGTACAGACAGAGCCTTTAAAAATAGAGGAATCATATTCAATGAAGTTCATGGCCAAGGAAGAAGACGTGAATCTTCAAGTCATTAAACCAAATCACACGAGTCTTCTACACTTTAGCACCAGAATCAAATGCAAACCACCACATACAACAGTAGAAGAAATGGCAACCACAACCCTGCTTCCTTTATTATTTCTCACACCACAGATCCAAGTCATGTATATCATTAAAAATCTTTTTGGAAACCAAGAAACTAGATTGACAAAAGAAATGAAGAAACTCTGAAGACCTATTTTACTAATCCAAATAACCTGTGCTTTATAAAGTTCTTTACATATATATAATATCTGGTAATGTGAAATTTGATACCAAATTAAGATGCTTAAGAATCAGTATTTTTGTTGTGTTTTTCACTATAAGGAAACCTCGGTTCTAAAGAACTCTCAATAAAATGCATATTTACCAAGATGACATGGTCCAGCAATATCTCAATGACCTGAATGAGTATACAATTTATTTCCTTGCACTGACCCCTCTTCACTTCCCAGGCCTTACCTGTTTTGGATAGAGTTGGCAGCAACATGCATGGCGACAGCAGTTTCTTGAGTTTTCCGGTTCATGCCCCCTGGTGGGGGACACATCCCTGACCCAACCTGAGGTGGCATATTGGCCATGTTAGGGCCATAAGGGCGGTTACCCATGGAGGCGTGACTCATTCTCCCTGGAGGGAGTGTGCCATAAGGTGGGATGCCAGGCTGCCCATGCATCTGACCTCCAGCACCCATAGGGTTCATGCTTCCAGCCATGCCTGCACTGGGGTAGTTAGCATTGGGCAAGGCATTATAGTTTGGCTGCCTGGGATAGCCTCCTGGGAGAGGAAGAAGGAGAGAAGATGCAGAGATTTGGTTAGTGACTCATTAGCAACTCATCAATATCGCTCAAACTCTAAAACTCCAAAGATGATAAACAGGAATCATTTAATATTTGGTCTGGAAAGAGACCAACTTCATGGTAGCCTTTATCCCACTTTAAAAAAAAAAGAAAGGAAAGAGGAGGCCAGGAGCATATAAAGGCAGTACTTAGTTGTCCCCTCATCTTAAAAGACAGCACAGCACAGAGCAAGGCTGGCGGGCTTTGCTGCTATTCAGGCCCTTCAACTCCCAGAATTCTTTCCTTTCTATACACCCATCTTTCCTTCTCTCCCATCCTCTGTGCAAGACATTCAGCTTTAGTCCATCTAGGGCTAATTCTGAACAAAGATCTATTCTATTAGGACTAATTTACTAAAAAAAAAAAAACAAACAACAGAGTATGATAACCAATAATTGTCATTTATTAAGTGTCTCTGCTCAATCTTAAGCTAAACACCATATCCCCATTCTACAGATAAAACAGGCTCAGGAATATTCAAGGACTTTCCCATGGTGACAGTCTGCCCTATTTTAGGGCCTGGCCTTGGTGGATTTAAGGCAAAGAACAGTCCTAGTCTTATAATTCAGACAGCAGCATATCAGATAAGGAACCATTTTCTGGTCACACCTATATCCTATATATACTCCCAACTGGGTAGCATACTCACCCTGTGGGCCGTACTGACTCCCCTGGGGACCATAGCTCCCCATGGAGTTCTGCTGGTAGGAGCCCATGCCTGTGTGCATCTGTCCTCCAGAAGGCTGACGCGGAGATAAGGCTGAGCTGGGCTGCGGGGAACTGTACTGGGGCATCTGAGGGTTCCTCTGCATGTAACCTATTTGTGAGTAGTGGCCACATAGTTACTATCTCAGTACAATGGGAACAAATGCTCTCCCCATCCCAGGACTTTGCCATCTATACTTTCTTTAGCAATTAATTGTATGAAGTCTCTATCATATTTGCTATATAATTGTGCCACTTTAGGCACCCTCCTAAGTGACACAGCCATCAACCAGATCATGCCAACTGTTTCCACAAAACGAAGGTCTGAATAGAAAAACAGCAATGACAAAAAAAAAAGAATGGTGCAGGATTTAAGGGTAAAGACTTGATGCTGAGTTTTAGCATTTGCTGACCAAATTAGGCACAATGTATGTAGGGGGAAATTCATCAAAACACAAACACTGAGAAACAAAGAATGACTGTGGGGGAACACAGTTCTGGAGTCATAATATGGCCAGGCCTAATCTTAACTTTACAATTGTTGCTGGGATTGTCCTAAGTTTCACGGTCATATAGTTCTCTAAAAGCTATTGCACAGGATAATCAAGTGTCGGTCTTAGCCCTCCACCCCTCTCTCAAAGCCCAGGCTTGTACCTCGATCTTGGGCAATGCTCGATTGGTTCATGGAAGGATGCATTATGCTGTCCGACTGGCCACTGGGTGGCCGAGGTGGCATCTGGTTGCCTGCTCCAGACAGAGAAAGAGGTAAGCCAATCATCATGGCTAAGCCTGGAAATTCTAGCTAGAAGGTCAATAGAGCTGGAAATGGCTCCTGGAAAGGCCAAGCACCACCTAGTATCACATATACAGAGAGTTCCAAACTAGGGACTCCCATCTCCCTTCTTCAAATGCTGAAGGGAAACTTTGCAGACAGGAACCAGAGATGCTCTCTCTGCCAGTAGAAGGCTGAAGATCCCTACTATTGTTGTGGGCCAGTCCCCTTTCCCTCTCCCCAAACCCCAGCAGTTGAGGGGTACCTGGCACTGCAGCAGGCGAGAGTGGTCCTGAGCGAGACTGAGCAACACTGGCGGGAGAGCCAACAGGGGACGGGGAGGGGCCTCGGATGCCAGGCAGGTGAGGGGAGGTATGAGGAGAGAAAGGAGACTGAGCTGGATTACTCTGCTCTCCTTGGCTGCTGGAAATCCCTGATGTGCTCACTCCAGGGCTCAGAGCTCCTTCTGTCCCCATGGGGAGATCGTCTATTGATCCAGACAGATCCTGAAACATATGCACAAGGACATGGATTAGCAATATTAGGCAGACTCTTCTTCCAACAATCCTACTTACATGATTATCATTTTCCTTTAACAACCAAGAGCAAACACACTGCACATGTTATGCAGTCATGATACTATAGCTTACAAATGGCCACATAGAAAATACTTTATGAAGACTCTGCGGGCCATATAGTCTTCATCACAACCACTCGACTCTGCTATTGTAGTGCAAAAATAGTCACAGATAATTCATAAAGTTTTACTGGAACACAGCCACACCCATTTGATTATTTGTAAGAACAACTGGCTCACAATCTACAGTTTGCTGACCTCTGGTCTATCCACCAGAAGCAGACCTAGTACTTTTATCTTCTTTCCCAGTCCCAATTTCTATAGTTGTAAGAGACAAGTACTTCAGTAAGAATTTAGTTTTTTCCCATTGTGAAGCTTTGCAAAACTCTGCCAGGATAGTACCAGGAGCCACAAGAGTATGTTAACAAGATTGGGGAACAATCACAGAGCTCCTCTCCATCAGATTATTATAATCTACATTTACAAGGACCTACTCCAAGTTACCATATTTTAAAAGATAAGGGTTAGGAGGTGGGAAAGGGATATATTGCATAGGAAAGATAATTCTTAACTGCCAAGAAGGTCTCGGACTTAATTCTACCACCTGACCCACAATAGCGATGAGTAAATGCTTACCAACTAAAAAAAAAATTTTTTTTCTCTATCTGTAAATTTTTCAACGAGAACTTGGTATTTATTTGGGGGCTTTATTTGTCTTGAAATAATCAGCAGAGAGTTCACTCTGGGTTGGTAAACTCCAAGATTAGCAATCAGGGGCTCAATATGAAAAATCCACCCCCCCCCAAAAAAAGGAAAAAATTACCTTAGAAACGCACTCATACCCCCACCCTCGCCCCATGGTTATTCTCTAGCAATACCAGAATACCAGTGGCTTGATACCACATATTAATTTCGGACTGGGAAGGAACTGCACACTGAAGACAAGAAGAAAGCTTTGAGTATGGGCTCAAGTCTGAGAAAACCCTAATAATCAAATGGTTAAGGAAAGAGTTCTCTTAAAGAGAGACATCCAAAAGAGAAAGAAAATCCAAAGGGGCCTGATTTGAATGGCCTACTTCCACAACAAGCTCACCTTGGAAATATCAGTTCAAGGTGACTCAGACTCTGGAGTCTAACAGTAATATTAGAGGTCAGAGGGCATTAGGCTCTCCCCTAGGTATCTAAGTTGGTCGGACCTTCTACAAACCAGCTGGTTACTTCACTAGGCTGGGAGCATTTTCGCTGAGTTCTATGGGAACAAAGCTTGCCCCGAGGCAAGGGAGGTAGGTAGGTGTGCATTTGTGTCTGCGTCCAGCTCTCAGTGTTAGCTGAGAAATCAGAAAATGCCAGCTTTCCTATATGAAGACCTAGGACACCACAGCATGCTTTAAAAATGCAATTAGAATTAGTCCCAGCATGGAAGCCCTTCTCTAGGTAACACCTAAGGGTCTCTTCCCTCTCAAAGGACTAAAAAGTACCTGGAGTTATAAGAGCCTTGGGTTCATCCCAAGAGATGAGGATTCCATCCACATGTTTTGGGGCTAAGCTATACCAGGGACACCTGGCCTCGAAGCCAGGGAAATTAAACTCAAAGAGGCAGCATGATTACAAGAGGAGCCAGCCATGTATGCCAGGAAGGGCCTCAAAAGCCACTTGTTAAGCTCTAGTCTGTAACAGAAACCCAGCCCAATGCTCTGTTTTAGGGACCTGCAGGTTCCCTCAACATTCTTTCCTACAGTGTCCATTCTTTATCAAACCACCAGCTTCTGGTAACAAAAGCTACTTGTTTACATGAAAAAGAAGTCAGTCTATTTTGGAACAGAACAGGAACCAAAGTCCACCTAATAAGGCAAGATCTTGGTTCTATTCAAATAGCTTTGAAAAATTAAGTGTCTTGAACATTTCTGTCTTTAATTAGACAAGTAAAATATGAACATCCTCATGGTAAAATAAATACAGTTCAGATAGTATAGATAAAGCCAAAGTCCTCCTTTGCTTTCTTTCTGCTGCCTTCAACAGAGGAGCCCCTGTTCAATTTGGTGTATATCCTTGGAGACCTTCTGGGGAACTGAGGAGGGAAAAGGAAAAAAGAAAAAAGCCAACAAGCCAGTAACCACTGCTACAGGGCCTGCAGATGCTCCTTCAGCCACACTTCTGTTAAAAACCAGGCTCCCCACAGATGCACAAGTGAATGTCCTAGTCCAGCTAAGCGATTGCAGGAGCCTGAAGGAAACACTGGCAGCCAATGGGGCTGAGTTCTTAGGACCCTGGAGGCATCTGTGGTGACAAGGTGGTGGCTTCTTTCACAGAAGCACTCTGAGTAAAGCTGTCGGTTTTGGTAAAGCACCCTGAGCTCCTTGGAAAAAAGGGTTAAATAAAACACTGTCAACAGTAGCCCCATGAGGGCTAGAATGCCTAGGTACAAAATAATGGGGAAGGAAGTAACATTAATCTTCTTATCTCTTTGATTTGGTTGGTTTACGGCCAATCTCTCAAATTGTCATTTTCATCATCAGATGGTAACTGCTCAGCATGGGGGTAGTTGATTAAAAAAAAAAATTAAGAACCAGAATTTCTCTCCATTATGCTATGATACTATATAGACTGAGGAAAACGCAAGATACTCTTGAGTTAGGAGACCAAGGCCCAGCTCTTGGTATTTATCAATTAACGATCTTGTGCGAGCTGGCAACAAGCTGGGCTTTGGTTTCCTCACTTATACAATTAGAAGACTGGACAAATCTGAGTTTGTGACACACCTGGGGCATACTGGCATCATATAGTCAGGGCCATATTAAATATGCAATACCAGCAGCAATACCCTGCCATGAGAGATGTGACAAAACACAGGGGTACCAGGCTAATCATAAGTTAAATGTTTTTATTGGGAAATGAGAAGGTGTCGTAAGGGCATAAGACTCCAACCCCCCCACTTCCCAAATCTACACAAACAGATATTGCTCTGAACTCCATGTCCTTCTATTGCAAAGGACACACCTCTGCTTTCTATCCTACTAAAAAGCCAGTTTTTCAGGTCTTTTGTTCCACAAAAAGCCGGATGTCTGGCTGTTGAGTCAGACCTCAATGTGCCTAACAAGTTTGGCTTTCCATAACATACTTATCACAGACAAAGTTCAATCAATCCCAGCCCCCAATTCTCCGGAGGTTGGGGGGTGGGCGGGGCGGGGAGGGCTTTAGAATTCAGGACTCACATTCTCAGTTCTCCTGAAAGGGTGTACCCAACAGGTAAGCTTGTAGCAGGACTGCTGAAAGAATTACAGCACTGCCCCTGAAGTGGAAAGAGCTCTTCTCCTGAGTTTGCTCTCCTCTAAGCATAATCCTGCTGAGAGATGGGAAGTGAGGATCAGCCCACTCAGTGCCCTGCCAGTTTTAAGGAAGCAGCAGGGCCAGGCAGAATTTCCTCACGTGTTTCCAACGTGTTTCATGCATTTTATTGCACTCATCTACCATGCAGATCAAAAGCGCTGGAGTGGGTCCAACTATTTCGCACAGAATCTCACACTCCAGGCTGGCTACAGCCCCGAAAGCCTTCGTTTCTTCACTTGAAATACTGCCCAATGTTATTTTGGGATGTGACCTGATAGAGGAAGCCCATAGGGACTCCATGACGATAACCGTTCCAGCTGTGATTGGTTGCCCAGTCCCAGCAAGTGCCAGCATGGGTTTGTCAGGCTCTGCCGACAAACAGAACTCAGCAGCTAACACCTTCTCTTCACACCACAACAAAACCATGCCCGAAATCACACAATCCATACCTCACTGGTGGGGTGGGGACTGATGGGGGCGGGAGGGAAGAGTGCTAGTGCTCACACAGGAAGGGCTGCAAGTTCTAACATGAACTAGCTGTCTGATGAAGTACATTTTCAAGCCGAAAGACACCAGATCAGTGTTGGACAAGGGGGGTTTAAACAATCCTCCAACAGAGCCTCATGAGGATGACATCAGTTCATTTTGCTGAGCAGATTAAATAAGATCAACAGGAAAATCTAAAGAACAGTCTCATGGCAATGCTCAGATTCAGGTTTTTCTTATAAACTTGGCTGAATCCTTGAGAAAAGAGCTTTTGTAACCCCCCAGATGGAGTTCTCGTATTCTCTCAGTTGTGAAGAGCTTTTGCCAAGTTATGCTGACTACTACTACTGGCAGAGAAACCACCCACCAAGAGAGCCAGGTAAATCCTACACACATGCTTGTAGTGGTGAGAACCTTGCAACTCAGCCATCTATACTCACTTAAATGATGCTCCTTGAATGAAAAGGCACAGCCAGAAATGACCAAATGTGCACTAGCAATCTGTCAAGTATTTTTCTAGCCTAATATATCCATGACCATGGCAGGAGGATGGCTGCTCCCACTGGAGAATGGGAAGAAATCCTGATGAACACAGACAAGGTTAGAAAACCTAACCCTTGAAGAAGTTAAATGTTTTAACTTCTTCAAGGGTTAGGTTTTCTAATCTAAAAGGAGGCAACAGCTTCGACAAACTTTAAGGAAAAAAGAGTAAGACAAACAATTACATAGGAACCACTTAAGGCACGTAAATTTGAGGAGACCTGGTTTATCCATAAAACCTTCTTTAACCAACAAAGTTGTCAACGGTCAGGTAAAGAAGAGACTGCCTCTATCAAACACTTCTAAAAATATCCAGCACAATAAAGTTTCATCATAGGTGCTCTTTTTTTCCTCCTCAGTCTTTGCTAAATGGAAGGAAGGGCAATCTGACCTACCTCAGACTGGTAGGGGGTCCAAAGTATAGAAATGCTGTACTGTTCTTCCAATGAATGGTCTCAGCTCAACAGATTAACTGGAATCCTGCCTAGAGACCAGACTAGCTAGTGTCAGCTAAAATGCCAAGAATGAATCAACATGCAGAATAGGCTGCCTCCTGCTACTGGTGGTATTTCTAAGCCAGGGGTTAAGCAGGTGGTAAGGAAGGGGAAAGAAAAGACGCAGAAGGCTGAGACCATCATTTTAGCTTAAGATCAAGCACCACCTCCTATTTGAACTATACTCACTATTTAGAATAGCATAAACTGCTCTAGGAAAGGCTCGAGAACTCTATTTCCTAATCTCTCATCCTAAGTTTCCAAAACCCCTCATCAAACTCCTTCTTCCCTTTTTCTACAATAGGCTATTCTTCTGGGGATAATAGATCATTTCTTTCTGGTACTTTCTGGCTGCCTGGTGAGGGGATGCACAGTAGAGAAGGGTCAAACTCTTCTTGACTTTAGAATGCTTTTTCAGGGCTTACTTCCAAGAGAATATTCCCTATATACACATGTCAGAATTCAAAAATAAAGCTTTAGGAGACCAAATCTCCAAATTCAAAGGACACTGAAAAGAGGAATAAAGTAAGTTCCTTTGTGTCTCCCTCTTGAAGGGAAGAACTGACACACATAAGTGACTATCAAGAGTTCGATTCTAAGGTATGTGGTTGAATCACATTTAGTTCTCACAGTTGTCTTCTGATGTAGGTATCAACCCCATTTTAACAAAGAAGCAGGAAGCTCAGAAGTTAAATGACTTGCCAAAGGGCAGAGAGCTATTACACAGAAGAACTGGGGTTTAAACCCATATTCCTCTGATTCCAAAGCCTGCACTCTTTCTACCATAAGGTGGAAGCTTGCCACTATCAAAGGCTAGGCACTGTGCTCCAAACAAGGTCAGGCAACAGCCCCTCTCCAGACACGCTGGGTAATTAGCTACCTGACTCTGACAGGCTAATCTCACTTAGCTTCTCTGTCAGGGAAGACTAAAAACCACCAACTCTACAAGTCTACATGCTTCCTTTTTCTTAGCCACTCTTCCTATAAACCACTCTTGCTTTCTAAACCTTCTTTCATGATTTACTTCAAATCAGCCCTTTCATCTTAACTCTCTTAATTTGAATTTACTTTTTCTACACTAAAGGGTATAGTACTTTTTCTCACCTCTGGATATTTAGAAGGGCACTTCAGGTACAAGGGGGAGAGAGAGGAGAGAGTGATTTAGAATTTAAGGAGGCAAGCAGGAAATTAAGTTCCACAGAGGGTAAGAAGTATCAGGTCTCTACTGATATTCATATTAGATGTGCTCTAATCCTATTATCAAGGGAATGGGGGAGGGAGCAGTGGCATGAGCAGGAGCCAAAACATCCCTGGCTTTGAGGTGTCCTCATCTCGAGAAATTTCAAACCCTGACACTTTCTTCCTCACCCAGCCCTGCAACCTTTCCCTTCCAAACCTGCAGGATAAGTGGGCCTTGTTTAGGGGCTCCATTCCCAAACTACAAAATGGTAAAGCTCTTTTCTGGGGGCAAAAACCAAGCAAGCTTTAATCCCCTGCCCACTGCCAGGCTCCAATGATGGGGCAACAGAGCTCTCTTTGAACGGAGCAAGGTGACCCATTTCCCAGCCAAAGAGGAGAAATGGGTAGACGACCAATTGCTTGACATTGCACTTCAGGTGCAGCAACTACAGGCTAAAATCATATTCTGCCTTGGAAACTTCAAAGATGAGAAAAGCTTTGTGAGGGCAAAGCCTCCATAGTCTCTCCAAAGCTCCTCTAGGCCCAGTGTTACAGGACTGATGGCACTGTGCTGAATTTGCCCTTTTCCCACTAGCCTGTGGGACCAGAGCAAGGACAGGCTATATTCTCCTGTTATTAGTGACCAGAAAAATGTCAGGAACCCAAAACACTAAATGCTTGATAATGTTGTTCAATCAATAATCTACTCAAAAGCATACTCTTTAGATCCAATCTTTATTAGTCCTCTCTTTCCTTTAATCATTGCCCCACCCTAACCCTGTACCTTAACTCTAGACCTCCACATTGAGGGAGGGACACTTGGGTGCTAGTAACAAGGGAACTGACTCTGCTATCTAAAACTGAAAAGTACATCCCCAAATGGGCCATGGCCACTTGGGTAAGAGCTCTTGATAGAACTGCAGTGCAGGGAAGGAACGGCTGTAAAGGAGGCTGTCAGGAGGTGGGGCTCTGTGTCGCTGGAGCAATTTCAATCTCATTACAAAAATACAAGAACCTGCTGTTCTAATCCACCCCAGCAAAATCTCTTGAGGTGGGTCTGACCCTTTGGGTGGAGGCTGAAGGTATCGCTGAGGTGTAAAAGGGGAAGAAGAAAGACTGTTGTGCTGCCTGCATTCCTGCGGTGTGAGCCCCTGCAAAGAGCAGCTCAGCCACTGCAGCAGCCATTGATTTTCCAGGGGTCGATATTCTGCTCCCACAGATCTGCTCGGCTAGAGGTTTAATCACATTGAGTGCTTCTGCTCAACATCTCTCCTGCACTTCCCCCTCCCCAAACCAATAAAACAAACACCAAACACAATGAGAGTTGGCAATAGATAGATGGTGCTCCCCATCCCCAGAGAAATTCTAAGCACCACAACCAAGGGAGCCAAAGCTACATGGGCAGTTCACAGGAAGCTGCAGGGACAGATCCACAGGCTCCAGAGAACATTGTAATCCCTTGACCAATACTCCCATATAGATCTCTCCTAATAATTCAAAGATAAAAAAAGAAAAAAAGATTTACATTTAAAAACCCAGGTTCCTAACTTTAAAAAAAAAAAAAAAGATCCTAGAACTCCTACGGCACTAATCAGATGAAACCTTGCTTTCATTTGTCACAGTCCCCGCCAAACCTGCAAAATACCATGTTACCTACCTGACCAGCCTACTGACACACACTCCTCCCCTACAAAGGCTTCTTCTCATTTGGTCCAGGAAAGATGTGTCTTCTAAGTCAGAAATCACCTCTTGACCAAAAATGTAGAGTGATTTAAGGGTCACTAACTAACAGATACTTCATTCCAAATATGAAAAAAAAAAAAGAGGGAGGAGGGGGGAGGGAAGGAGGGAAGGAAAGAAAGGAAGGAAGGAAGGAAGGAAGGAAGGAAAGGAAGGAAGGAAGGAAGGAAGGAAGGAAAGGAAGGAAGGAAGGAAGGAAATTGGGTCAGAGCTGGGCCTGGGTTAGAGCAGTCAAGAGCAGTGCATATTTATGGAATAGGGCTGTTCTAATACCAGCAGGAAATGAACACAGTAAAGCTAGAGAAGGGAGAGAAGTTAGGAACTCCCAAACTTTCTCCAAGTCAAGCATTCCCTGTTAAGAAGGCCAACCACACAGACCTTGTTCCATTATGATCATCAGCTTGAATCCTAGAACTTGAGCGAGGAGGGCAGAAAAAGGGGAGAGGAAAAGAACACAAAAGAAAGCAGAGTTCTAGGCATGAGAAGTATAAGGAGAAGGGGCATTGCCTTAGGCTTCCACCTCATCTGGCTGCTCCTCAGTATTATATTAACCAGAAAGCAAGCAAGGATGTAATAATGTACATAACTGAGGAAGGCAAAATTGGCACTGTGCTGAACATATAGCTTAGACCAACGTCTGGTCTGGATTGGATGACCTTCTTGGTTTGGTATTTGAAGCCCTAAATTTACACTTGCCAGTGGTCTTTCCTATCACAGGCCTACTGGCTTTTTTATTTGGAATTTGGTTTATCTCCTACCTTCCCCAAAATGTCAGGAAATGACCTTCACTCATCTCAGTTTACAATAGTCAATATTCCTCCCAATCAAGGCTGGCCTTAAGGGACAGGTTTGCTGACTTTCACTCCAGCCTTCAACTCCTAGTTCACATCTTCAACAAGGCATGGTTTTTTAGCTTCCTTGGGAAAGGTCAAATGGGAAGGAAGTGAGCTAACAGCTTGGAGGTGAGTTCTGCCTCAGAGCAATCAGAGATTATGTCACAATACCAGACAATTCTATGCTGATACCAAGTAGGGATGGTGGAAGAGGTTCAGGCCACAGAAGTGAATGGAGCAAGAGATCAAGCACTGGTCCCCAAAGAGACAACACTAGATCACATACCAGTTTCATCACAGCTTGCAGGTAGAACATCAAACACTATTACATGAGAAATATAAGAAAAAAAAAAAACAACAGCTAATTCCATGCTTGATTTATCAGGTATGTTAACATAGTTCCACACCTAGGGGTCCTCTCCTCTGGACCAAGTTTAGAGGAACAAATTCTCATTCTGGTGTAGAGTGGTTTCATTAAGGATAACATTGCTAGGAGGACTTGGTTTACATATATTGCTCAAAAAGCTCAACCCTCCACTCCTGAAAGAACAGACAAGAAATAGCTTGGCAATCATATCTGGGGCTGGCTTTCTGATTTTGGTTCGTCTTTTGGAGAACTACAATGGCAGCTTTGCAAAAAGCACCAAGAGAAGAGAAAGAGAAAGGGGGATGGGTAAAGGAAAGCCATTATCACCAAGGAAACTGAATTCATCCATATGTTGATTCAGGAATTTCAGAAAAATCTTAGTTTTGGGGGTTTCTTCCTTCCAAAAGTAAATGCTTTCTACATCTTCCTAGACAGTAGACCTAAATCCAGAAACTATAGTATCACTACTTTTGCCAGGAAATCTCAACCCTACATCTTTCCATACCTTCCTTCCTTCCTTCTCCAAAGAGAAGAGAATATGGAAGACAAAAGTTTTTTTTTTTCTTTCTAAATATGGCATTCTTAATGGATGATTTTGCTGATTGTTTATAGGAGTTGATCCTAATAGTAAAAGCACTGGCCTAGAAGTCAAGGAATTCAATGTTCTCATTTATTGAATGGCCTTGGGCAAGTCCTTTACCCTTATAGGGCCTTAGGTTCCTCCTATGTAAAGTGGGGGGTAGGAGGGAAAGGTGGTGTTTGTGTCAGTGTGGTAAATATTCTGTGGACTAGCTCCTGCTGTCTCCAGTCTATTATTTTCCTAATTGTAGTTAAAAAGCTGAAAACTACATTTCCCAGAATCCTTTGCAGATGGGTTTGGATACAATCCAGGTTCTACTAATTAGAAGCAGCCTCAAGATTAGATCAAAGTATGGCAGAGACCATACTTCTGTCTCCTTCACTTGTTTCTGCAGGAGCATTTTGGTTTCATCTTCCAGTTAACTGGGTGATGATTCTGGAAGCAGCAGCTGCTGCTGCTTCTTGATTCCAGCTTACAGATCCCTGGATAGCAGGTCTAGGGCAATCAACCTGATAGTGGCTCACAAGTAGGAGTTTCCCTGGTGAGTCAAATCTAGGTCTAAGTTCCGTTTCTTAAGGACAAGCCTAGAGGCTGCTCCCTCAATCCTTCTAACAGTTTTATAAGCCCAATTTCCGATATTAAATCCCTCTCTATTAAATATATGTAGGCCTAGGGTTCAGTATAGAAACCGCCCTATTTGACACAGTATTATCAGATGATCCCAAAAAAGTGGTTGTGAAGGAAAGAGAACACAATTATTCATAAAGTATATTCTCTGCTAAGCCAGTGTCTTCTGGGGGAAAATAGGCAAAATGAAGGAGCCTTAGAACATTTGTCCAGGACAACCACCTTCACTCCTTCCCTTTTTACAATTTCCCTGTACCTTCTCCCTCCTACTCTAAGCTGTGAGGAGGTTGAACTGCTCACACAAGATGGAAGGTTGAGTCAGCACAAGCTTTCCTTTTCATTCCTATTTTCTCTAAAAGCTTTTACTCTGCTGAGGATAGCATTACCTGCCCAATCCAAAATAAGTATTACCTGGGCTTCAGAGAGAGTTGGGCTAGAAAGAGTACCAAGTGATTTCCTCAGCAGCAGGAAATATGTGTTTATAAGCTCCAGGTGCAGAAGAAGCAGGGCACACCAGTCCTGACAGCCCTGTGCAGCTAATGAGTGAACGTAAGTTTAGCTTGCACAAAATCCCAGCTTATCCTCTTATACCAATTTTTGGCAACCACTAGCTTCCTATAACAGGGTTTGGGACAAACTAAAAAACAAGGTCAAATCCATGTGGTATGCTTGGGGAGGGATAGGTGCTTCCCAGTCCTCAGTAGGTAACTGACCCCAGGCGCTCTCACACCAGAGGTAAGAGTTTAATAAGTATTCAGAGTGAAGTTGTTCCGAAGAAAACAAAAGGTTCCAGCAAGAGGAATCTGTGTGAGACACATAAGCAGGAAGCAGAGCTGAGCCACCAGTTACTAGAATAGAAACAGGAAATGGGCCCAGGAACAAGCATACAATAATCTGCTGCAAGCAGCACAGGCTCCAGCAGGCACCAGGCAGTATCAGGGCCAGAGTAGCATGACTAAGGTGGAAAAGCGGATTGGCTAGCCCTGCCAGAGAACCAGCTTTCTAGAGAAGGGATGGCTACTTGCAGAGGGTACATGCTGCTCTGAGCAGTCTGGGCAGATATGACAGAAGGAGGTGGGGATTTCCTCTTTTCCTTTTGCAGACTTTGTTAGAGCATCTGGGCTATAATTCAAGGGGAACTAGCACAGATACACAGTCAGATATAAAGAAAACAAGTCATCAACCTCAGAACAGCCTAGCTTCTCTGGGTTCCAAAACTGCTTGTGGCATTTCTGATATTCTTTGAAAATAAGCTATCAAAAACCTAGGCAAAAACCATTGGCCTTGCCTCATTCATTATGATGAAATGTGATGAAAAAGAACACAACGGTATAAAATTAAAATCCTTCAAACATTCTCATTTTTTAAGCCTTTAAAAGATTTGTGTCTACGGCCATGCCACCCTGAATGTGCCCAATCTTGTCTGATCTCCAAAGTTAAGCAGGGTCAGGCCTGGTCTGGTTAGTACTTGGATGGGAGACCACCTAAGAATACCAAGAGCTGTAGATGTTAAAAAAAAAAAAGAAAAAAAGAAAAAAATTTGTCACTCCCCGCAAAAAACTAGCCCTCAAGCTCAGGTAGGTAACAAGAACCTAGGTGCTACTCAACAAATGTTTACTGAGTATCTCCCTGATGCAGGTGTCAGATACAGACCTAAGTTCTCAAGCAGAGGTACCAGCATAATGCCACCATGAAGAAACTGTTTGAAGAAAATGGGGAAGGAGTCCCAAGAGAAGGTATTTATTTCAGCTAGGTTTTGAAGCCAAAGTAGAAGTTTTCTGGGCATTAAAAAAGAGAATTGGCTGGGGCAGGGAGTGAAGGGAGGATAATCCACAATGACAACTTAAGGAAAAGAAAATAGCAGGAAGGACCAGGAGTTGAAGGAGCTTAAGGTATACCTGTGTGGCTGGAGATGTGGATGGCCACGCAATGGGGTCTGGACTGTGGGAATGGTATGCAAGGGTCCCCAAACCACTCAAAATACAACTGATGGTGGTCTCCCAATCCCATTCCCCCACACTCAGAGATTATTTAAACTTTACTAGACATAGTCGATAAAATTAATTGCATTCCAAAGTCCCCAGATTTGAAAACTTTACACTCAACTCTCAGGGTCTAAGTTCTTGCTTCTAAATTCTTAGACAAATGATCACCTGGGGATCTTGCTAACAGTGTTGGATTCTATAAAGCTGGGGTGGGGCCCGAGAATCTGCTTTTCTAGCAAGCTCACAGGTGATGTCTGTGCTACTAGATAATGGACCACATTTTTTTCAGAACATGGATATAACTGATTAAAGTTAGCCTGAGGACACTGTGTTCTAAGAAAGGCACAGAACAGGGCTTGTTCCCATCCAACACAAGAGGAACGAAAGAACCAAACTCTTGTCAACTTTCCATTGTTTGGGGTAATTTCCTAGCTGGTTAGTTCCTCTAGCAGGCCTGTCCTATGGATCTAGCCTTCTTCTCTTTCCCATCTCTTCTTATCCCTCAGCTGCCCTTTTCACAACTCATCTGTGTCTCCATCACAAGGAGATCTGGGAAAACAAAAGTGAAATGGAAATCCATTTAAACTCCTTTTAGGACAAGTCTAATTAAATGCTAAATAGCAAAGAGGTTGAGGCTTTTGGCTAAACATGAAGAGAAGATCAATGGACCAACTCTTTCTTCTGCTAGGTGGGAGGCTACAGGAAGTATCTGATATAGACAGAACTAGATTCAAATCCTGGTTCTGACCCTTATAGTTTCTTCTTATGTAAAACAGGAGTGATTACTCAGTACATTTCAATTCCTGCCCTTCTAGGAGGATTGGTGTAGTCTGTAGCTCCTTTCCTGGCCTCACTCCTGCCCTCTAAGATTCAGATTCTACAGGAACAACATAGTTCTCTCTCATTTCCACTTTCCAGATCCCTGTATCCCAAACTCTCAGGGTCTGAGAACATCACAGTAGTAAAACACTGCTATTAGCTACTATGTTTTAAGTGAAATCTAAAGAAGGGCTTGGAAAACAAAGTCATAAAAGAATATCTATAATTTAACAGACATTAAAAATCTTAATCTTGTTCTCCACCTCACTCCTGGCATCAATAACCTCTACTCCTACCTAAACAGAGGAAATAAGTATGATCTAGATCTTCAACAGCAGCCTCTAGGACGTTTTCAGTTAAGTTCATAGTGTCCCTTATAAGAGTGGTCCCCAACCTTTTTTTGCACCAGGGACCGGTGCTCCTAGCACTGGGAGTTGCTGCAAACAGATGAAGCTTCACTCGCTCACCAGCCCGCCGCTCACATCCTGCTGTGTGGCCCGGTTCCTAACGGGCCATGGACCAATATCGGTCTGTGGGCCAAGGGTTGGGGATTCCTGCCTTATAACTCAGTGAGTGGCCTTGATTCCTTTCTCTCCTGACTCCTGAAAGATGCACCCATTTATACTCTAATATTCTGCCATCATCTTCACCCTGCTATCTACCTGCCTTATACATATGCAGGTATTGCAATGAAGCTGAAGGCATTTGGGCCGACTCAGCTGCCTCCTCCTTCAATGCCTTTCAAGAGTGCTTTTAATCTTGACACCTTTCCCTTGCTGTTTCATTTCCTCCAGTCCTCAGAAATCAGGTTCTCTCTTTACCTAAGAAGGATTCCAGTAACCTGCTTCATGAAAACCCAACTTTATATTTCTTGAAATATAAATCTGATGTGGCTATCTTCTTCCCTTGCTTGGTTTCCAAAAACATGACACAATCCTGGTCCTCCTCCAATCTCTCCACCTATATGCTGGAGTGCTTCTACATGGTAACTGCAGGCATTGTCCCAGGCCTCCATCTGGCTCATCTCTCCATACTCCATGGCCTGGGAGGCTTGCGCATTTCATGGTTTAACTATTAACTACTATACAGACAACTCTCAAGCTCTATTCGGACTCAACTCTTGACTCAAATTTCAGTCTCCTATATCTAACTAGTAACTAAACATTTGTTTTTAGATATCTCACTAAAGGGAACTTCTCGAAAATGAGTCTTCCTATTTATCTTTCTATTTCTGTCAATGAGATTTCTCTCTTTTCCCCACCAGTCAATCAAGATTATTAAATTTTCTACCTGATAGAGTCTACTTATACTCAGTTTTGTAGATTCTTTCCTGCACATCTCATGACTAGGACTATGTAGCTATGCAAATGAGACAGAGGTGTAGAACTCCATATATCTTGCCAGAAGTATTTCAACGGTTTAACATATCCCCTTTCAGACTCTCCTCCTTTTCAAACCATAGTACACAACAATAGGTTGTTTTTGTAAAACATTAGTTTTATCATGTTGTAAGATCAAATCCAAATGCCTTGCTTATTGTCAGCCCATCAGGGCCCTAACCCATGATCTAGTTTTCCTGCCTGTCACTCCCCACTCCAAGAAGCTTGATCCTGACCAGCCCCCCAAACATCATCTATATTGCACTCCACCCCCACTTGGCCTCTGTTCAGGCTGTACTTCTCCCTTCCAACCACCCAAGTACATCCATACATAGCTCACTCTTAAATTTCTGCCATGTCTTCCCTCAACTATTTATACATAAATGGATCACTGACTTCATCAAACTCTGATAGCACTCTGTAAAATTCAGGTGCACATTCTTCTATTTATTTCACTAATGAAACAGAGGAGGATCCTTGAGAGTAGCGACCATGTCATGTTCAAAAGCACAGATTTAAGGGTTCAGGTTACCTCAGAAGTCACCAAAGTCCAACCCTTGTCTAAAGCCTACTTGCATTCTATATAACATCCACAGCAAACAGTACACAAAGCTTTACTCCAAGGACAGGGAGCCTACCCACTCAAAAAAAAATTTTTTTAAATATCCTCATCCTCCAGATTACAAAAGAACTTGTATGTCACCCTTGAACTTAAACCTATAGGCAACAGGTAGCGAGGGCTTTTAAAGCAGTAAAGTTAATTGCCAGGTTTGATGTTTTAAGATGATCACTCTGGTAATTATGTTGAGGACAGACTCAGAAGGAAAAGAAACAACAGTCAGGAGACTGTGGCACAACACGAGGTGAGAGATAACAGGGGCCTGAAAAAAAGGCAGTGGGGAAGGACAGAGGAAAGCAGATTCAAAAGCTATTACTGAGGTAGACTAGGATTTGGTGACCAACTTATGGAAGGGATACAGTAATGGTCGCCAGAGAAGAAGTCTCCCAGGGAGATGCTGACAGTGCAAAGGATGCCTTAACTCAAGAATAAACTGCACTGAGGCCGCAGCTGCAGGTCGTCGTTCTCTCTCAAGTCTCTTCTTTCCATCATTTTCAACCGACAGTCTTTCCTCCAGATCATCAAGAGACAAACTATGGTGCAAGTCACTACCATTATTTAAGTTACCACTGGCTTCCTAGTCTGGTAATTTTTTGCTTCCCTTTTCAAAGGACTACCTAATCTCACTGTTATTCAAATATGGTATCCACAACTTCAGCACCACCTGAGACCTTGCTGGAAATTCCTGTGTCCCAGCACACATCTACTGAGTCAGAATCTCTCTGCCTAGAGGTCAGTATGTTTTAATTAATCTCCAGATGATTTTTAACACATGCTAAAGTTTGAGAAACACAAATTTAGCTGACCTCTCCAGATCAGGACTTTCACTCCTATATCCATTTTCTACCACTGAATGGAAACCCTATCCTAGGTATACTTTTAAGGCTAAAATGTAAGTTTACAAATGTGCCTCAGTAGGAAAATTTGGGAAGCATTCATTTTTCTATGAAAACCATACACTTGACTTGGAAGACTCACTTAAATAGAAGCTTTTAAAGATGCAACTCCAGGTCATTCTCAAAAAATGACTATGATAATGAAATCATATACCAATTTTCAGAGTCCCTTAGAGATTTTGCCCCAAAAGAAAGAAAATTAAAGAGTTAATGAAACACCTGGAGATTTGCTCACCCATCCCTTACAAGAAGTTACAAGGTATAGTGGTAGCTGTTTTACAAGATAGATGTCAAATCCTAATCTTGACTTTTTCCTAAGCCACTGTTAGGAAGTACAAATAAATCAATCTATCCTAAAATGGAGTTTAGGCCTTCCCATAACAGTCTGTGATATCTGCCTTGCCCTAGCAGTGAAAATGACAATCTAGTAATATGGTCATGCTGTCCCATCAGAAAAACTTTCTAGATGAGTAATGTAATGAATACTGCTCAAGTTCATTAGTTCAATGAGTCAGAGCCTACTAGATACCAGGCACTACACTGGCAATGAGCAAGACAGAGCAAGTAAGCCCTCACTGAGCTTGCATTAAATAATGTGAAATTACACTTGAGATAAGCATTGATAAAAAGCATGAGTATTAAGATAGTCTATTATAGCAAAGGAACCTGACATAGTTTGGACTAGTGAATCTTTGCCGGGGCTGCAAATCAGAATCACCAGGGACAGCTTCTAACATACCAAAGCCCAAGCCCCACCCCAAATCAAACCAATCAGAACTTTGTAAACCCTGGTTGTTGATTTTAAAAATCATTCTCTCCCTAGGTAATTATAACATGCAGCCAAGGTAGAGAACCACTGGTCTTGAGAGTCATGTGACAGGTGCTGGGGGTACAGCAGCAAATAATATAGTATCTGCTCTCCAGGAGCTTACCATCTTGTAGAAGAGACCCATGTAAGTGGAAGTGTCAGCAAAATCCTCTGGCAATATGGAGCAAAGAAACCTCACATATAAGAGAGTGCTTCTCTGGGTCTAAAGATATGTGAGCCCAGAGGGCTATATAAGGTGTTTTCACCTATGTCAGCAAGATTTGGTTTCTAAACATGAGTACTCAGACACTGAATTATTCTTTGTACTTTTTTATATGTCTTAAATATTGCAGGTTTTAATAAAATAAAAACTGCCTTTAGTCAGTGAAGGCATCATAGAAGTAACTTAAGCTATTATTGAGGAAGGAGTTTTATGAGGAAATGATTTTGAAGATGTATTCTGAAATATGAACTGGAGTGGTTCAAAGGAAAAGTATACTGGGCAAAGAGAAAAGTGTGTGCAAAGGTCTAGAAGTAGAAAAAAAGCATGGGGCCTTAGAGAAACAGAAAGCTGAGGGCAAAGCAGAAAGCGAAAAAGGATGAACTAGAGGTTCTCAAAGTGCCATTCCTAGCAGCATCAAGGAATCTGTTAGAAATGCAAATTCTCAGGCCTCACTCCTGGCCTAGTGAGTCAGAAAGTGGAGCAGTAGGGGCAGGGGAGGAGGGGAGAACAGCCTAGGTAATATTAAGGATTTAAGATTTTATTCCAAGATTAATGAAAAATAATTGAGAGATTTTAAATAGAGGTATAACATAATCAGAATAATAGCGGCTAAATAGTTTGGCATTAATAGTTGAGCAAAAACTCTTCAAAATCTAATTTTTGTAATAATCAGGATCAGAAACCATACAGAGTCTTTAAATCAAGGGTCTCGCAATGCATTTAGGGCTAAGTGGTAAGGTGAATGAATGAATGAATGAAGAGGGGGATGTGGAAACTGGAGGACCCGCCCTCTAGTCAGCCTAGCACCTGCTCTAGAGCCAAACACAAGTCCGTGTTTGAGAGAAGGAATACACAGGCAAACCTCAGGATCCTTTTACAGAGCTGCTCAAAAAAGGAGAGGGCCCTTTGTAGGGAATCTTGACTTCTTCTCTCTTCAGAAGTATCTGTTTCCCAGCCTGGCTAGGCGAATCTGGCATCAAACCAAAATTTCAAAGAAAAATCACCTTTTGTTTCTTGGTCCAAGCAGCAAAAGGATAAAAAGCAATTCAACAAACAAGATGCCAATAATCTAGCCAGCTGACCTCCCACATGGAGCTTCTACCACAGAGCAAATGACCCATTTGGATGAATCTATAGTAGAAGCCTGAACTTGGGAATGCTCCTTGTGATAGGCGGCCCAGGAACAACCCTCCCTTGGGTCCAAGAAGCTGCCAGCATCTTCACTTCAGTAGGTCAAATCAGAAGCTTTTAAATCCAATAGTACAAGGCTCTCAAGCCCTTAGAAAACATGTAATGTGTTTGTATGCTAGGCTTCTCAAGACTAAAAAATACCAACTATAGTTCTGTCAAAGGGTCACTAGTAGGAAGCAACAACTTTCTGATGGGTTACCAACTTATAGCACTGGCAGAAATCCATCAATTTGGGTTCTTGCCACAATAGCACCTCACTCGGATTTAGCCACAGACCATAGATGACGAGGGAGTGGTCACACATTTCTGACTGAATCAGGTTAAAAAGCACATTCCAGTGAAGGTCAGCATGCAGAAAAGGATTGCAACACACATTAATGAGAAGGGAACAAAGGGAAATTACTTTATTCAGACACTTCCTCCCCCAATTTCTCAGCTGAGAAAGTCAACAGTCTCAAAAGTCCAATCTGACTGTGGCTATTCATCCTGGCTGCGAAGCCATAACAGGTGTAGAGGGACTCCACAGCCCTTGCTCTACGAAGGTTATGGCTCAGAGATTTTAAGGAGAAACTAGGAGAGGCTTCATGACGAAGAAAGTTTCTGCCTCCTACCTATTCCTTAAAGATCCAGAAACCATTTTCTCCCAAGTGAGAAGAACTAAAGAGACAGCTTTCAATTCCAAGCACAATCACAATTTTAAGACTCTTGCCTATGCATGTGTGGATGAATTTCTACTTCCTAACTGAAACAGGATTTGTAATGGAGGGTTTGCTACCTACTGTCTTACTAGATTTCAGAGCAGCTCATCTTATTCATGTGCCCAGGAGATTAATTTTCAGAATCTGAGTGACTTGCCACATGTAGTGGCAGAGCTAAGACTAAGAGTAAAAATGTTCCCAAACCAGCCTACTATTAAATAGTTGGTGCAAACTGCCTTTCAAGTATCAAGTACAGTGCTTATGCCCTGGGAGATGATGATGGAAATAAGTAAAATTTATGAAATGCCTACAATGTACCAGTACCCTCTCTATATTAACCTCTTAAATGTTAATAATAACCCCCATGAGGTGGGTACTTTTAGGTTCATTTTACAGATGTGAAAACTAAGGCATGGGGAGGTTAAGCAACTTGCTCAAGGCTCAGAGTTAGTGGCAGTGTCAAAATGCAGACCCAGAAGATCTAACTCTAGAGCCCAAGCTCTTAATCAACAGACTATACCGCCTTCCTCAGGATACAGTCAGTCCATTCCATACACACTAATCAAGCATCTGGGCAGCAAGCACTCTACTAGACAAAAGCACCTATTCACACAAAACACCCACTAGAAAAACTGCTTTTATTCTGCCCATGCTCAGCGTGATGATCCATGCTGAATGTATCCCAGAGACTGCCTCTCTTCGCTAAACACTAAGACAAAAACCTAAAACCTAAGCCCTTGATAGCAAGGTAAACAAAGAAACCCACAGACTTCTCTTAACTTTGATGGAGAGTAGATAGTGCTTCTTCCAACATCTCCATTCTTCTCTATCCCTCACCCAGGTCCATGCCTGTAAGCCCAAGATTTAAAAACGAAAACAAAACAAAACAAAACTCTAAACAGAGATCACAAACCTACTTCCTAGGAAGGAAGTCAAAACAGTCACTCTACAAGGTCAGTCCATAAATTCCTATTCAGAAAGTTGAACCTGGATTCAAGGATTAGCTCATTGTTCATTTAGCTTAATATCATCAAAACATCCAATCAGAAACCGGTTTTCTTTGCTTTCCTCTCTGCCCCCATCATCTTGTGGAGGGTGGCAGGAATACTCACAGGCAAGCTTGAGGGTCTTGACTGAAGACTCAAGTTCATATCTTCTTGCCCTCCTTTACTGGAGGTCATTGAGGGAGTTGAGGATGCCTGAGACCCAAATGAATCTTGAGATAGCTCCTAAAACAAGAAAAACAAAAGCTGTGAAGGCCTAAACCAGGCGAACTTTATTCATGGTGAAAGGGCTACAGGACTCTCTCACATAGGGGAAGCTGGGTGCAATGAACTGCCCAATTGTGCACAATATCATCTGAAGGCAGAAAAATACAAGGTGTGGATCTCCAGAAAGAATGTCTACAGTGGATATGACTCTTTCTCATGACACTATTGACCATTTATTATCTATCACTCCTTGGGGTTAAATGCTAAAGTCTGTCTAACTACAAGTTATACCTATCAAGGAATGAGACCAGTTGATTTAAAAAACAACAGAAAACTCATGCTAAAACCTTTGCATTAAAATGACTATCATTTCCTTCAAAGACATCACCTTGGGATGAGATATTTTTCCAACAATGCCACCAATGCACAAAATCTTTAGTGGATCTGTGTCATCATTCAGTCATTTCTCCTCTTTTTGTTCTTTAAAGAATAAAGCCCAAATTGTTATTTTTAGCCTTCATCATATCATCTACCTTGTTCACAGACATGGCTACAAATGAATTTTAGCTATTTCCAAAAATCATATCCACCCTCAAAAAATAAAAGGATTTGCCACCACTGAGAATAGCCTGAAGGGATCTAAAATATTTTGAGCACTAGCAGAATGATATGGCAGCCAGAATGAATGTACAGTACAGCCTCCTAAAATGATTGCTTAAAAAAAAAAAAAAAAAGACCAAACTTACTTGGATGCTCAAGTTCTGAATGCTAGTTAAAAAAAAAAAAATTAGTCCTATTATCTTCAATTTATCTGTCTATGCAACTTTCCATTACCCTATTTCTTTATCAGTAAAGAGAGCTACAGGTTTTTATGCAGTTAAGGTTATATCTTTATTAGTTCGATCAATCTAGTTAGCATGTTTACCTAGAATTTAATTGGTTTTTAAGTGCACTTTAGAGAACCAATTTGTATGGCAAAGTTCTTATGACACCAACCACCAAGCTGTCTGTGGTCACATGTAGGGAAGGGAAAGAGGCAGAAGCATCTTACCTGTGGTGGAGGGAAGCGTTGCTGGGAATAGGCAGTTTGTTGTGACTGCTGAGACTGGGGCTGAGGGTATGCAGCCTGCTGGGAGAGCGTCGAGGATGCTGGCTGCTGAGGTTGCTGCTGCTGGTAGGGAGACTGCGCCTGTGGCTGTGAGTAGGGGGGCTGGCTCTGGGGATGCTGCTGGGTTGTAGACTGCTGAGAGGGGTACGGAGTTGGAGACTGTTGATGTGGAGGCTGTGATGGCTGCTGGGAATATGGAGGCTGAGCGGACTGGAGCTGTGGTGGCTGAGACTGTTGCTGCTGCTGATATGAAGGTTGGGCATGAGGGGTCTGGGATGGTGGTTGCTGGGAGTAGGGTGGCTGCTGCTGCTGGGGGTGAGGACTTTGCTGGTTGTAATATGGAGTCTGGCCCTGCTGACCATATCCGCTGGGGCCTTGTTGTCCATAAGGAGGAATCTGTAGGAAAGGAAAGGATACTTTTAAGCAGTGACTCTTCTGGATGAAGAAAGGTGAGATATTCTGTCAAAAGCTATGCCCTGAGGATGGGTATAGAAAGTAGGCAAGCCAAGCCTTACACTTGGAAAGCCGAAGGTTTTTCTACCATCCTTGTCTACACTGAGCCAGGAAGGAGAGCCAAGCTGGGTTACTAGTTGGTTTGTTTATAAGTAGACTGCATTCATCCACAGAAAATTTATAATATTTAATATCTGGGCAACTCGTAAAAGTTCAAGAGCAGCTGTTTTCACCAATGAAAACAGCTGGTCCTCTTTTTTTTTTTTTTTTTATCACAGCCTAGACTGTTTTTATAAGCACTAGGAATCTATATCCTAGTCACAATGAATAGTCAACAGCAGCTTGGCTCAGCCAACTGAAAATCTAGGGTTTAGTAATCCAGACAGTGTGCAAATCACTAAGCTATTCTGGTTCTCTTTTTCATTTAATCCTCATTCAAAAATATTTGAGAGCCTACTTGCTTACTTGTACCAGGCACTGTCCTAGGCACTGGAAATACATTTGTTAAGTAGGCAAAAACTAAACAACAATAACAAAAAAACATCAGCAACAATATCCACCCCATCTCTCCATTTTCTGATTGACAAAAAAGTGACAGTATTCCATCTTTTATATTTAAAGGCATATTTTGCTTAAAAGTTTTAAAGTAAATTTAGGTTTTATATTTGTCCCTCACCATTATCAATATGAATATCACTAAATATAAATGGTAGAAAAAGCTATCAAAACAAAAAATGACAATAAAAAGATAATGGTGCAGATGGCCAAACAAAAGGAGGGAAATCTTAACATTTGTAATGGCACTGTTAACACCTTCACTGTTCAATTTTCCCTTTTTCTTCTACCACCAGTTCCTCCTAAACATTCATTTTGAACCAGACAGCTATATGTTGAAAGCTTTGAGAAAGGTGAAAGGCCTCTTCCGTCCCCAGGGTACATGTTATGAATGGTTTTTCTTGCTAGCAGTAGACAGGTGCTCAACCACTGCCTTTCTTTCCACCACCTCCAGAGATTACCACTCATGAGTACAAGCAGGCCAGCCAGGTCAAAGACAAGATATGTACAACCTGTGGCCAGGGACCAGTTAGTTTTCCTTCGAGCACACCTGGGATGGTGCCTACAATCTTGGCCTTGTAAGCAGAATGCTGTAACTAAGTCAGTTGGCCTATCCTTTCAAGAGGTTCAGAAGCCAAAGCACATTCTGATTCTATAGCTCAAGACCAGATTGCAGACAGATTAAGGCTTAAGGTAATCAGAGTCACCTGCTGTGCATAAGAGAGGCCGCCCATGGTATTCTGTGCCCGGCCCTGCATGGTCATAGGGTACCGCTGTGGGGTCTGGGACCCATATGGCTGTCCTGGGTACCCATGTCCTTGCTGCGGTCCTGATGGAGGTCCCTGTTGTTGCGAGTATGGGTTAGTTCCACCATATGGCTGAGGTCTCATCTTGCCCATCTGATCCATAGGACTGGATGGCTACAAAATAAAGAGCATCTCATTAACCTGAAGCTTTTGTGGCCTCGGGCCAATATGAACATAAACCCAAGCATACAGGTCTATATGCCACATAGGAAAACAGTTACTGTGAAAAAGTAATGATATAGACCTTGTAACCATTGGGCAAGTCATTTAATCTTCCTCAGAACCTTGATTTTATCACGTGTGAAATGAAAATACCACCAGTTTGTGACATTATCTTGTAAACTATTTACTACTAAGTGTGGTACTACTCAAGATCCAAGGGACAGGTCAGGTGTGGAGCAATGACTATATACTCTATGGTGTAGAAAATCAGGACAAAGGCCTTGCAGTTGGGAGAGGATGGTGCTGCTATACAATGCCATGACCATGTTCAACACCAAAACTGTTGCTTCAATAGTGTGGCTGGTAATTCAAACGCATAAGCATCTAGATGTTTCTATCCTTTAAACAGGAATATTTTTTCCTTGCACATCTCTAGCTTGTATGCACTACGGTATGAGCATTGATATTTATGCTTTCTTCCAAATGGGTGACATGGCTAAGTTACAGTTGTTGAGGGAACCATGACTTTAGATTTTAGAGCCTTGTGCATCTCAACTGAAAAGTTCATCTCCTTTAATATTCAAGAGTTATTTGAATTTTTTTATTTACTTTTAATTAAATTCAAATAACCAAATTTTATTTACTTTTAATTAAATTCAAATATTCAAGGAGGATAGAACTTTAGTCTCTTTAAAGGATAAGATGCAGAAGTATAGCATAGCACCAATAATAAAAGTTCAAAGTCCAATTCACAGGTATTTAACCTTGTATTCACAGCTACAAACATAGATTTCTTTCAGCTCTTTGTGGAGC
Source organism: Pteropus medius (assembly GCF_902729225.1). Lineage (NCBI taxonomy): Eukaryota > Metazoa > Chordata > Mammalia > Chiroptera > Pteropodidae > Pteropus > Pteropus medius. The sequence goes on along the minus strand of NW_024354503.1, from coordinate 5,132,424 downwards.
AAAAGGTTCACTGAGCTCGTTCACATCTTAGCATAACTTTATCCTGGAGCCCCAGCACACTTTTCCCTGCCAGAGATGCCTACCTATATCTATTGGTGGTATGGACAGAAGTGGGGAGTTTCTCAAAGCACCTTAAATAGAGACATCCAAGTTGGAGAGAAGGCCTGAACCTGACATAAAACTTGAAAACTGAATCTGAAAATGGGGGGTGGGGAGTAGATATTAATACTCTGGGCTTGAATATCATTCTCAAGTTAAGAAGTTCAGTGGTTCTCAAACTTTAGGATGCATCGAAATCACCTGGAGGGCTTGTTAAACCACATATGCTGGGACCCACCCCCAGAGTCTGATTCTGTAAGTTCAGGGTCAGGTCTAGGGTATGCATTTCTAACGGTTCCCAGGAGATGCTGATGCTGTTATTCCATAATTAATAAATTATAACTTAAAGTTTGTAAGATCTTAAAAATAATAATAAAAACTCCTCCGAAATAAGGAGAAGTAGTCAAACAATTAGCTCTCTGTACATGTCTTTTTGTTTTTTGGTAGGCCAGTACTGGTCTGTGGCCTGGGGGTTGGGGACCCCTGATCTAGAGAAACACTACTCAATAAAATTTTCTGGGATGTATGACTCTTAAGTATTCAAAATATAGCTACTGTGACTGAGAAACTGAATTATTTTTATTTACTTTTAATTAAATTCAAATAACCATATGTAGCTAGTGGCTATCATACTGGACCACACAGTTCTAGAACAATGCTCGCAAGTCATTTTCATCTCTCTCTGCTCAACAATAGCTCCAAACTTCCTACCTACTTCCTACTGTACACATCTTATACGGTATCACACTGAAAGACCAAAGAGCATAGTAAATTGGATTCAAATCCTAATTCTATCACTGACTTTGAACATAACAATTTTTAATCTAAAATACACATAACACACTTCACACAGTGCCTGGCATTTAAATGCCCAATAAATAGTAACTATTATCAATAACAACAAAAATAGTGCTTCTGCCTGACTCTAAAGCCCCCCACAGCATGCTACAGTTCTACATATTTTGTCTCATGCCAAAGTTCCCCACACACAGTACATGCCCAGTTCTACGCAGTGGTACCCTGTCCTATTCCCTTGATAACAATGGCTTCCACTAGCAGAAACCCAATCCTTCAACATGAAGCCACTCCCTACTTCAGCACACTCTGATCTGTCACATTTCTAAATGTCCTAGGGTAAATTCAGTCAGAATCGTAAGGTTTAGCACTTAGCTGTCCAGCAACTGACTGCATCTCTCAAGACTAAGTTCTGGGAAGCCAGAGATCAGGTCTTTTATTTTTGAAGTTCCCTCAAAGACCCCAAGTGTAGAGCTAGGGCTCAGTAATGTCAATGTGCCAGGCTGTCTTACTACAATAAGTGGGTAGGGGATACTATGGGGAGAAAGCCCAAATCAGTACAGAATAGAGAATATAGTCATTAATATTTTAATAACTATGTATAGTGCCAGGTGGGTACTAATCAGTGGAATCTCTCTGTAAATTATATAAATGTCTAACCACTATGCTGTACACCTGAAACTAATGTCAACTGCAATTGAAAAATAAAATTGAGACTAAAAAGAATTGTAAAAAGTCATTATTATGAAATATAGGAATTAAACTCCAAAAGAATTTGTTGTAGCGTAAATATTGTGCCTACCACTGAGGTTAAATCATTTTTGAAATAGGAGTAAAGAAGATTTCCTATAATTCCGTAAGAAATATATTCAAATAGCATTAAAATACAAAAAAAGAAAAGAAGTCCATATAAACCATCTAGCCATAGGGTCAGGGGCACACCCCAAACCAGGTTATGACTTTGAGGGCAGGGAAAAGAGTGAATTGAACAGAAAGAAAAGAGGGGAGGGTAAAATAAACAGCCAAGGGAGAACAAGCACACTTTTGAGAAGAATCTTAGTGCCATCCTATACCAGAGAGGTCTTCAAACTGTATAGGTACCCCCAGACACCCTGCTTAAAAACAAAAGGCTACAGGCAAGTTGCCTTTTCCTCCTTCATAGCAGGAAAACTGCACTCCCAATCGGGGACAGCTACTTACACGGGGGCTAGTTAATAAAGGGTTTAATGAGCTTTCTGTCCACTTTAGGAAATATCTGCAGGCCAAAAAGAAACATAACTCAAAGAAATTCTTATTCTAAAAAGAAAATTAAGACATTTCCCTTTCCTGAACATCAGATTTATGACCCCCTCCCTTTACCAAAAGGTTAGAATCAACAGAATATGCAGCTTAGCAAACTAAAATATATTTGGACTCCAACAATCAGATTACTCTGTTCTCATGTCAAACACCTGCTCATATCAGAAGGGGAGGTGGGCAGGGACCTATCTCACACTTCTGACATTTAAAACCATTGTGAAAGATTTGTAATTTGCAGCTACAGATGAAATGCCATCTTCAAATCTCTCCATAATAGAGAATGGGCCTTAAATCTTCACTAATCAGTTTATTCGAAAGTAGCAATTTCCGACCAGAAAAATCCCTACTACACACAAGATATAAAAGTCAGTATCAGTAATCTGCAGGCACCAAGGAAAAGGCAACGGATGGGAAATACCAAATCCTGGCTGCAAAGAGTCAGAGATTCCTCTCTGGGAAAGACAGAGAGGAAATCCTTTCAATGGGAAACCACAGGCATAGATTACTGTGATTATACTTCAAAAGCAAAGGCTCTGCCATAAAGACACATAATTGAGAGGGAAATGCTGCCCCTGTGATCAGGGAAGTGGGGCCCCCTGCTATATACTCTCCCGCATTCATTAAAAAAATAATAATAAAAATAAAAAAGGGCAAGAGCCACGAGCAAACCCCCCCTCCTATCTGTATCCACCACTTTATCTCTTTCCAGATCACTGGCTGTGTTACAAACTGCCTGCCAAATGAAATGCATCAAAAGATGCAGTTTAGGGGCATCAAAAGCAAAGATGTCTAGCAAGCTGGTCCCTCTGAATGTATTCAGAACAGTTTGCAGACTAACCGCCTGCACAGTGTTTCCCTGTTCCAAGCAAATGGAATTAAAAGCCCCTCCAGACCCGTGCCCTAATGGAATTCCTTACAACTTCTCATTGAACCAAGGAAAGCTTAATGATCCTCGGGTTGCTGAGATAAAACAGAATGGACTTCAAATTCTCCAACTCCTGACTATGACTAATGATTGAGAAGAGAGTGGAGAAGGGGCCAGGGACTCAAACTTCCCAGCAGAAAGCTACTTTCACCAAAATGCACCACACCATGGGGCAGTCCATCAGGAGAAAGAAATCTCTGAATTTTCTTGAAGTACAAGTCTAACTAAAGAAAGCTCCAGGCTTCGGTCTCAATACGAAGATAGAGAAAAGAAGTGACCAGGCAGCAATAGGAAGGAGTCAAGATTTGAACTGACAAGGACTTGAGTAGAGAAGGATGGGCCAGGGCTGCTGAAAAGGTGTCCACCAGAAAGAAGTCTTGATTATCACTTGTTCTGTCACCCTAAATGCCACCTAGTTGGGGCCACTAAAAACCTAGAGCCATAATCTTGGATTTCAGACATTTACACATTACTCCTTACTCTTTGTGCTTTCCATTTATTCCTGGCCAGATTTGTTGTATGACTTTTAATAATAACAATTTTTTTAAAAAGCATCCCTGGCTCTTTAACCGAAAGAACCCCCTAATTGATTCCCACAGTAATTAACCTGCATTTTACCTCAGAGAGCGGTAGTTAAGGAAGTCGGCACTGCTATTTATAACTCATCTCAAATTGAGGGCAGACTGCCTAAAATCTAACACATCCCAGCTGTACTCCTGTTTGAACTGGGGCCAAGGGAATTTTTTAAAGCAATCTTGGCACCGAATGAATGACACCAACAGTATGAGAGCGCGAGCGGTTGTGTTGTGGTGACGTAGCACTGGAGGTGGAATGGGAGGGGGCCAGTGTACTGTGATCCCTCTCGTGCACGCCTGCTGCTTGCTGAGTCCCAGTACAGTAAGCTGGGAACCGCCCACTGAGAGCCAAACACAGGAAAAGGCTTTTCCTGTGGAACGCCTTGAAGTGAGAAACACATGGCTAATCTGCATAAATGAGAAGCCACACCGCCCCTGCCAGGAAGGTTAGTGCTCGTAATCTCTGGCCATGAAGCTGGCTGCCTGGGAGGACTTGGACTGGCGCCTGATAACCCAGAAAGAGCGGAGAGAACAGATGGGTAAGGACCCCAGCAGAAAACAGCCCCGGGTCACGTGACTCGCCACATGGCCCCGACAGCACAAACTATTGTTTGGCTGCGGAGCTCCCATACAAAGGCACCCGGCCTTGGCTTCCTGTGATTACAGGGACAGGCGGCAGCTGTTGATCCAGTTCCCGTACTGGACCCTCCCCTGTTTAGGAGCATTCCAGGCAGGAACAAAAAAGTTAAGGCCTCTTCCAACCAACGTGCTAGCTCCACCATGCTAGCTCCACGTGGCTCCACTCATTTCTTAGTATGGACAGAGCAGACTTCCAGAAAAACCACCCCTTGTACCCTGATACACATAAGTTGACCAGAGTAAATTATTCTCATCATGCCCAGCCCCCAGCCACACAAAAATTTGTATTCAATGCCCCCTCATCCAGTCTTTTCACACTCCTCCAGTATTTCATGACTTTGAAGATTGGTCAAGGGCCCTTACCCTAACTGAGGTGAAATTGCCCAGAAAATTGCTTGTTTGGTTCTATCCCCAGACCCTGCCTTCTAAAACAAGGAGACTCCCTTTTGTTTTGCAAAACAAAAACTCCTGTTTCCTCACCTAGGATAACAGATTCCTAATCTTCTACTTCGCCTCACCAAAGCTATCACTAAAGATTTCCTCAAGTTAAACTGATATTAAAATAAAAATCTCTCATCAGATACACCTGACCCAGGAAATCAAACTCACTCAGCCTACAATTCTTATCATTCATAACCTGAGAGTCACAGTTTTCTACTTCACAAAAAATGGAAAATGACTCTTTCGTTCTAGTTCCAGTTCATTCAAGTTCTAAACAAGCTGGTCATCTGCCTATGGTGATTGATTACCAACAACTAGTTTGCAATTATCGTGCCAAAGAGTTTTTTTTTTCCAATTCTTTCAACATTCCATTGTCCAAGTTGAATATATATATATAAAAAAATCCAAAGTCAATGAAAAGTTCTATCTACTCCCATTCTGCCTGCAGAAACGATTCTACAAGATTCCCCTTTACAGACTTAGAGCCCATTTTGAAGACATCACTCAAAGCACCAGCCTAACCAAGCCTCTAGGAGGGGCTGCAACCAGATATCAGACTTAGGACCTTCCAACTCACGCTCTGTCTCTAAAGTGATAGAGAACAAGACAAGAGGCCTGGCTCTCTCCTAGGCTCAGAAATATTTAGCCTATTGCACTCCATCCACCCTTCTAGACCAATCTGAGAAAACTAAGGGTAGAAAAGAGAGCCCAAGGGAGAAGAGTCATTGAATCATCTAACAAAACTCAAACAGATTATGAGAGCCAACTGTAATAACCACCTCACAGCTGTCTGCCCAAAAGAGGCATGACAGAAAAACCACAACCAGGTGGCTGGTATGTCTTTATTTCTACTTTGGTTCCAGAAAGAGTCTTTCAAATAAAGCAGCTAGAGCACCAAACTAATGAATTCCCCAACAAATAATATAGTCCTTCTCCTCATCCAGAGTACTTTCATTACAGAGAAAATGCTCTTCCAAAAATGAAGAGGACAACTTTTTTGGAAGACCAAACTTAGCTAACCATTATCTCGCAATTTCCAACAAATTACAAAAGCCTCTAAGGAAATCACACAACTCAAGAAAGAATTCCTGTTCAGGTACTGCTTAAAACTTAGGGTTATTAAAACAGTAAGGACCCAAGATGGTGATCAAATAGGAACCAAAATATCATTTGATAAAATTACAACTTTTTAATCTCAAGAGTAAGGCAGCAGCACAACATGGTGAAAAGAGCGCTAGACTGATTGAACAGCTGGGTTCGGATCCCAGCTAACCAACTCCCCGGGGGAGTGGGCAAGGCACTAACCAGATTATACTTCAACCTCCTCAGCTGTACCAGCGGTCCCCAACCTTTTCGGCACCAGGGATCAAGTGCTCCTATGAGAATCTAATGTCTGATGATCTGAGGTGGAGCTGAGGCGGTGATGTGCTGCAAAAATACAGATGAAGCTCTGCTCGCTTGCTTGCTGTTCACCTCCTGCTGTGAGGCCCAGTTCCTAACAGGCCATGGACTGGTAAGGTCCATGGCCCAGGGGTTGGGAACCCCTGAGCTATACAATGGGACACTACCCTCCAGATTCTGAATCAGCAACTCTGGGATGGGGCCAGGAATCTCCTCAATTTTCATGTCTAGTCTGAGAGCATTTGGGATACAGGGCCTCCCTCCAAGACTCCCATCTCCAGCACAGAGTGACTCTAGAACTCAGAAGCCTGTTCAGTTTTCTTAACTAAATAATGGTCTGAGGAGGGCAGTGCCTAGCCAATAGAGAAAAACCAGGAATGCACCTCAGATTCCCAGAGTCCCAAATAAGCAGCATTCAGTCAAAGACAAGCTTTCTCAAATGCCTATACCCAGTGCCTGATTTTGTTCACCTCAACATCACTAACATACTATATGCTTTAAGTATCTTGTTCACTGTCTGTATCCTAAACTAGAATATAAGCTCCAAGAAGATAGAGAATTGTGTGTAAAACTTCAAAAGTAGGAAAGGAAAGGGACTATGGAAGAGAAAGTGAAATTCTAGAGGCCTTGTAATTCCTAACCTCCTTCCCGCTGAGAGGAAATGCTTTGGTTCTACATGGCCAGTCCTAGGCAATGGTTAAGAACTCTGCCCCCACAGTGCCTTCAACTTCTCTGTCCCTGAGTTTCCACATCAATAGAGATAACAGTAGTAGCACCCTCAGGGTTGAATGAAATAATACATTAAAATAAAACATTGTTTCCTCGATCTGGCTGGACGTGCTCTGGCTCAGAACCTTTGTATTCATTGATCCCTCCACCTGGAATACTCTTTTCCCAGATACTAGTTTAACTCACTCTTTCATATCTAGTATTACTTCAATTTGGCCTTCCCTGGTGAACTCATCTAAAATGTCAATCCTGCACACTTCTTATATCTGGTCCCTGATTAACTTTTTCTCTTGATCATGTTATCATTAGCATACTATATGGTTTAATGTCTATATTCGAAACTAGAATACATAAGCCTAGGAGGTAGGTATGTGTCTATATGTGTTTGACTGCTGTATCCTCCAGTATCCAAAATGTTGGCTATTCTCATCCTATAAAAGTCTCAAATTCCTAGCAGTGAAACTCAGAAACCAGAATAGTTAGGGTCTGGTCCCATGTACTAAAGACCAGAAACCCAAAGTAATCAACTAGAGGTTAACTAGAAATCAAATAAGGTTATGTTTTTAAAGGAAAAAAAAAAGCAAAAAAGCACAGGTTTTGACACAACTTTAAGCAAGTTACTTCATCCCTTGGCAGCAGAACCATCTGTAAAATGGGAATTTAAAAACTGTCTAACAAAGATACGAGACGCTTCAAATGGTAAGTATGTGAAATGCTTTTTACAGTACCAGTTCATAACAGACATTACTTTTCTCTCCATCTTCAATAGAAAAGAAAGCAGAATAGGGTTAAAAGCAGTTTCAAAATATCTACTTAAAAAATAACACAAAAGTCACACACTCAAAGAATTGATCAGTTCAATTCTCAAGCTCCACATACTTCTATTCTCCCAAAGGAAATTTGTTCAACAGCTCTTTCTAAGAATCCTGACAGTAAAGCTCAATAGTTTTTGACCTGGGTAATAACTAATCTCTGAGAAGTGTTTGGAAATAATGTATGAAAGTGCCACTTTTGATAATCACAGCGACTTCTCTCCTGTTACTTGCATTTATTACCTGAGGAGCAGGATGCCAAATGTCCTGCAATGCATCTCTATGCAAAGAAAAGTCTCGTTAAGAAACAATGTATTCTAGCCCATTAGAGTCCACTAGGCAAGGGTCCCCAGGCCGCAGGTAGGTGAGCAGTGGCCAGTGAGCAAAGCTTCATCTGTATTTGCAGCCACTCCCCATTTCTTTACCACCTCAGCTCCATGTCAGATCATCACGCATTAGATTCTCAAAGGAGCACTGGTCCCTGGTGCCAAAAAGGTTGGGGACTGCTGCTACAAGAGGTTAATGGACTCAAGTCCAATCTCAGATGGAGAATTTCCTGTAACATTTGACCCTGGAGCAGTTAAGGGAAAGAACTGACCAGTACCCATCCCAAGAGCCTAACAGTACAAAGCCACGCACAAGCCAAGGTAAACATAAACAAAAATTTACTTTAAAAAATAGTTGGAAGATAATTTAATGAAGACAGTACTTCTCCTCCAGTGCATTTATTATGGTTATAATTATAAAGTTATTTGTGATTATTTACTTGCATCTTTCCCTACTGGAAAGTACTCCATGGGAGGCAAGAATTACAAATCACTATGTTCACAACACAGTGATACACTGTAGAAGCTCAATATTTATTGCATTACTGTAAGCAACTGGCATATGATAGGTACTCATAGGTTTTTCAAAAGTTTTGCTGTAAGACTTCTTACATTGGCAAGTCCCAAGCATTATGTGCTTTAAAGTAGACATTTCAGCAATAGGGCTGGGCAATTAAGTGAGCTTTAATAAAGTTCTTATCCTGAAAATTCTTAAGAAATGGGGAATATGATCAAAGTCTAGGAAATCTTGATGGTATACAAGAAAGACAGATTAGTATAGGGCATCCAGTACATGCTCAGTAATTAAAAACTTAACTATGTACAGGCCTTGTTACCCACAAGAGGTGGTATGGGTTGACACCAGAAAAAGGTACTTCCTCCCACAAACCATCCTTTGGTGCTTCAACTAGGGAAAGGACGACCTTAGTGTGTATGGACCACAAGCCCAACCAAGCGGGGCAGTTTTTAAGACATTTTCTGCCCTGCTTATTTGCCATTTATCATTAAGTGATATGATATAGATAAGAAGTACATGTAAAGGCAAGGGTCAAGTAACCTCACAGAGCTTCACCCAACTTTTCAAAAACGACACTTTTAAATCACACCTAGGTCTTCTGACCTAGTTTCTAAAATACTCTTCCCTCTTTCCCATTACAATGGCACAACAAGGCTTGTGCTTTACAAATACTACTCAAAAAACAAACAAAAAAGACAAGGCAAAAACTGCTTCTTAATCACAAAAACTTTAAGGCCTCATTTGCTTTCTCTTAAAAAGAAAACAGCTCTCATTTCTACCATCCTTTTATTTCATCTATTACCTCCAAAGTTGGACTGGTTGTGCAGGAGCCACATAAAAAGATCCTAAATTTTTCTCTAAGCGCACAGTTCTATGTCCTGCCAGTTTTTCCTTCCATACTAGCAAAGGTATCTGTAACACATCACTGAACTGTAGGAACTTGATTTACATATAGTCAGGAATTCCACTTATCATGCTTTGAATGTCATCAATCCAATCAAGTCCTATCTTTTGATAAAGATACTCAGAAGCAGCAGCAATGCCATGTTTATTTCATTAATAGTATGTTTATTTCATTAATTCCTAGGGCTGCCCTGGACTACTTCCCAAAAAAGCAAAGTCTTTCACTTAGTCCCCCCTAAATCCACTCTGAACTATAGCAGGCACATTTAAATAAGTCAAGCAATAGCCCAGGACATAGCCAACCTTATTAAGATTATAGGTGCCCCCAAATCCTCAGGCTTTTTAAAAGTAAACAATTCCCTGAATGAAGAGCCATAGAGTCCTGTAAATTCTCCAGTTCTTTTGAAAGCTCCAAAAGTACCCTGGTACCAACTTCTACACCACTGTCCACGTAAACGTGAAAGGAGACCCTGGCTTCATCATTTATACCAGAAACACATGGGACCAGACCAAAGTTACCAGCTGTCTTCTGAAGCTTATTTGTCTTTCTTCATTTGCTATCTCTGGCCAGGAAAATCAAATTGGGATGGATACTTGGTATGCTAAGCTATGGAAATCTAGCTAAATGTATCCCTCCCCCTTCTCCCCACTCCCAAGACTGTTTTGGCTCATACACTTTTGAGATTGTCTTATTCAAGGCATACAGAATTTCCCTTTGGTGAGTATGTCCGGGTGGGTGAACCCAGCTATCTCAATCTCATTTTATTTTAACCCAAAACGCCATTATGAGACCACATATTGGTCACTTGAGGTTTTATGTAGAGGTTTTAAAGAAGCCAATTCAAAGCTGCACTGGGAAAGCGGAGGATTCAAATCATAGACTAGAAAGAAAAACAGGAATGTTACGAATCTGTCCCAGGCCAAAAGAACCCCCAAAACAGATTAAGGAGGGCCAAGAAATAGTCTCCACACCAAAGGCAATAAAGAGTGAGATCATTAGGAAACTTCTGCTTATAGTTAGCCAGGCCATTCCAACGGAGGTAAGCAGATACCAGGAATCTTCACTGAATGATGTTGATCTGAAAGTGGTATAAAATTACATCTACAGTCCTGAAAGGAGACATTTTACCAGCTCTGGTGTGGTAAAGCTATTGAGGTCTCCATATGCTTTACATTCTACTAACAGAGTTCGACACCAAAGGAGAAAATGAAAGGAAAAAACAAGAACAGGAAAAATAAAGCTAAAAGTCAGAGGGATGATAAAGTGAGTTTAAAATACACAAGCACACACAAAGAACAAAAGAATCCCTACTAAAGTATTTGTGCATACAAATATCAAATCACAGATCAAACTCTCAGTATACCGAAGCCTCTGCCTTCATCGCAGCCAGGTCACAATGATCACAGCTTCATTTCTCAGGCAGGAGGAATAAGGGGTCTAGTACAAGGAAACTTGTTTTTAATGGGAAGATACAGAATCCACACCAAGTTTTCAGAAAGCCCAGGTGAACTAGAACCCTGGTTCTCTACTCCATCTTTGCATTGTTAATGTTTATTCCCTGACCGTTTTTTGTAACTTCCATTTCTGTGGCCAAGCACAATCTCTATTTAAGTCACACAACTGGGACAGGTCTTGGCTCAAATGTCCACTCCTCAGAGAGACCTCAACCACTTCAGAGACAGGATGACTTGTCAGGAGTCTACTTAAGAGGATTTATTTGCTAGGACTTCACAAGTGACACAAGGAAAGGAATCACAGCAAAACACAGAGTGGCTACTGGGGGGGGTGAGTGGTGAGAGAGGCCTACTACTGAGAGATCACCAGATCACCAAAAGCCCTGTTCTCAGATCAGCTGGCCACAGTTTCCCAAGAGCAGAATGGTTTTTAAATGACTGATATCACCACATCATGGCATTTAATGCTCCAATACTAGCCTTCGAGTAGCATTTTCAAGAATCACTTCCTTAAGCACTTTACTCAACTGGTCATACACGGAGAACACCATAGGTCACCATCCTAAAGTGATCTCTTCCACCTTCACCAAACAACCAGGACCAAGATTCAGATTATCCTCATGCTGTGCCACCAAAGAGGCAAGAGAAAAAGAAATGAAAGGCAGGGAGTCCCCAAGTCTTATAAATATTTATAACAGGCATGTTTTGTCATTAATTTATCATTATTGCATAGTAGAAGAGCCATCTCAAAAGAATTTTCTTTCTTCTCCCCCAAACTCAAACACTTTTAACCTTTTCTCCATCCACTTACACTTGGACATCACAAGAGGAGGAAACAGCCGAAACATTAGCCTATGGTATAATCTGGAAGAAGCCCCTCCAGTAATTCGGATATACTCTGTAGCCTAGTTGAGCATAAATGAATAAATCTAGTAGTCATCAAACAGTGAGCATGCATCACAATGACCCAGAGGGCTTATTAAAACATACAGCCAGAGTTGTGGATTCCATAGGTCTAGGTGAGTATTTCCATTTCTAAACAGGGCCCAGGTGATGCTGACTGGTTAGGGACCACACTGAAAACCATTGTGCTAACCTAGCTCTCAAACTAAAACAGGTGCTTAATAAAACTTGGGTTTAAAAAAAAATAATGTAACTCAGGTGTAGCTAAGAACTATGGGATAGCTTTTAATTTAGTGAAGACCAATGTCTTTAACCACTCAGTTCTATCCCCCTCTACAGCAGGGGCCTCTACCAATCAGGAGTCACGTTTGAATTTTATCTGATAACACTACTTTCATATATCTTATTATTTAATATATACTACAGCCTACAAGGTAGGTATTTTTCCTCATATAATTGAAGATTCAGAGAAGTGACTTGCCTAAAGTCACACAGCCTAAGGGAACTTTTAAACTTCAGTTTTAGAGCTGACTCTGCTATGATACTTTGTGTGTGGCACTTAATTTTTATATGTTCACTTTCCTCAAATGGAAAATTAAGACAATAATCCCTGCCTCCCCAGTGAGTGTTCCAAGTTATAGAAAATAAAATCACTCTGCAAATATTTTCATAACGCAAGTTACTCTCACTTAGATCAAAGTGAAGGACTCTATCGTTGAGCCTGAATCTCTTTCCCAGCCTCACTCTCCAAGATTCCTCCCAAGAAAGGAGCCTGAAGACCAAATGCTGCCAATTCTCACCATTGGGATCACATGGCCATTTATTGAAACCTAAAAAAAAATCCTAAATGGTAGGGGCGTATGAGACAGAAATCTAGGCATAACGTCAAAGTGTAACTAAAGGCTTTTCAGTCTTTTACCCCATTTAAGAGTTCCAAGCTATTGTAAAAATAATGTCCCCAAAAGCCTTAGTACTTGAATAATTTATTTTGGAGAAGCAATCGTAGCAGTTTATAGTGCTATATCTCTGGAGAATCAGACAAACCTTGATTCAAATTCAACTCTACTTTTTACTAGCTATTTACCCTAAGGCAAATTTCTTGGCCTACCCCTGACCCAGGATAAAGTTGTAGATAAACTACCCATAAGAATTGTTCCCCAAATCCTTTATGATATAGTTATCTTTAGCAGTCCAGATTCCTAACCAGGTAAAAAGTTAGTAGTCTGGAGATGAAAGGCAGGTCATCCAAATCTGAATTATCAAGAGTTTCACACTCCTAAACTAATGCTGGACCAACTCATAAACTATACCACCTTAGAGTCAGAACTGAATACTGTCCAAAGGGCAAGAGAGAAAGAAAGCCACCTGTATTCGCAAGAAAAGACGAAGAAACACCAACTAATTCCCAGTATTTCTGCTCAGATGACTTGTTCTCTAAGGACAACAGAAAGCCATAATAAGGTCTACTGAAGGAGAGAGGAAATCACTGGGAAAGAAGAGTCCAAAGACATATCTAATTCCTCTAAAAGGAAGCATCCTGCACAATGTAGCCTTTAATCCTCCACCATGAGGCTTTACTCACACTCTTCTTAAAAGTCAAAGTATGCCAGGCAAGAGTCAATTGAGAATAAACAGCAGGACCCAGACAAATGCCCGGCAAGCAAGTTATATGACCTCAAGGGAAACAGGAGGCAAAATAAAAAACACCAAGCACACAGTAAATGGGTTTTTAAATGACTGATATCACACATCGACCCCTAAACTCCCCTGTTGCTGTATTGCTGGTGCTAGATCTTGAGGGGGGAGTTCCTTTTTTAACAGACATGTCTATAAATAAGCAAGCTGAAAACTAACAAATTTAAGAGGGAAAAAGCATACAAAAATCTTGGCTGCTGGTGATGAGCCACAGAAATCATAAATGTGCCATTGCCAAGGAAGGAGGAAGTCTAATATCTAACACTGCAGACTTGGGAACCCAGAAGCAACGAAGCCATACGGAAGCCCAAATGCAAGAGAGAAAAAAAGCACATGGCACATTTCCTCTTCATATGGGTGGCAATTCAAGCAGCATTCTTGGCCTGTAGAGCTTATAGCCCCAGTGCCCAAAGCCCTTTAGTATTTCTTATCAATGTTAACTTCCAGGAGGGCAACAAAAATCTGTCCTGGATTACTGGGTGATTTCTAATATGTACCATAACCAATACTAAATCAACATTTTAGGGATCAAATTTCCTCCTCTGTAGCCATGTTGGAATGCGTTCTTAGCATTAGACTCATTTCCATTGCAATACACCCTCGGAAAATGCAGAAGCCGCTTGTAAATATTCGACCTGTCCCAAGACCATCTTCTTCTAATATGCACAAATGACTAACGAAAACAAATAAAAGTTCACTCAGATGTCCCTTCACATTCAATAAAACTATTCTATACAGTTAAACGGGGAGGAGCAATTGCGGGGAAGAATAGTCAAGGTGGTTAGTTAAGGCAACATTCGCCCTAACTTGGATTCCTCTAAAACCTGTAATTGACTAAGGAGTTTAACTCAAGCCCCTACACACCTGCTTGTCCACGGCAGATGAACAACTGTGCCCAATTCTGAGTTACTGGAAACTCACTTTTGCAAAATGCCAGAATGGCAAAGCAAAAGAAGTTGGAAGAGATGTTTCTAAACTAAAATCTGTATTCTAGACTCCATACTTCTATACTGGAACAGGGTAACCCATCCTCTTCTAGGTGGAAGCACTGTAGTAGGCTGGCACTGGAATACTCCATGCATCTTTCCAGCTGTTAAGCATCTACTTACAGTCCTTGAAAAGTCCAAAAATCATATGTGGTCCAATCACACATGGACCAGCAGGTAAAGAGAAACCCAAATCACTATATTTCAGAAGCTCCCATAAGGAGTAAGCATGTATTTGCAGCAGCATTTATGAGCTTCTTGCCAATCTAATCAAAAATGATATTCAAGGCCCATCAAACCTCAAGGTAAGGCCTGATCCAAGCAACTCAGCTTGAGCTCAACTCCAGCTCTTGAGAAATAGCAGTCCAAGAGTCCCAACAGGTACTTCATGGCTCGTTATAAGAAAGGTTAACTTTGCCAAAGGAAAAACGCAGATGTGTCCAGGGCACACAACTATGAAGGTGACATGACCTTCCAAACCCAAAATTACTACAAAAGAGCCTCTGAACTGGCCAAGTACTTGGCAAGTTGTACTAAAGGCCCCACATAACCACATGAGCCACTAAGACCCTGAAACCACTCTCTTTCACAGATTTTATGGTTAGTGTCCAAATTCTCAAAGTCACTAGAATGAGACAACTACCAGTCTGTGGATGGATGTGTAATTTGGATTCTATAAAGCCCATAGAACTCAGAGTAGCATTATGAAAAGGCAAATTAATATTTTAACTTTATCCTTCTTGAACATTCAGCTTCACAAATCAATGCCTCTGAAAAGCTGTCCCTGGGTAATGTATCTAACTCTGATTGCTCCTTATTCTCAGATTCTTTTAGCCCGCAGACTGAGTTTGGTTTATAACCATTTATAAAACCTTGCTTTGCAAGTGTTCCAGATGTGTGCATATAAGCATGCTTCCCAAAGAAAACTAAATTCCTCTGAAGCAGAGATTGCCTCTATCTTTTAAATTCCTTTTTAGTATCTAATTGGTATGTTTCTTATAGGGCAACTTCCCACCCCCATTTGAATTTCCAGATCTCCCTGAGCCAGATATCATGCTCTCAGCAACAAGTCTGAAGTTCTAATACCCTTACCACCACCATACTGGAAAAAGCCTGAGCAACCGATGTCAATGTCAACCTAAGTTTTTGTATTTTGTTTTAAAACAAGCTGATGACCTTTGGTAAGTTAGCTGAACCTAAAAATTATGGCCACGGCCATAATTATGGTCATATTCCCTACGACTATGCTAGGACTCTGGTCTAAAACACACTTCACATGAAGAAAACTGGTGTCAGAGTTTGCAGATTCAATTTAAAAAGGAACTTTAAGACAGTAAATCTGGTCATTTCATGAGGCTACCAAAGCAGAGCATATACCACAGGCAGATGGCTAAAATACTGTACCTCTAAAATACATTCATAAATAGTGCTTCACTGAAGGAACCCAGAAAGGTTTTTAATCCTAAAATGGCAACTTCGAAACCAAAGATTGTATCTACCCACATAAGCCTTCAAGCAGGATTTACTGAATCCTTGAACAATTTGGACTTTGTACTGACCCAGGAACCTGGGGGCATTAATATACATATAAGTGATGCACAGGAGTCCAGTAAAAAAACTATATAAATAAACTCAGCCCTTGGAGTGGGCTTACAATCCTGAAAGCCACAGCAAAACAGAGGCTAGAGACGATGCTGAAGTTGCAGTATCTTTTTTTCCACTTTCCGGTATTCCAAAAATGCTAACCCAACCCTAAAAACATCTCACCAAACTACAAAACTTTTCTGAAAAAACAAGGCTTTAAAATTTAAAACTCAAAGTGTCATAAACCAAGCTTTTGGAACACACTTACCTCACTATTGAAACTCAAGGCCTTCTTTCCAAACTTCTGTTAACAATGAAATTGCAATTGATTTTGAACAGGGCTCCAGATGCCCTCAACCCCATAGCATGGAGCCAGGGTCATTAAGGCGTCTCTTCCAGGGCAGCATCTTCTTACTTCTAAACTCTTAGATCATCTCTCCTCATCTCCATGCTCTCTGCCTCTCCCCCCTGCACTACCCTCTTCCCTATTCCCATGTCTTTTTCTCCAATGTTATTTTATTCTACCACATGAGAAAAGACTAGCATTATCTTTGCTTGAAAACTGTTTATTAATTTGCTTGTCAAACGTTTTATAGAGCCGTTCACATCTTACTACAGAAACCTCCTGGGTACATATTGACAGCTCAGCAAGTATTTACACAAAGCTCTGAAACATTTGGTTCCTTCAGAGGAGAAGAAGCTGCTGCGTCAAGCAGAGAATTATCAAACATCTTTCCCTTTACTTTTCCCTCTTTTATTAAGGGGAGCTTCCTTCTAGCACACCTCTTATATGCCTAAATTATACTTTTAAACTACTAAGCAGGGAGGAGAAAGAATGGAAAAATTCAGGTGTGCTAGAGAAGAGAAAGAACAGCATTCCCAGGACCACTTGCAAACCATATCACGTAGCTTAAAACAGGTATGAGAAAAGGCAATAATACATCTATGAAATTGACCCTGAGACGCTTAGCTTTTCCTCTTCTAGGCTCAAGAAATTCTGCTCCTCTCTCAGCAAAACTTACAAGGCAAGTTCAGGCACTCAGATTACAACCAACTGCCCAAACCAGACCTACACCGGCCCAAACACCAGAAGAGTCTGGAGAGTTTAATGCTACTTCTTCCCACCTTCCTATATTCCCAAAAGAAGCAATGTTAATGTGCAGTTTATAAATATCCACTCCCACCCCACCCCTAATCTACCTCCAAAAACCTCTCCTGGAGATTTTTAAGCAACTATTTTCAAGTCTTGCTTTAATGAAGTCTGCCTAATTTTTCAATTACTGTTTAGTATTTTTAAACCACCAGCCAGGTGGAATGACTAATGACAAAGAGATTAACAGTTTCAAGGCAAAACAGTTTGGTAGAGCTTTTTCTGCAAGGGGCCACAGATCACCATGGCACCTGGCTGTTCAGAGCTTGTTCCTATAAATCCTCAGGAGAAAACAGCCTTGAGTTCCTTGAGCCCAGGTTAAGAAAAATGGTCTCAAGACCCCTACCTATAAATGTACAGGAAGTTGCTGCCCTCATAACAAGCCAGGTATGGAAGCACAGACAGATATGTAGCATCAGAGAAGGTCATGCAGTCCACCAACTTCACTTTAATGATGAAGAGAAAATAAAACAGCAAAGGCAAATGACTTGTTCAAAGTCACACAGCTTAACCCAGAGCTGCATGTGGAACCAAAGCCTCCTCTTCCTCCTGAGTCCTATGCTCTTTACCCCTTACCGTTGTGCCACACAGAACTCTTAAGTGCATCAGTGATGATAATGACCAATCTAAACAAAATAAAACCCAGAGATAAAAGCTATGGGAATCAGGACTCCATCTCAGAGACTGAGGTGTCCCAGCTCACTGGCAGGAAAAAAACTATTCAGTGCCAATTTATTTTGAATAACATATTTTAGCCATATTTGCAGGCTTCAGTTGCTTCCAGAATTTTAGGATTTGAAGCCAATAAATACAACCTGGGGTGGGGGCGGGGGGGAGGTGAAGAAGGGGCCCTGACCATTACTTTGTTAGCCTATTTCCACATTTTTTAAAAAGTTCATTAACCTCTTTGCAAAAGGCTTACTGTAGACATCATATCCTACAGGAATCACTCCAACATATGAATGTTTAATGCAATCCAACACATCTTGTTACAGCAGGTGCTACCTGTCATGGTTACTATGTCATACACAAAGAAAGGAACCTAAAAAAGTCCTCACAGGGCTCAATACAAAGAAACCAACCTTGGTCCTAGCTATTTTTTCTCTCATGACCATCCCAAGCCCCATCATCCCCAGTTCTCGCATTGACAGTACAAAAACATGAAGCTCCCACAATTAAGTGCCATCTCAGTGTGGTTTTCCTGGTCCCTCCTACTTGAGAGAGCTCCAAGAGTCCTGTATTTCAGCCAGCCCAGAGTTTCTGCCAGTAGGCATTCCCATAAGAAGCCCAGGACTCCTTATTTGTTTCCCAGCATCAGAATGGAAGTATCAGGAACTGACAGCCAAACTACAATCAAATCCAGCCTGATTCTGGACTACTGTCTACTTCATCTTTTGCTTTGATGAGCTGGTACTACTCTCTAGGTATTACAGCTCAAAGCACCCCAAGTAAAAAGCTTTCTATCAGGTGACGAAAGAGTATTTCATCAGTAGCAGGATTCAACACCTTGAGATAGAGTACTTACTTATGGAAAGGGATAAAGAAAAGTTTGTCTGCTGGGATCTTCCCAGCTCCTGTGAAAAAGAAATAAACAATACACACACTTACCTAATCTTTATTTCATAAAGGTAGAGTCAAATGAAAACATTACCGCTTTAGCTGTGTCAACCAACTCTCTACAAAATACTCATAACCCAAAA
The DNA here is from genome assembly GCF_902729225.1 of Pteropus medius. NCBI lineage: Eukaryota > Metazoa > Chordata > Mammalia > Chiroptera > Pteropodidae > Pteropus > Pteropus medius. Next base: position 5,113,490 of record NW_024354503.1, on the reverse strand, counting down.
CTGAGTTAGAGAAAGGAGACAGAGCAAGAGCTTATTATTTAAGAATGCTTAAGAACAGGGCATCATAGTCTGACAAGATGCAGACTTGGTAGCAAAGAGGAATTCAGAACAAAAACTATCCATCTACAACCCTCATCTAGACTACACACCTGAAGCAACCCATAAAACTGGAGGTTGCACTGTCTCTTCCACAAGTGAATGCTCACCAGCACATTCTCTGGGCTTCTGGTGATAGACAACTGAACTGAAACAGAACAGGAATCTATGGTTGTGAAGTACCAGGATTGGTGATGTTAAAATCAGAAAATTCACCCAAAGGCGGCACAGACAAGCTTCCAAACAGAGACTATATCTACCACTTATCCAGCACAGAGCATAGTATCTAGCACAAAGAAAAGGGCTCAAACATTTGTTTAATGACCAAAAAACAGAAATCACAATATGGCAAAAGTTCTCCCTCACCCCCAATAAAAGTGTTTGCTTGAATATTTCCAAACCAGCAGAATTCAAATTAATTTTTGCTTTTAAATGACTCTTGACTTACACCGAATTATTTCCTCTAATCGTTTAAGATAAGTTTTTTCTCTCTCCTACCACCAAAAAAAACAAGGAATGAGAAGAAAGAGGTGTAACGTAGACTAAAGAATGACCCAAAGACAAAAAAATTTATCCTCCAGAAACTAGAAATCCAACTGAAAATTCCCATATTTCTTGCCCAGATGTACATCATAGAAGACATGGAGTCAAGGCACAGAGCTCTAAATCTGCCATCTAATATAACTATTTTCACAATTCCCAGCTCAATGGAAGAATAGAAAAGCAGTTCTAGGATGGGGAAGAAATACAGCTAATTACGCCGCCTAAATGAACAAAATCTCATACCACAAAGGTACAACTGGGTACTGCTGGGAGGGGAATTATAAAGGGAGCTTTTGGAGATTTTTTTTCCTCTTTGAAAAGATACGTGACTCCATAAAATACCCAATATTTCTGACCAAAGCATTGAAAACAGAACATAATAAAGAGGGAAGAATTGCAAAATAAAAGAGAATGCATTAAAAAGTACCTAAAAGCAGTAATTTCTAAGCAACTCAAATATCATTGTAAGTAGTATCTTTATTATCTTGGAAAAGAAACAAAAGGGAACATATCTTAAAATGCAAAGAAAAAACTAATTGATCTATATGTTAAAACTCTAACAAGATGACGAAATAGAAAACTAACATTTTTTTATATTCCAGGAACAAATGATAAATTTCACCAAACCAAGCCCTTAGGAGAAAGTCCCTCTCAATATCTTGAAAGATGTCAGCTTCCCTTTAAATTGAGGTGCCCTCCCAAAGTTCAATTAACAGAAGTGCTAACAAGATTCAACATATAAAGAATTAGGCCAGCCTTCCTTTAAACACTAGAAACTAATATGAAATTCTCTGAAAGCTTCCAGTTCTCCAAAAAAAAAAAAAAAAGTTTTCCCCTACCTCCTCCCAGACCCCACATTTGCCACTCAATAAAAAGGCCCAGGAAAATAATTTCAATTCTGCAAAGTGGACAGGGTCAAAATTACTCAAGACAAATGTATCTTCAGAGCCATCAAAGAAGTCATTTATACCATTAGGAAAGTCACAAAATCAAAACAAACAGCAAACCCATTGTAGAGAAAAATCCAGCTACTGTTCTGACAACACAGAATCTATTTCAGGCTGCATAAAACATAACAAGCAAAATAAATCCAAGGTACAAGCAAAATGCCACTGCCTCCTCTTTTGTTTCAGGCACAATGTAACAAGGGCAGCCTGTCTGGGGCTCTGCTCCTGCTGATACAGTATTGCTGCTTAAACCTTCCTCCTCAAGGTCACAGCCAATTTCAGCTCTGGAATAAAAGGCAGATAGTGGCAGCGATGGTTTGGGTTATCACTGGCAGAAAAGCAGAGTGTAAAAGTTTATGAGCTCATCAGGATTGTTGTACCATTACATCAGAGGCAATTATAAATGGCCAAGAGCAGGAGATGGGGAGCCAATCAGATCACAGATAGGATGTCAACCTAAGACCAACTGTCTCCTGGCTTTGACAGAAGGATTTTACCTCCATAATTCAAATCCCAAACCAAAGCAATCTGCACTTACTACTCCAATCACTCAGCTGTTTACCAGCACTTCCAGGGAGAAGCCCAGGCCACTGGGCCGACGGAGACTAAGACAGGAGATGGCCCAGACTGCCCTGGGTGAACCGCAGCCGGCCTCTAGCTGTCCCCAAGCAGGCCCCTGCCCTCCCTCGAGGTCCCCCCGAGTCCGAGGGGCCCCTCCTTGAAGGCGCAGATGGGGGAAGGCCTGGAGAAAGGCGGGGGGTGGAGGCAGAGCGGAGCGGCAGGTGAGCAAAGAACTGTTCACTCAACTACCGAGCTCCTAGCACTGCCTACACCCCCAACCTCAGTCTCTAGCACCCCCTCACCCCAGACCAAGCCCTTTCCCACACACTCTGCCCCACACCCCCCTGAAGACCCTTGAAGTTCGTAGGGACCAGGAGAGAGGGAGAAGAGGAGCAGACACGTCAGGGAAAACCCCACACAAAGGCAGAAGGAGGGAAGGAAAGGAAGGCAAACAGGCAGCCATTTTAAGAGAGAAGAGCCAGACAATGGCAGCTCCCCAACAGTGGGGGCCCCGGACTGGGAGTAGCCCACAGCTGTAGCCTGGTCCCCGCGGCCGCCACCCAATCCCCGGATCCCGTTCGTCCCAGCCCCCTCCCCATTCAGCTGTGTACCTGCGGGGTCCGGGCGAGCGACTGCCCCCCGCCGCCGCTGCTCCCGGGGCTCATGGGCGCGTGGTGGCTCCTTTGTTGGGCCCCTCCCGAGGCGGCTGCCGCCGCCGCCGCAGCAGCAGCCCCCCAGCACTGTGAGGCCATGTCCGCCGGGCCTTTGCCGGCGCCCCCGTCCTGGGGCCCGCTGCCGTAGTCGCCCCCGGGGTAGCCCTGGTAGCCCCGGGCCGAGCTGGGCGACGTGAGCAGTTGGTTGAGAGTGGGGGTGGCGGTGGGCTGGGGGGTTCCCCCGCCGGCCGCTGTGGGGCCGCCTCCCCCCATGGCCCCGAAGCGCTGCTGAGCGAAGGACGAAGACGACGAAGAGGCAGAGGCGCTGGAGGAGGGAGGCGGCTTGGAGCCGGCGGCCGCCGCCGCGCCGGAGCCCGGAGTGCCACCTCTAGGGGAGCTCAGCGCGTAGGCCTGGGGGGGCGGGGGGTAGGCGCTGCGGTTGGGGTAGTAGGAGTTGTACTGGTGGTTGGGGAAGCCGTGGTCGTGTGAGTTCTGTTGGGGCCCCGCGTAGGGCTCCAGGCCCCCGCCGCCGCCGCCGCTCTGCAGCGCTGCCAGGCCAGGGCTTTGTTGTCCGCCATGTTGTTGGTGGAAGACGGCGGCCGCCGCGGCGGCGACAGCAGACGGGCTCCGGCCGTAGGTTTGCCCGAAGCCGTAGGCTGGGGGCGGCAAGGCGGCTGCGGCTGAGTGAGGAGGCGCCCCCACCCCATCGCTGCTGCCGCCGCCGCCGGGCGGCTCCGTGAGGTTATTGTTCAGGGCGGGCCTAGGGCCCGCGTTCCCGTTCGAGTTCTTCAGGTCCGGCTCCGCGCCGGGCCCGCCGCCGCCGCCGCCGCCACCCCCATTGCTCTCGGCCCCGTCCTGCAGCTCCTTTCCCAACGGTTGCGGCGGCCCCACGGAGGGGCCCTCGCTTTCCTGCCCGGCGGCTGCCTTCATTTCCCCGCGCTCGGCCGCTGCCACCGCCGCCTCGCCCCCCGCCTCCTCCCGCTGCTGCTGCTCCGCTTTCTTCAGCTCCGAGGGCGGCGGCGGCGGGTTGCCCAGGCTGCTGGCGGCGGCGGGGGCGACCTGCGCGGCCATGATCCCCGCTGTCTCGTCCGCGGAGAGACCCGGCCCTGTCTTCGTCTTCTCCCCCCCTCCCACCCCGCCCCGGGGCCGAGTCCCCCGGGCTGCCCTCCCCACCCGCCCGGGCGGGCCTCTCGGGGCTCCGCTGCTGAGCTGCGCTCGCTCGCTCGCTCGCTCCTCTCCCCCCCGCCCCGCCGGCTCAGGCTCCGGGCTGGCGGCGGCGGAGGAGGAGGAGGCGGCGGCGGCGGCCGAGGCGCCGGCGGCTCAGCTGCTCCCGGCTCTGTGGGCTCGGGACCCGGCTCTCCCGGCTCATTCCCCCCAAGCCCTTGCCTGGGAATGAGGGGGGCGGTGGAGGCTCCGCTCCCCAGGGCCTGGCCCCGCTGTGACTCTCCGCTTTCTGCTGCCGGAGAAGGGAGGGAGGGAGGCGAGGGGGAGGGGGCGGGGGAGGGAGGGAGGGAGCGGGGGGAGGGGGACCCGGGACGGGCGGGCTGGAGGGCGCGCGGCGGCAGCCGGGGCGCTGGGAGGCAGAGTCGGAGCGCGGGCCGGGCGCCCTGCCTCCCCTCCCCGGCCGCAACGCTAGCCGAGGCTGCTGCGCGGCAGCGGGCGGGCGAGCGGGCGAGCGGCCGGACTGAACGGCTAGAGCGCCCCACTCTCCTCCGAGTCCCCCTCACTCCGACACGAGGCTCAGCACTGCCATTTTACCCAGCGCCGTCGCGGCCGCCTGGCAAACCCGGAACGGAGCGCGGAGCGGGCGCAGGCCGTGGAATGGACTCGCTCCCTTCCCCTCACAAAGGAGGAGGGGAGATAACCAGCCGCGGCGGCGGCAGGCCCTCTGCTGCTTTCGCTCGGCAGCGTCGCCGCCGAAGGCTTCGGGGAAAACCCGGCCCGGAGCTCACGCCTCTTCGGAGCCTGCGCCGTCTCGGTCCCGGCGTTCCAATCCGGGTCGGTCCCCTCCAGGCCGCACGGAGGGGAGCGGGCAGTGTGCACTTTATTCGCGGCTGCAGAATTGGCCTGGGCCCGAGACCGCGGCCGCCTCGGCCCAGGCCTGACCCCCTGGCAGCGCGCCTGGTCTCTTGGCTGATACTTAGCACCTCTACAGCACTTTTCTTCTTCAAAGCCTTTTACAAACCCGCTCAAAAGACCCAGCTTAGTGAGAGAGTAAGCCTTACTTTTCACCCCCTTTACAAGCTGATGGAATGACAGATCATTGTTCAGACTTTCCGTTTTCCCTTTCCTCTGCCCTCAGTAGCAGTTCCTTCACAAGGCTCTGGGAGCATGAGGTCAAGATTATCCCCATTTTACAGAATTGAAAAAGAATGAAGGGGACTGTCCCATCACTTAAAGTCAGAGAACAGGGCAGTGGCTTTAAAAAGTAGCAGAGTCCCCAAAGCTGCTCTTGTCTACTTAGCCTTTAAAGAAAAAAGTCAAGTTGTGTCATATCCAACAATGGGTTTGAATATCAGATGGGTTTGAAATCAAAGCTGGTCATCTCAACACCGACTTAAAATGATCACCACAGAAGCTAACTCTGGGGACATATGATAAGTCTTCTAGCAGGAGAACCCAAGCCCCATCTTTGCCTCCTAAGAGAACTTAGCCCACAGTGACCAACAACCCCAATCTCCAAAAACAGTACCTGTGAGACTGTAAACAGACCACAGAAAAGGCTCCAGGGGCTGCAGGAACTTGAATGTTCAAGGGAACCACTGCAGAAGAGGGATGGCCAAATGGAGGGAAACCTTAAAAAGAGAAAAGGGGCAGTCTAACAGGTCACTTAGAAAATGGATGCAACCCAAATGTTTTCTATCTTCCACTGAAAAAATTCTTTAAAGTTTTACCACTGCATTCTAAGAGATGCTGATTGAGCTGGAGGATTACATAGAAACTTCAGATCTACAGGCCCAACCAAATCCCAGCAGCAGCCTTTTCCTCCTCAGGCAGACTTGGAATGCTCTGACTTGTGACAGGCTACAAAAGCCAGAGGGGATTCCAGCTCTTCACCAGGCCCAAGGCTGCCTTAGGAGAAAGAAGCCCAGGCCCATGTAGTCACTAGACATCAGGGCCTCTTTTCTCCTCAGATTTCATAAATGGAGACTTGGCCACAGAACCATTATCTTAGGACTTCCAGATTCTGCAGGCTCCTGGGATACTGGCTGAGCCACTGGTAACCGTGAATAATTCCCAAAACCTGAACTCATTCCTACCCAATCAAACTTAGGAGCATCCTACACTGAAAAGGCAATACCTTCCTGCTCATCTAAGAGTGGTGTTCTCCCCATCCCCAAAACACACGCGCACGCGCCAAGAACCAAACCAGCCTACCAGGACCTGACTGGAATGGGCCAGTGCTCTGTTTCACTCAGAGTCTTCAGGGACAATAACTCTCCTGGTGCATTAGGTCCTAGAAACCAAATTATAGGCTGCCTCATAAATGAAGCTTGGCTATTTAATCAACTGCCTCAGAGCTGGCAAACAGTCCTGAGTCCTGCACACAAATGAGGAATTTTGTACATGCAATTACCCTGCCATTTTCCTCAGAGCTGGAGTGTAATGGGAAACCTGGAGCCCAGAGAAAATCTGGAAACCAGAATGGATTGGTGTCATCACCTTTCATCAATGGCTGTGAAATTGAGAAAGTGAAAAAAATCCCTTTCCTACACGTGGACAAGCTATTTAGAAACAGCCACCATTTTTATCTAGCATTAAGTGCACAAAAATCTATCCACCTAGGTTGGAGGAAGTAATATGACATTTCTCCTTTCCCACTATTTGTTTTTAACCTCAAATCTTTTAGGGCCCTCATCCACCTCTATCTTTAGAGTCCTACACCACTATCCTAGGGACTGCCTAGTTGAAGGGAACTTTCTCAGAAACCGGCCCATCAGTTTTCCCTAGGGGCAATGGCAGCGGGAGAGGGGGGAGGGGCGAGTCGGGCACGTGGCTGGCCGGAGCTGCGAGCCCAGGATTTGGGGCTGTGGGTCTTCCCCTCAGTGGAGTTTTCTCCACCACGGCCCCTGCCTTTTAACCCCACACCCAGGCAGCTCAGGAATCCCGGCGCAGATTAGAAAGCTAGGACTAGGACAGCGCGTACCCTCGCGAAAGTGCCTCTGCCACCAACAGCCTGATGGCAAATATGGACTGAATCGTTGACATGGAAACCGGACTAAAGTCTCGCTTGCGCCCTCACAAGAGAGTTCTTATCACCGTCCCCAACCGCACGGAGCTTGGCAAACGTGGACTGGATTTCTGGCCCGGAGGATCAGGCGGGGTTTCTGCGCGCATTAACTCCCGTGGCTGAGGCAGCCAAGGAGGGGGCAGGGCTGCCAGGACAAACTAAAAAATGGCAGATGTGTTGTCATTTTATACGGCTGAACGGTGTGCATAGATTGGGCCCGAGAACAAGGGAACAACCTATTAAAATCCACGCATCCAACTGCAAAATGTGGAACCGAGGCCTGGTGGGTTTGCCAAGAGAGGGAAACGTTTGCAGGGTGGACAGCCCTTCCTCTCTCGCAATTTGTTTCCCCTATGTGTCCGAAATACAAAACTCAACAAACAAAAGATTGAGCTTGGCGCCTTCCTTTCCCCACTCATTTTTTTGGAGAGAAGACGTTTTAAGGCCAGGGACCCAGTAAGGATTTGCTTTGGTTCTGAACTAAGTCGCGGGGAATTGGTGGAGCGCTGGGTTGTGGCCCCCACATGCGTCTACACCGCGGCAAAGGAGTAGACACCCAACGGAGTTCTCTCCAGTGAGAACTGGAGCTGCGAGTTTGAGCAAAAGGGCAACTATGTCAGTTGACGGAAGCCAGAAGCAGAGTTCAAAGCCTGGCGTGGATTTCCGTCTGGAGCCGTCTGTTTCTTAAAGTTTGCAACTGCGTGTTCAGAAACAGCCCCAGCGGAGGCTTTGGGAGCAGTGTGAAAGTCTAGCACTACCATCTGACAGCAAGCTGCAAAACTTTGGGCTGCATATTAAGCGAGGAAAGTGGATTGAAGCAAGAGTCAAGGCAATTCATTATATTACCGGCTCTCAGACGGGAGCTATAAGATACGAACTGGATCGCCACAAAGAAAAATGGAATGGAGTCTGAATGACGCTCCATAGAACTTCGTGGTAGAATTGTGCCCGGTACCTAGAATCTCAAGAGTAACCTGAGAGGCATCAAGCTTAGTGGGCGCTCAACAACCGCTTGTCTAGGTGATGCTTTTTCCACTCATCTCAAAGTTTTAAACAATTTGGAGGAATTTACATTTCTGAATAATAAGGAATACATTTTGAGAAATATTAATTTCCAAATGAAGCTTTTCTTTTTTTTTTACCAGAAGCTTAGCTCTACAAAAATACCCCTAGACATTTAATTCAACTTGCTTTTGTTGTACTCATATAAAATAATTACTTTCACCATCACCTCCCCCAAGAGACTAAAATCAAAATTAAAATTAATAAGGGTCCAGGCTGGTCTGGTTTGTGGTGGGTTTCAAACAAAACATAACATCAAGGGTCCATGTAACACGAGGAAAAACAGTCAAACCTCTCACATTCTAATTTGTACATTTTCCTCATCTACCAATCTCATTGGTGAGCTTTCTGACTATTCTTTTGGAGAAGGCAGAGTAAAACTACAAATAATATTTTAAAACCAAACCTGGATTGGAGTTGTATAAACCACCGGGCAGATCGGAAATTTGGACATTTCTGCTGAGCCTCATTGAAGGTTTATGTTCACCAACTAATGCAAAAGTAATATATGAAAAACCTACTTGCAAAGAAGTTTGAAAACCACTTTATAGTCCATCAGAAAAGAAACAATAATTTTGTATTTGGTACTTATTACATTAAGCTGGGTTTAGATTTGTAGAGCTAAGCACAAGCAATATTACCAAGGAAAGATAAAGCCACTAATCTTAATACTGAAGGCTATTTATTGCTCAGGAACAGGAAAAGTCTGTTATCTTTGACTTCCCATATTAAACCAATGTAGGCTGCTTTTGTTTTGCTTTATTCTTTAAAATCAATCTAGAAAAATTTCACACATATAAAATGATTGTAAGAATTTTTGAAAGTTGAGGGTAGAGATGAAAATCAGAGGAAAATCAAACATTCTAGGTGAATATTTCAGCTTGCTTGCATAAAGCTTTCTTACACTGCCATTTTACTGAGATAGGAAAAAGAATCAGAGAGTGGGTACATTTCTCATAGTAATTCTGGAATGGATCTGGAATGGAGTCTTCTGCTCCAACACAAGTTCTGTAGAAGAGAATTGGAAAAAGAAGGATAAACAATATGAGCACTAACAAAATGGAAGGAGGCAAGCATGCAGTCCTGTGCAAGAGGAGAGGAGGCTAAAACAGCAAATGTCCTGCCTATTCTCTGCAATACAACCACCTCAAGATCCAGTATGATTATCTCAGGCTTTTTAAGTAAGAATTGAAAAAAATCCAAAGAAACCTTTTAGGCATGAGACAGGAAGTGAATGGCCCCTAAGGGAAAGCATTCTGACTGGCTTTAATAGAGTTTAAACTCAACTATCCCAACAGAAAATAATTTCTTCCAAAGATAAAAGTGGACCAAACAAAAAGTCAGCTGTGGAATACTGTGATAGTAGTGGTGTGGCATTCCAGTGAAATGCAGGACTTAACAATGACACCAAAGGAAAGCTGCCAGGGAAAATTACAGTGAGTTTTGGTGCTTTTCCAAATTATCACTTTCTGCCCTGAAACTTAACAACATTGAAACTGGATTCAGAAGCCTCCACGGGGGCTGTGATCAGCAGGTTGGGGACCAGCATTTTGATTTTTATTGGCCTACTTCTCCAAAGAGACTACTGGAGGCCTCTGTACCATGTGTTGTTCTTCCAGTCTTGCTGTGGAAGGAAAGAACAGGAGACAAAGGAGAAATAACCCAACACATTGCATCGAGCCTATCCAACAGGCCATTTAGAAATAGTGCTGAAACACATACACACACACTTACTCCTCCCCCGCTCTCCTCTCCACTACAATATGTTTTCATTGATAGAGTCCGTCTACATACTACACTCAAACAAGAGTACAAAATGCCATATAACCTTAGACGCTATTTTTGCCCCAAACACCAAGACCAGGATATATATTACACATTTTTTAATGTGAAATCCCTTTTGGCCTCAGAACAAAGTCCAAGAGCTCATTTAAGTATTTTTTCCCCCAATCAATCACAGCAACCTAAAAATATGGACACTCTGTCCAGCAAAAACTGAAATTCACGTCTGGCGTTGTGTTTCCCCTTTAGCCCAGCTAAAATTGGAAGTCCAGAATATTCTAGAAAAGAAAGATTCTAGTTGACTTCATACCTACTCTTTTTTTAATGACCTAGCAGTCAGTGTGTCCAGATGGAATCATAGGAGAGCTGAGGTACTACATGGCCTTCAAAAAAGAAGATATTCTCCAAGAAGCTTAGAGGTAAGGAGGTCGCAAAATGATTGGCTACTGAGGATTTTTAGTAATCCATCATTAGCATGATTTGAACTGATTATGGAAACGTTAGACAGAAACCATTTTATAAACTTAACTAAATATCGTAGACCAAGGGCATGCCATCTCTACCTTACTCTTCTCTCTCATGTTGAAACAACCTTACCCTATGCACCTGCCCTTCTTCAGCAATCCTGGATTGCATGTTCTGACTCAATTTTAACCAAAATGGATATTCTGCTGAGGTTCAGAAATTGTGAGAGCATGTAATTCTTTGGACTAGAAATTAATAGTATGACTATTGCTAGTAATAAGATCATTCCAAAACCATATTTATAAACTTCATTAAGTACATTGTTCCTTGCTTTAACTATCTCCCAGACTACTTATTAATGCTATCCTTGGTAGTAGGCATTTCTAAAGTCCCAGAATAAAGTTCACAGGAGAGCCCTGCAATAGCAATAGCACTAAGACTAAATGCAACAGAAAAACAGGAGCAGTCATGCTGAGCCATAACTGTTCGCTGACATCACCTTTTGACTGCCTGTGAGTGATTCATATCATCAGCGATCTGCTAATTGAATATTAATTAATTTAGTAAGTTCTTCACCATTGCACAGACTATCCTATCTGACCTAGTCTCTACCCACCCACCCACACACACACACTCATACAAACACACCTCTGACATCATGTTTTGGTGTGTGATGCCAAAATATGAGAAATATTTAACAAGAATAACAGGAGAAGCATTTTTAAACAACTAAAACTATGGAAGGGACCTGGATAATGAAGGATGCTTGTTTTCTGTTTTATTTAAGGGTTTTATTGCCATACTTTCAACTCCAGAAAATGTACAAACACACACATTTATAAAGACATCATAGAGCCTCGCCAGGATTAGAGTTATACTAAACATATTCTACACTGCCATTTTCCCAACTAAATGAAACAGAACAAAAACATGGAGAAGGAATTTACAGGATGAGTACTACAAAAACATGAAAATTCTGCTAGAGGTGTGCTTGGAAGTGAATAGGGGTGAGGAATGAGGAAAGGGAAGACAAGAGTTAAAGGAGGATGACCTAATATTCAAGGCAAAGAGCCTACAGTTTGAGAGCTATCTCAACATTTGAGACAAATGTCCAGACTTTCATTCTAAGTCAAATATCCAAACACTGTATTCCATTTATAAACTGTAATTATCAAGATTTCAAATAGACTTACAAAATCTAATCATACGGACTATGTATGCTCAGAAGCATCAGAGCAGAGTTTCTCCATGAGTCAAATAATTATCTCTTCACTGCGATGCGTTGAACCAATCTAGAATTTTCCACTTTTTGATTCTGGATGCCAATCCTCTCATTCAGTTTACTATAAATGGGAGGGCCTCTGACAATAACCCTGCTGTGATATATAACATTGTATATACACTACCTTCATACAACCCATAAAGTACATTGTAGGCTACTGTCTACCCAGGAGCAAAGACATACCAAAAATGGTATAGGCCTTTTTATTCAAAATTTATAAGCTCTTCACACTCAGGTCATTTTCATGAACAAAGAGAAAAGAAAAACAAGGAAAAACTTAAGACATGACAATTCCCATTCTACATTGTATGGGAACTTAAAGAGATTTTGATGAGTACAAAGAAAATGGAGAACATTAAAAGTACTTTGAGATCACTGGCCTAATTATCAAAGGCATTATTATTAATATTATTAATGTTCTTACACTCAGGTTATATTTAGTCATTTTTCTTCCCCTAGAGGAGAAAAGAATTAAGATAACTTCTCTCCTGCTCCTCTCTCTTCTTCTCTCTTTTTCTGTCTCAGTGTCACATAGGCTCTCATGTTGGGTAATTGCATAGAAAGGTCCCCAAGGTATAATTTATACTGCTGTGGCTGCTCTCAAAGCCCAGACTCCTGGGCATAACAGCCCTCAGGCCAGGGATTCTTGCTTGCATAAATTGGAACCTAGTACTCCATAGGCAGCTACATGGGATTATGAGATATTTGTTCTACCTATTTGGCTGACTTTGGGGTTAGAATAGTCTTAGGTCTTTGTAACAAGAGAAAAAACTGTCTACCAAAATGAATGGCTAAGATACACCAAATCAAATCATGTCCTTAATTGGATAGACGAGAAAGAAAAGAACAAGCCTGACTTAGAATCCATTCAATTGCAACTCTCTCACAGAATCCTGGTGCTAGATGAGGAAACAGAATACAGCCTTCCAACCTTTTGATCCTTTCTATTGAAGATCAGTGTTTGAGGGGTTTCAAAATTAGTGACCTGGGAAGTCCCCGACCAGCAGCTAGCATTTCCTCACCCCATGAACCTGCCGCTGTCCCTTTCACGGGGCTGGTGCCTCCAGTTCAGCCTTTCTGAGCACCCTATGCAGCAGCGACACAAAGCAGAATTGTTAACTGAAGAAATCCTAAATATCCAAAGCTGCATCGAACAGGTAGAATCCCTTGTTTTGTTTTGTTTTTTTCAAATTTGAAAATTTGTATTCCACAGAATTCTCTATAAAACAAGTTTTTAAAACATGGCATCTCCAAAGCCATTTTTCTATTACAGTATTTATAAAAGTTGGAGTGATGTTTACCTTAAACTCCAAACATTTATCAGTTGACAGCATTCAACTCTTCTATAACTTAAGAAACATATAGAGAAGAAAACAAATTCTGAAGTCTGCATACTGCTTAGGCCTTCATATAGGTAATGTGAAGTACACATTGATAGAAAGATATTGGCAAGAGGTTAAATTTCTAAAAGTGTAAAAAATAATAAAAGAAAAAAATTTTACTCCAGGAAAACCAAGGAGATAAAGTCAGCCTAAAGGTCAAAAATATATAAAAACAAAAGGAAACAAACACATTGGGCAGCCTCTTGCATCTCTGTAACATTCAGAAAATAGTCCAAGTATAACATGAGGGAACAAGGCACCTGGTGCTCACCTAGTGCTGCAGTCCATGGAGCCCTCAGGTCAATGCACCTCCAGAAGGAGGAAGCAGCAGTCTTCACTACAGACCAAGCTGTGTGCCTGTGATACTATGTCATTTGTAGCAAGAATCCTTCTTTCACAGGGAGCTATTGAGGAGCAGCTCTGTTCCCAAACAGGGTATTCCAAATCGCCTTGCTCTTGGGTTTCCCTGAGGGCCAGACATTAGGAGAACTTGCTTGCTGTATCTGTAAAGGAAAAGGAAAACAGCAGAGATCTTAATATAAAATTAAGTCACTCGGTTTTCAAAATACCAGTATTAGCTGTTATTAGAAGCATCATATATATGATGTCACTAGCAAGTATGAGAAGGTATCTATAAAAATATTTAATGGATATCTAACTTCAGTACAGAGCTCACAAAAATGTGATCCCAATGAAAGAATAAATATAATTTCATTGGGTCTCTTAAAGCCTCTCTATTCAAAGTGTGATTCCAGGACTAGCAGCGTTGGGATCACCTAGGAGCTTCTTAGATATGCACAATCTCAGGCCCTACTTCAGACCTTCTGAAACAGAATCTGCATCTTGACAAGATTCCCCAGGTGATTTGTATGCAAATTAAAGTTTAAGAGGCACTGTCTTAAAGATGGGTGATTCCAGGAAAAGGGTTGCCTCTCACCTCAATTGAAACCATTCAATTCATATTCATGACTAGAGAGGGAGAGGATTGTAAGAATGCTCTCACATTATGACCTTTCCTCTCTGGTTTTTAAGTAAATGTTCAGGGGCCATTCTTTCTCTTTCTTTCTTTGAGATATAATTACAATTCACCATTAAAGGGTACAATTCAATTGTTTTTAGCTTATTCAGAGTTGTGCAACTGTCACCACAATCAATTTTAAACATTTCATCACCCCTAAAAGAAACCCCATACCCTTTAGCTGTCACTCCCCATTCTCCCCAGCCCCAAGCCCTTGGTAAGCACTAATCTACTTTCTGTCTCTACAGTTATGCCTATCCTGGACATTTCACATAAATGGAATTGTATAATATATGGTCTTTTATGATTGGCTCCTTTCACTTACCGTATTTTCAAGGTTCATCCATGTTGTTTATCAATTCATCTTAATCCTTCTCATAAATGACTGTTATTCTTTCAATAGATATGTAGATGAGGCAATGTGACCCCATCAGCCACTCCACTCAGTGGAGCTCCTGAGCGCCACCACTCCCTTAGGAGAAGCCTTTCTCTTCCCATTACTAACTACCCTAATAAGGAGGTCTTTAACACAGTTCCCTTTTTCCATCTTCTCCCTGGGACTTAGTAGCTCAAGTACAGTTGGCCCTTGGCCAAGTTTCTCTCCACAACACCTGCAGGCACTACCGGTGCTGCCACCTTATGCCCATTTCTTGAAGTAGTGGACATTGGGTCAGGTGCTATCTTTTTCCCCAAGATCCCTGCTCTTTGCTGTTTCCATAGCAATCAAGGTTGTGACTCATGACAGAGTGTGACCAGGAGAGGTCGAGGGTGTGCCATGTGGGAATGTATGCTTGGCACCCTCAAATAACCAAGAAGCAGAGAAAGAAGCAAATGCAAATGCTCTTGGGGCTAAAGCGGGCCATGATTTTGCAATCTCTCTTCCTGATTCTCTTGGCTATTTCTTCAGCTCCCATTTCTCTTCCTCTCCTCAGTTTACTTTCATTTCCCTATGATATTCTTCATAGAATAGAGAACCTAAACATCTCTCCCTGTTCATTTCTACCTGGATTGTTTGCTCTTGCCACTTCCAGTAGCACAACAGTTGTGTACTTAGACATTTGAATATGCTAAGTTACTTCTATAAAAAACAGAGTCAGTCTAAACATTCTGCCCTACTGAACAGCAAAACAAGGAAAAGGTATTTTGTTCTCCAAAATCAAGATGTTCTTCTTCAATAAATGAAACTATCCAAAGCCAAATTTTTGTTATGAAACATTATCAGTCCCCTCAAAAAACTAGTGTAGTACAAAAGCACTTTCCCTAGATGCTCATGCCTGGGTTTGGGACCTTGTCTGAGTTCATTTGGAGGTCTGTAGTTCCATTATAGATTGTATACTACCCTGTATTCCCTGAGTAGCCCATATATCCTCAAGTCATGCCCTTATTCCTGGGAAAGTCTTTCCAAATTAAGACTCCAGTTTCCTCAAGCCTCACTGCCACTCTACTGTATTCATTCAAGAAATGTTTGCATAGTACTACATGCCAGCCCTGTGCTGTATTCAAGGCAGACAGACTTTCAGCTCTCATGAGGTTTTGTTCCAGAGGTGTTGGGGGAGGCTATATAATGGTAGACTGCAGGCCTAATGGACCTGTCATGTGCTTGGCTGATTCTCTCAGTGTGTCTTGACGAGTCCTGCTCTCCCTGAGTGAGGCAGGCAAGGAAGACCTTTCTGTCTTGGGCAGCAAGGAAGAAAAGCAGGCGGATTCATGTGGTCCTAGCTGGTAGCCTTGCAGATCCTTCTGCCTTCAACTTACTTTGGCCCTTGAATGACCCCTGAGATCCACAGAGGTATCACAAGGGCTGAGAATCATAGCATGAATGGACTTCTTGACATTATTGAATTCTTAAACAATAGCTTGCACATATTAGGCATTGTTCAGAAATTGTTGTTCTACATAATCTATGTAATTTATATAGTTTCATATTATTTAGCAGTATAAATTACATTGTGGGTTTGTTTGTATGATCATCTTTTAAGCCTTGGGAACTCAGAACAAGGTGTTACATTCCTTTCCTGTTTTCTGCTCTTTTTGTCTTCCACAGGGCTGGGAATACCAATGGGAGCTTGTTAAACTTTTACTATTCATCAGCTTGTAGAGGAATACATTATATATTCTCTCTTGCTAGGGGGTCAAAGCAACCAACCAAATCTAAAGACACATTTGGAAGACCTGTCAATGTAAACAGGTGTGTATTTACTCTGACTTTGCTATTACAATTTGGAAAAGCTTCATTTATCTAACACCCTTGGAGAATGTGAAAAGTCTGAATTAGTTTTCTACATAATTGACACTAATCCCTTTAAATACAAAATGTTTAAAAATCTGCCTTTAATAAAATATTTTCAATAAAATAGATCACTGCCTTTTTGAAATATAGCAAATATAATTTAACCTCTTCTTATTTTCTTGGATTATTAGCATTCAGAACTAGAATAAAAAGTAATACATCTTTGGGAAATATTAAAATATACTAGGTTCTTTGCTCTACCCCAAATAATCCAAGGCTGGTGTGTTTTTGTGCTCTTCTGTGTCCTAGTAATTTTCTTTCTGTTTTTTTTCCACTTCTTTTGTTAAACTATTAGATAGTACCTTTTGCTACTTCCTGGGTGCTTGGCGTTGGCAGTTCTCTTCCTAATCTGTGTCCTAGGAAACCAGATAACCAAGTTTATTAGCATTGTGTGTAAAGTAAGAGCAAATAGGTTTTGAATATGAGAGTCTTTCCTGGAAGTGAGTAGTATTGGCTTTTCAAAAGCAGTTCAATGTTCCTTTTCACTGGCTCCAATATTCTCAATTCCCCTACAGATGCCCTAGATTGTTGGATAAATTACTTTCTGTAGAAAACTGAGCTGTTATCAGGGTACTTCACTAATACAATTCAACTAGATATAATTTTCTCCATCAAAAGTTCCCCTTTGTTTCTAAACTATTCTTTTTAGTTCCTCTTGATTTCTGATTTCAAACCATTAGTCCTTACAATATGGGCATAAAGAGAACCTAAAAAACTTAGAAAATGTGTAAGATTTAAAGATCTCCTTATAGATTACAGGAAAACTTTCAAATACAATGTTTTTCTTTTTCTGATAGGAAAAAGGCCTGAGTTATAGTTTTAAGTTAAAACCAATGTATTCAATTTTAAAAATGTAACAGCTACCATTTAAAATTGAGTGTCCAATATATGCCAGGTGTACATATTTTCTTTCCTATACTTAGTACAGGGCTATGAAGTTTATAACAACCTTACTTTACATTTGAGGAAAACTGAAGCTAACAGACATTAAGTAACTTAACCAGGGTCATAGGAGTATTAAATATAACAGCTGAGATTCAAATTCCACCTGGAATTAGAAGTCTGCATTATCTTTCTTTCTCTCTTCCTTCCTTCTTTCCTTCCTCCCTCCCTCCCCACTCCCCCTCCTTCTTTCCTTCTTTCCTCTTTCCTTCCATGTGTTTCCTTCCCTTCCTTCACTTCCTTCCTTCCTTCCTTTCCTTCCTTCCTTCCTTCCTTCCTTCCTTCGATCCTTTCTTTGAAACAGAAGTTTACTTCTCAAATAACACACTGAAAGATCCTGGACAGCAAGTGGCTCTGCTTCGCCTGGTCAATCAGAAACTTGGGTCTCTTTCATACTGTTTTGCCCTCGTTAAGGATTTTCCCTTATTGCATGTTCAAAGCTCAGTTTCAGGCACATCTGGTAGTTTGCTTTGGAGTGGCGACAGCTAAACAAGAGTGAGCATGGGCCCCTTCAAGTGCCTGTGTGTTGACAAAAGGAGGAATAGGGGATCTGGATGCTCCTGGATGAATGAGGAAGGTCAAGGACTGGGGGTGCTTATTTCTCCACCTCTAACCACCTCCCTTCCTCTTGTACCCAGAACTAGCTTTAAAGCTACTCTCAAAGTCTGTATCCTTTCTGTAAATCAAGTTGCCTTCCTTATACCATTGCTTAGAGGTAATAAGAGTGTATTCAGCATGTATTCTGATAACGTGACCAACTTGACCATGGACTTACTGGCAATAAATGTTAACCAACCGAGTCTATAATTAGCAATTATTATTACAAGATAAAGTCAAAGTGGTTCTTCTCAGCTGCTAGATTCTCCCCTTGAGGGAAGAGTTGGGAGTGACTTGGAGTTGAGACTTTGATGAGAATAAGTATGGGAGTAGTTCAATAAGAAATTGTAGGCAATTTCCTAAAATACCTGTGATTGTAAGATATGTAGAGGGGTCAACCTGGCTTAAAGGGCAGGGTCGTCTGTGAAGATGTATGAGATGACTTGACTCTAGGAGCCAGTCACAAGTTCTGTCAGTCAGTAGTATAGTCCCCTAATGAATAAATGACAATGAGAATTGTGTTTTCTGAGTTCTTATTTAATATTTATAGCTTTTTGAAGTCTTTAATTCTTTAGTTTTTTTCTCTTTAATTGTGACAAACACCAATTCTAGTTTGCCTCAATTAATTCATGTTCTTTCTTCCATGTTCTGCTTCTTCTTTAAGTTAGTTTTGTGTGTGTGTGTGTGTCTGTGTGTCTGTGTGTGTGTGTAAATACTTAGAGTTTCTGCCTAAACTGCTTCTACCCAGTGAATAATATTATTCCTAATAGTATTTCATGATTCTCTGGCCAAATTCATCCTTGGGTTTTTGGTTTCTCTTATGACTATTTTTTTCCCTTCACATTTTCAGACTTACAGTTTTGTCTGTTATTTGGCCTTCTGTGCACTTACCACCTTTTACCTAGAAGATGTGAAACATTTCATTTTGATTGTGGTAAACAGTGTTGGGATTCTAGGGGTTCTTCTTTCTTTAGACCCTCTGCCAAATCAGAGTTGGGGCCCAAACTCAGTTTAACTAAAAGTTAACAAAGGTCAACAATTCATCTTTCAAAGGTTTGCTTTGTGTGAGGTGGAAGGGGGAGTGGGGATGTGGGCTGTGAGCTACGGCACCATCTTGATGTTGTGTCTTATGTTTTTCAGTTCCTATAGTTGTGTAAGCTACTGTGGTTGAGAATGGGGTTAATCTGGTGTAGTCTCGCTCAAATAAAGACTCCTCTTCAATGTATTACAACATAACCCTTCATACCTTGGATCATGCTGCTCCCTTCAGCAGAAGTACTCTTATGGCTCCCCCAAGTCTCATCTAAAATATCACCTCTTTGGGAAATAGTCTCTAATTCCTCTAACCTGGGGTTGGCAAAAGTTTTCTGTGAAGAATTGGATAATAAATATTTTAGACTTTATGGGCCAAGGGCAATAAGAGTGCTGCATAAGGTCTATGTCCCAACGATTCAACTCTTCTGTTGCAGTGCAAAAGCAACCACAGACAATAGGCAGTTAGGAGAGGTTGGAGTGCAACAAAGCTTTTACAAAAATAGGCTGTGGGCTAGGTTTGGCACATGATCTTCAGTTTGCCGACCCCTGCTCTACTCAGATATTTCTTCTTCAACCTAATTGTTCATGCCTCCTTTACCCCACTTGTACTCCACCAGAACATGAACACCTTGAGGGCAAGTATTCTGCCTTTACATCGCTCTGAACTGAGTAAAACTGAGCTCCCAATTACCATAGGTACTCTCTAAACATTTCTGGAAGAAAGTGGGGAAGAAAGGTAAGAGATGGGGTTCCTAATTAAGCAGGAAACGGGACTGTGCAAATCCTCTATTGATATGCAGTTCAATATGACCTTCCCTTAGAAACACGAACAGATGCTATTTATAAAATGGCTGCATTGGGCTCTTCTGAAAAGTTTGACTTCAGCAAGCTTGTGTTTGGAGATTCATATATGCAGTAGCCAGGCTCCAAGATGGCCCTCAATGATTCTTACGTGCTGGTGTTTCATGCACCCTCACATGCTGAATAGGGCCAATAGAATATTATGGAAATAAAGATGTATGGCTTCTGAGGCAAGTCATAATAGACATGTGGCTTCTGCTTTGCTTTGTCTTGGCTCAGTCTCTCCGGAGGAAACAAGGTGCTATGTCTTGAAGACAAATAACCCTATGGAGTGGTCCACAAGGTAAAGAACTGATACTTCCTGCCAACAGCTATGTGAGTGAGCCATCCTGAAACTAGATTATCTTTCCTCAGTTAAGCCTCAGATGGTTGCAGTCCCAATTGACATTTTGACTATAAACTCACAAGAGACTCTGAGCTACACAACCTAGACACTCCTGAACTTTTGACCCATAGAAGCTATATGAGATCATGAATGTTCATTATTGTCTTAAGCTGCTAATTTTGGAAATTATGTTACATAGCAATAGATAATATACAATATGCTAAGTTGTATATTTGAATTTCCTGTAGTCTTTCAAAACACCTCACTCTTCTCTTCTTAGCATTTAAAGTATCTAATTCTATATTTGTTTAATGCCTGCCTATCTCTTTCACTGGGGCAGAGATATTTAATTTTTCATCAAACACAACTCCTAGCATTCATGAGGCATTTAAATATTTTTAGTAATTATCTAGTAACACGCAAAATAAAGAATTCTAAACCCAAGAGTGATTTGCTCCCAACATTTTGTATGCCTAAAACATATAGCAATGGTGTATTTCTCAAAATCATCCTTCACATAGAATTGAAATATTTACATGCCTCTATTGTGGCATTATCACACTAAGTAATAGTTGGTAGTCTGTAATCTCTGTGAGGCCAAAGACCTTAGCATATCACCTTTGTATTTTGAACATTTGCAAGTGCCCACCACAAAGGTGTTCAATAAATGCTACTGAGTGATATGTTAAGAGATGTAATCAATTTGTGGAATGACTGAAGATGGACTTCCCATAATACTATTCAAGACTTGAAGTTATGCTATCTCACTCAATATTGCAGTTTTGGGGATTCTTTGCTTTGTTGTGGTATCATCAGTTATACTGAATTAAAAATAAAGCCCTCTAGTAATGCCTCTTCACCAAATCAAATTTAAGTAAGACATCCTACTCAGAGAGTAAATCAGAGGAAAGATAATAGCATCTTCTGGTCTAAATGCGGTTTCAGTTAGGCAGGTGGAAAACACAGGAAATACATATTCCCTAAGATATATGGATCCCTAGACTAATCTATCCCTGTTTATGCTTAACCAGCAAATCCAAGGATACTAGAATCAGATCCAGCAATTAGAAGGGCTCCTTTGTGAGAGAATGCCATTTAAAATACTAGGAAGTCCAAGTGATAACAGAGGATTTGGATAATTTATGATACATAGCAAAGCTCAGAGTAAAATGCCTCAAGACTGTGTAATATTTATAGTAATATTCATAAATACCATTATTATGATATCAACAAGTCAACAGATACTTTCAAAATTAATTTTTATTTTATGTTACTGTGAAAATTTACAAGGGAACACTTAAAGTCATTCTCAGTAGAAAAAGTACATCTAAAGTACCATGTTATACCAGAACATATCAAACATGATGTGTCTTGATTTCAACCCAAGCTGCTGACACAAATTATACAATACGTATACACACGCTAATTAAAACTAGTAAAAGTATCAGTTGATTTAGAGATGACTGAGAATTGACTTAGTTAATTTTCTTCTGTTATTTACAATTTCTATTGCAGTGGCTACTAGTATAACTTATTCACACTAATGTATCTACATAGAGTTCCATCATCAAAATAATGAGGTCATATCTTCCACTGATGGTCTCTCTGACTGCTGATGACCTTCTCATGACATATACAAAGAATGGCCACAAAGCAATATCAAAAACAAATCTATCTTAAATTGCCAAAGTACAATGACCAGCATGAAACACAAACCCTGGTAAAGAAGTAAAGACAATATTTAAGCTGACTCTTTGAAAGTACTACCATGTTCAAACATTTTCATTTAGATTATATCTAGCCAAAAAAGGGAGGGCACAGTAATGTCAGCAGTGGACCACACAGCTTTGAAGATCTCCTAACAAAGTCACAGGAGCCACCAATGTACACATGGTGTTTGAATGGAACAGTCAAGCATGATGTGCTGGGACCGGGCCCTGTTTATATGATGTTGATATACAAAGAGCATCTCAGCTCTAATTGAGACTGCTCACCAAGTCTTTCATTGCAATGGTCAGTAGGGAAGGGGCTGTGCCAACTGATATGGCCAACAAAGCTGTTAATTAGTAGTTTCTATGTCTATGAAGTAACCTTGAAGACATGAATGCTAACCTTCACAGAAGTAGCCAACTTCATATCCCAATTTAATATATACAATTTCATTATATATTCTTGAGCTACAATGGTAATTATTCATTCAACAGTCATTCAATATATTTTAAAGAGTTATATTTTGTCTGACACTATTTTAGGTGTTAAGGACACAGAGGTGAACAAAATGAACGAAAGTCTCTACCCTTAAACACTTACATTTTAGTGATGGGAGACTGACGATAAAAAATAATTTAAATATAAGTGGAATATATATCAGATGATTCATTGGGGGAAAAAAATAAATCAGAAAAAGGGGAAAGAGAATGCCAGGGTTAGGCAGGGTTGTGACTTTAAACAAGGCAATAAAGAAATACCTCAGTGAGAAGGGAACATCTGAGCAAAAACCTGAAGAAAGTGGGGGAGTGTATTAGTCAGCTCAGGCTGCCATAACAAAATACTATGGACTGGGAAACTTCAACAACAACATTTATTTTCTCACAGTGCTGGAGGCTGGAAATTTAAGATCACTCTGTCAACATGCTCAGGTTTTAAAGAGAGCTCTCTTCCTAGCTTACAGACGGTAACCTTCTTATTGTGTGCTCACATGACTTTTCCTTGGTGCATGTACATGGAGAGACAGAGAGAGAGTGAGGGGAGGGTGGAGGGAGAGGGAGGAGGGAGAGAGAGAGAAAGCTCTCTTCAGTCTCTTTCATGTAGACACTAATCCTATTAGATCAGGGCCCCACCCTTATGACTTCATTCAACCTTAATTACCTTTATGAAAGCCTTATCTCCAAATAGGTAACTTGGGGGTTGGGGCTTCAACATATGAATTTGGGGAGGAGGACACAATTTAATCTATAGCAGGGAGTGAGTAATGCAGATATCTGAGGGAAGACAGTTTAGGTAGAGTTTGGGCCAGAGATATAA
The DNA here is from genome assembly GCF_902729225.1 of Pteropus medius. Classification (NCBI taxonomy): domain Eukaryota; kingdom Metazoa; phylum Chordata; class Mammalia; order Chiroptera; family Pteropodidae; genus Pteropus; species Pteropus medius. Next base: position 5,090,394 of record NW_024354503.1, on the reverse strand, counting down.
GTCAGGGAGTTGTCAGCATGTAGAATATATTTAAAGCCATTGGGCTGGATGAAATCACCAACGGAATGAATGTAGAGAGAAACAAATCTAAGGTCTGAATCCTGGTGCACTCCAATGTTTAGAGGTGAGAGAGATGAGGAGGAACCAGCAAAAGAGACTGAAAAAGAACAGCCAGTAGGAGTAGGAGAAAACTAGGAAAATGTAGTATCCTGGAAATCTAGTGAATAAAGCATAGCATTTCAAAAAGGAGGAGGTGAGAGCTCTATCAAATAAGAATGAAGGCTGAGTTCTAGTCATTGGATAAACAACATGGAGGCCACTGGCAACCTTATCAAGAGTTATTTTGGTAAGGGCAAAAAGCCTGATTGGAGTAGGTTCAAGAGAGACTGAGAGAAGAGGAACTCAAAACACTGAGTAGACAAGCAAGAAAAGAAAAAATAGATAAATTGGACTATATCAAAATTAAAAACTTTTTGCTCCAAATGATAACATCAAGAAAGTGAAAAGACAACATACAATATGGGAGAAAATATTTACAAATCTGATAAGGGACCGGTACCCAGAAATATATTTTTAAAACTCTTACAACTCAACAATAAAAATAAAATAAAATAAATTTTTTAAATGGTCAAAGGACTTGGGACATATCTCCAAAGAAAATATGTAAATGGCCAATAAGCACATGAAAAGATGCTTAACATCATTAACCATTAGAGAAATGTAAATCAAAACCACAATGAGATATCATTTCATATCCACTGGGTTGGCTATAATCAAAAAGATAGATAATAGCAAATGCTGGTGAGGATGTGGAGAAACTGGAACTCTCATATACTGCTGGTGGGAATGTAAAATGGTGCAACATTTTGGAAAACGGTTTCTCAGTTCCTCAAAAAGTTAAACATAGAGTTTACTGTATGACTAAGCAATTGTACTTCTAGGTACATGTCCAAGAGAAGTAATAATATACATCCACGCAAAAAAGGTATACATGAAGGTTCATAGCAGCACTTTTCGTAATAGCTATAAAATGGAAAAAATCTAAATGTTCATCAACTGACCAATGAATAAATAAAAGTGATATATTCAAACAGTGAAATTGTTATTCAGCAATAAAAAAGAATCAAGTATGAGTATATGTTACAACATGGATGAACTTTAAAATATTATGCGAAATGAAAGAATCCAGTCACAAAAGACCATATATTGTATGATTATATTATATGAAAAGCCCAATATAGGTAAATCCACATAGACAAAAAGATTAATGATTACGTAGAGTTCTATAAACTAGAGAGTGATTTAATGGTCAGGGAGTTTCTTTTGGGATAATAAAACTATTCTAAAATTGATTATGGTGATGGCTGTACAACTTTGTGAATATATTTAAATAAGTAAATTGTACGCTTTAAATAAGTGGAGTTTATGGTTTGTGAATTATATCTCAATGAAAATATTGTTGTTTTTATTTTTAAATGCATAGTGATGACTTGAGGGGCAGAGAAATAAACTCTAGTAGATACTTAAAATCGCCATTTTGGATTCCATTCTAAGTGTATCTGACTCTAAAGCCTATGTGTTCTTAAGTGCTCTGCTATAGTGCCTCCTAAGGATTATTTCCTTAGGTCAGAGTCTCAGAAGTCGAATTAATTACTGAGACAAAGGATATGAACAATTTACTGGAAGGGCCAAATGAGTCCATGTAGCCATCTAGGCTTGCCAGGTACATGGCCCACTTCTAGGCAAAGTCAACTGTTCTTTCCTGCTCAAGTGCTATGACCCATACAACCTGTTTTGAATGACACAAACCCTGAACCTAAACACCTCTTGAAAACAAGGTCACCTCACTGGGAACCCATGCATATAGCACATTGAGGCCAAGTTATTTACAGTAATCTAATCACATGAAGCACTCTCCAAGAATAAAAGTGTTTTCAAAGGGAAACCAAGTCATTCCATCAGATCAAATCATTGAATCAATGAAAATTTTAAATAAATTATCTTTTGTCCCAAGGGTAGGAGAATATACAGAAGTTAGAACATCTAATACAGTAAGACTAAACTTTCTTAATCTTCATCTTTCCTCAAACCTTAACAGCCCCTTCCTGCCCTAAACTCAGCCAATGAATTTGCCTTTTATACTACTGGGAAAATACAAGCAATCACTTAGGAACTTTCTTATCTTCTCATCACCACATCCACCAACATCTGCATCAGAACCCATATTCTATCTTCCCTCTTCTGACAAAAGGAGACTGTCCTTGTTCCTATTGAAGGTCGACCTTCCAATTTAGGCTCTGTATGCTACCCACTCCTAGCTTAGTCATGGAGTTTGCTCTTGAAATTTTCCCTAATCTCTCCTGCTTCATCAGTTCCTCCCTTTCTATTGAAAACATGAAAGCATACTCTAGTATCTCATATTTAAAATACTCTTCTGGGAAATTTTTTAAAATGCTTTTGGAGTGGGGAAGTTTTTTAAAGTATGACACAAAACTCAGACAAATTCAACTATGTTAAAAAAATTTTTGCAAGAAAAAAAAATCTCTATAAACAAAGTGAAAAGGTATATTTGCAACTCAGATAACAGAGAGCCAACATGCCTGAAATATTAAGAGCTCCTACAAATCAGTAAGAAAAAGACTAACTTATTAGAAAAATGAGCAAAAAGTAGGAAGAGACAACTCAAAGAAAAATAAATATAAATAGCTTGTAAACTTTTAAATATTCAACCTCACTCAAAATAAAGAAAATGCAAAATAAAAGAGACCATTTTTGGTGCAACACCAAAAGACCATTTTTTACTTCCTAGATCAACAAAGATAAAAAATGTGATAACACACTATATAGGGAAACAGGCCTTCTAATCATTGTTGGTAGGATATATTGGTACAAATTATATAAAAGCATTTTGGCACCTTTGGCTCAGTAATTATTCTAAGTAATTTTATCCTACAGATATATTGCCACACATGTGAAAAGATCTATGTACAAAATCATTCATTGCAGCTTTATAACAGCAAAAGATTGGAAACCACCTAAGTATTAATCAATAGGAATTACCAGGAGATCGAATAAATAAATTAGAGTATAACAACACAATGCAACCATAAATAAAGAAAGCAGAAGACCTTTTTATATATCTACATGGAACAATCTCCATGTAGATATATCTCCATGTTGATAAGTAGGAAAATGAGGGGGCAGAAGCAGTGTGTACAGTGAGCCACCATTTGTGTATTTATTTAAAATGAGATAAGGTGGGAAAATGTGTATAAATATTTGTTTGTATATACAGAGACTATTTCCAGAAGGATTTATGAGAGACTGGAAACATTGAAATGAGGGAAGAAAATACTGTGACTGGGTTTGGAAAGGTGTGGGAGTGAGATTTTCACCATATACCCTTTCGTACTTTCAAAATTTTGTACCATTTAATGTAATCTATTTAAAATTTTGTTTTTATTGAAAAATATTTTTAAAGTTTTTCTTGATCCTCCTCCCTTCCAGCTATCGCCCTATTTCTTTACAAAACTACACAAAAGCTTTGTCTCTATTTGCTGTCTCTACTTCCTCATCTCCATTCTCTCTTCAGCCTATTCAAACCTTATTTTTGTCCCCATCATTCTAATGAAACTGTCTTGTCCAGGTCATTATATTCTTCATCTTGCTAAATCCAATGCCATATATCTACCTTCATCTTCACATCTCAACAGTATTCAACACTGGTTGACTTCTCCCTCCTTGAAGTAATTTCTTTGCTTTGCTTGTAGGATACTTCTGGTTTTCTCCTAATTTTCTTCTTGCCTTCTTAGTCACCCCTCAATCATCTTGGTTAGAGCATCCTCTTCTTATACCTAATTTCTAAAACTTGGCTCTGCCTTTAAATCTTTTCTACTCTATTCAAATTTTGCCCTAGGTGATCCTATCTAGTCCCATAGCTTTAAATATTGCCATTGACCACCTGATTTATAATCCAGCCTCACCTCTCTTCCCTGAGCTCTCAGATTCATATGTTAAATATACACTTGACAATCAACTGAGATGTCTAGTAGGCATCTTAAATTTAATATATCTAAAATAGAACTCCTGATTTTTATCCTTCAAACCTCTATCTCAGTCTTCTCCAGCTCAGTAAAAGGTTCTTCTGGGTGTTCACAGTGGCTCAGGTCCAAAACCTAGGAATCATCTTTGATTCTTGTTTACCTGATACCTATATCCAATAAGTTCTCTCAGTATTACCTTTAAAATATAACACAAATGCATTCACTTATGTCGACAGCTTCCTAGCCTGAGACACTATCATCTGTCTTGCGTGATATTCATCTTTTTGCTATTATTTGTAATTTAGCATTTCTACTCCCCAAATATACATGAGCTTCTCAAAAGCAGGTCCTACGCCTTACTTATTTTTGTATTCTGTTATAATACAGTGCTTGGTACATTATAGCTGCTTAATAAATGTTTATTGAATAAGTAAATTATTGAAAGAATTAATGAGTGAATCATGACAAGTAAACCATGACTCAGGTAGCTAATAGCGTCCATATCCAGTGCTTCCTATTATCTCTTTGCAGTTCTTTGTGGGAGAGGCCATATCTTTACAAAATTTCATTTAGTAGATACTCATTAGGTTTTCTGTCCAGCATCCTATTTTCTGTGAACTCCTTTCTCCACCTCTCACCACAATAAATTCACTTGATGATAGTGGGCCATTGGCAGACATTTTATGAAATTTTTGCATCTCAAAAGACACCATAAATAAAATTAAATGGAAGAAAAAGCCCTGTAGACAAAGAGCTAATACTATTAATATAAGAAGAACTCATATAAATTAATAACAAAATGATAAACAGCCCAGTAGGGAAAAAATGGGCAAAGAATAAGAGTAGGCAATTTATAAATGATGAAATACAAATGTCCAAAAAAAACAGAAGGTGCTCAACTTCACTAGTTGTCAGGGATATACAAAATAGTTTTCTTTTCATTGTGGTAAAATATACATAAAATTTATCATTTTTACCATTTTTAAGTGTGCAGCTCAGTGGCATTAAGTACATTCTCCTTGTTGTGCAACCATTACCACTAGCTACCTCCAGAACTATGTCATCATCCCAAATTGAAACTCTGAACCCATTAAGCAGAAACTCCCTAGCCCCTCTCCCTTCAGCCCCTGCTTGCCACTATTCTATCTTCTGTCTCTATGAATTTGACTATTCCAGGTACCTTATATATGTGGATGTGGAACCATATCATATTTATTCTTTTGCATCTGGCTTATTATTTCACTTAGTATGTTTTCAAGGTTTATCATGTTGTATCATATGTCAGTACTTCATTCTTTTTTAAGGTTGAATAATATTCTATTGCATGCGTACATTACATTTTTTTTATCCATTCATCTGTCACTGGACACTAGGGTTGCTTCTACCTTTTGGCTATTGTGAATGCTGCTGTTATGAACACTGACATAGAAATATATGCTTGAGTCTCTGCTTCCAATTCTTTTAGGTATAATATACCCAGAAGTATGATTGCTGGATCATATGGTAATTCTATGTTTAATTTTTTGAAGAACCACCAAACTGTTTCCCAAAATGCTGCACTATTTTACATTCTTCACCAGCAATATGTGAGTTCCAATTTCTCCACATTCTCACCAACACTTGTTATTATCTGTCTTTTTGATTATAGCCATCCTAGTGGATGTGAAATGACATTTCATTGTGGTTTTGATTTGTATTTTCCTGAGTTATGTTGAGCATCATTCATGTTCTTATTGGCCATTCGTATATCTTATTTGGAGAAATGTCTGTTTAAGTCCTTTGCCCATTTTTTAATTAGTTTGTTTTTTTTGTCTTTGTTTAGTTGTAGTTCTTTATGTATTCTGGATATTAATCTCTAACCAGATATATAATTTGCAAATATTTTCTCATATCTGTGGGTTTCCTTTTTATTCTGTTGATAGTATCTTTTGATGCAAGTTTTGATGAAGTTCAATTTATCTATTTTTGTTGTTGTTCTTACCTGTAATTTTGGTGTCATATGCAAGAAATCATTGCCAAACCCAATGACATGAAGTTTTTCCACTATTTTTTCTTCTAAGAGTTTACAGTTTTAGTTCTTATGTTTAAGTCTTTGATCCATTTTGAGTTAATTTTTGTATATGGTGTAAGATAAGAGCTTTTGCATGTGGATGTCCAGTTTTCCCAATATTAATTCTTGAAAAAACTATCCTTTCCCATTGATTGGTTTTGACACTCTTGTTGAAAAATCATTTGACCATATATGATAAGGTTTAATTTTGGATTCTCTCTTCTATTCCATTGGTCATGTTTGTTTTATGGAAAATGGACTTTTTAAGATCTCATTTTTAACTCTCCAGATTAGCAATATATCAAAACATCGATAATATTTAGTAGTGGAAAGAACATGGAGTTGGCCATGCCACCCTGAATGCACCCGATCTCGTCTGATCTTGGAAGCTAAGCAGGGTTGGGCTTGGTTAGTACTTGGATGGGAGACCACCTAGGAATACCAGGTGCTGTAGGCGTTAAAAAAAAAAGAAAGAAAGAACCTGGAGAGGTGAGGGAAAGAACATTGCTGAAGGAAATGAGAATTGCTATGACCTTTCTCGAAAGTTATGTGGCAGTATCTCTCAAATTTTAAGACATTCTTTTAATGTACCATAGGGGATCATTTCTGTAGAAATAAAAATATTAGTGCATAAGCATATGTGTGCAAAAATATTTATTGTGGCATTATTTGTAGGAGGAAGAGGGTGAACTGAAAAATAGTCAGGTAACTACTCTCTCTGCATCTCCCTGGAGTCACACACATTCTCATCTCTGTTTGTGTCTGTATTTCTTCCTTAACTTGCGGATAGACCAACAAGATCACCAGTCTTGGGGCTCTCAGACCTTACAAATTTCAGTGTTTACCACTGTCTCAGTCTAGCATTTCCATTTTGCTCATTTACAAATCTGCTATGTTGTTTTTTTAATGTCACTTTTTGGATTCTCACATTTTATAGTTTCTAGTTCTCTGTCAAGGTTTTCAAGTTTGACTTTTATCTCCTTGAACATAGTACACAGAATTGTTTTATAGTTTGTGTTCTATGATTGCAGCATACAGAATCCTGTGGACCTGTTTCTATTATCTGTTATTTTTCCTCCTTACTCATGGTGTCTTGTCTCATGTGTCTGGTTACCTTTGTGCTGGACACTGTATTTGAAAAAGTATTATATAAATAATTTGAGGCCTAGGATGATGATATTTTCCTCCAAAGAGGATTTTTATTTGCTCTTGCCACTAGCAATTAGGGTCAATTTAATACAAGTTCAGGTCCTGAGATTTTTCTAAGCTACTTAGATGATATAAAGTCAGCCTGCATTCTGCATGAAGCTTAGTTTACTTCTAGTGCTCCTTTACACCTACCATGCAGCATTTTAAAGTCCTGGGCCAAAGCAGAGGGTGATATATAAGGGTTACTACCCTTTATGGATCGTGGACTCCAATTTTTGTCCCCATTGGCTCACAGGATTACCAAAAATGCAGCTTAGCTTCCCAGTCACTTCTGAATACATATATGCCTCTAGACAAAAGCAGCATGAGTACTAGGCTCATCACTTCAAAATTCTTACCTATCCAAAATCTTGGCCCAGTAATTTCTCACTATCTTGTTAGTTATTAGATACTTTTAGATTATGCTTTTTATGTTTCATCCAGCTTGTTTAGTGGTCTTCAGTAGGAGGGTTGACTTGAATTATATAGTCTACCATTACTAATAATGAAAGTCCATTCGGTTTATTTTATTACTGTGAGAAAAAATCTCATTAGCTGCTGTCAAGGGCCAATTCCTGGTCTCGTGGGCAGGGGTACAGGGTCATTCAATATATATTAGCTTTGAGGAGAACAGGTTCCTAACACGGGGTTGTGAGCACAGGAGAAATGATAGGCATCTCTAACATACCAAATTTTTGCTATTCTCTAAATGTGCCCTCTTCTATTGTATTCCTGTGCTTTCTCATATGCTATCTCCTCAGACAGGATTTCTTTCCCTCCCGTTCACTAGGAAAATTCCTATTTCTTCTTCAAGATTTAACTCAAGTATTGCTACCTCATCTCAAAAACGAGCAACAACAACAGATACCTCTTCCTGTGTATGCTTTTTATAATGTGCTTAAACCTTTTCATAACAATTATTCTACCCTTTAGGATAGAAATTATTTTTTCACCTATGTGACCTGACACCTGTTGAATAAACAAATGTGAGTAAAGAACAATTCTAAGTTTCCTCAGATATTATATTCCATGATTCTATAAATTCCAACTCTAAAAAATAACTTATTTTGGTGGTTTGTCATTCACCAGACCTCAACACTTACAAAAAAAATTTCCCCCTTACTCCTAAGAATAAAGAATACAGGTATGCTTTGAGAAAGAGTAAACATCATTTTAGAGGCAATTTCCCAACTTCTTTTACTCTTACTAGATTTGGTACTCTTAGATTCTGATTCTTTTTCTTTATTTTCATGCCTGGAAGACAAGGCTAGAGACTTATGAGTTGATTTTTGGGATACTTCACCTCCCTCTTCATTCCAACAAACTCTTATTTTTTTCCCTCCCATATTTTTGTCTCTTCTTCCTTCTAACTTTTAATTAATTCTTCCATACAAAGGACGCTGATCACACTTCTGATGAAATGCACCAAAAAGCCCCCCCACATCTTTATATTTACACAGTTCTGAAACTTCTAAGAAAATCAGAGACCTTAAGCATATAACCAGTATAACAAGGAACCAAAGCAATTACTAACAAATTCAGAGCATTCCCCAAGTACCTCAATCAAACAGTTCTAACAGTTGCACTCCAAGGGAGAAATGGCAAAATATTTGTGGGTACCAAGGAGCCACCTTTTAGAGATCTTGAGAAAGATTAGGGGGGAAGTGTGGCCAGTGGGATAGGCTACCCACTGGCAATCACCTTCACCAGGATAAGGAAAACAGAAAGCATCTGTTTAACCATCTTCCTCCAAAAACAGACATTAGGAAGAAAACAGACATTAGGAAGAAAATAGACCAAAAAAACCAATAGTAGCTCTTCTAGGAAGACCAAAAGAAAAAAAAAGGTTGAAGTGTGATCAGTTGTACAAAACTGGAAGGAAGCAAGAAAAAGATGTTATTAAGTAGTTGTTTCAACTCTAATGTGAAGATAACCACTGTCTTTAGAAAAGCACCAGTGGCTTAAAACTAAAGAAGCAGAAAAATAAAAAGAATAATAAAGTTTTACCCAAAGAATGAATCACAAAGTAGATTTACTAGTTTTTTTTCCTAAAATATGCTCATTTAATAATAGTGAGAATTTTCTGGTATTCCATAGGTACTGATAATTTGAGCCATTTCTTTGATCTTTTGAAAGGCTTCCTTTTAAATAGCTGTGGACTCTAGGCCCCAGAATCATTAGTGACAACCCAAGTGGCTTTAATATAATTTCCCAAGGTCTACATGGGAATTTTCAGCCATTACATTCAGAAATCTCACCTGCTCCAGCCAAATATTTGTATTTTTGTATACAGAAGAAAAAACATTTTTTAAGTTGTGGGGAGGGCTAAAGAAAAGAGAGAGTAGAGCAACACATTTTTAAAAGCTGCTTTGGCAAATACTTGGTAGATGACAGATGGCTAGCAAGGAAGCATTAGGAGGGAAACCAGGGATGTAGCAAGAGGGCAATCACCCCTGAGCACACTCTTTCTAAAAGAACTGGCCACTTATGTAATATTTTTGCCCAAAATGTTTCACTTTCATCAGAAAGAATCACATTAATCCAAACTGAGGCCTTACCTCTCCAAAAATGACAATATCATGAAAGAGTGGGGAATTGTTTTAGAATGAAGGAAACTAAAGAATTAAAGATATCTGAAGACAAAACGCAATCCTGAATTAAAAATTAAAAATAAAAACAGAAAAGAATTATAAATTATAAAGAAAAGTGGGAAAATTTTAATGTGGAACATATATTAGTTAATGAAATTGTATGTGTATTAAATTTATTAAGGATGGCAATGTATTATGGATATGTAGATGTACTGGGCTGAATGATAGCCCCCTCCCCCACTAAAAAAAATATGTCCATGTCCTAATCCCCAGAATCTTTGAATGCTACTTGGAAAAAGGGTCTTTGTAGATATTATTAAGTTAAGGATCCTTAGATGAGGAGATATACTGGGTTATCTGTGTGGTCACTAAATCTAATGACAAGTGTCCCTATAAGAGACACAGAGGAGAAAGAGAAGAGGAGGCAGCAATGTGACCACAGAGACTAGAGTGATGTGGCCACAAGTCAAGGAATACCAAAGCCACCAAAAAGTGAAAAAGGCAAAGAAGGATTCTCCTATAGGGCCTCCATAGGGAGTACGACCCTGCAAACACCTTGATTTTGGACTTCTGGCCTCTGGAACTGTGAAAGAATACATTTCTGTTGCTTCAAGCCACCAAGGTTGTGGAAATTGTTACAGCAGCCACAGGAAACTAATACAGTAGGAAAGGTATGTATTTTTTCTTAGTCAACGTGTGAAAATATTTAACATATTTAAGAAAGTGCCAAAAAAAAAAAGAAAAATGCCATGATGTCCGCAGCTCACAACTTACTTTTGAAAGGATCATAAAATATTTTTAAAAGTATATGTGTGTATTTTATAAATATATACACACATATATACACACATATATAGTGTATAAGGCAAATTATTAACGTTAATGATTGACATATTTAGATGAAGCGTATATGGCATAGTCATTGCACTATCCTTTCCAACTTTACGTAGAATTAAAATATATTAAAAAATTAAAAGTTTTGGTGGCTCCATAGTGTAGTGGTTACCACGTCTGCTTTACACGCAGAAGGTCCTGGGTTTGCGCCCCAGGTGGAGCCACAGACCATACCCTGGGTGCAACAGGGCCCCAGAGTGCGCTGGAGGTGCTAGGCCCTGCATACACCAGGCCCCGGGTGTGAGCCACAAGCATGTTGGAAGAGATGTTCTGCCTTCAGAGATCCAGTTCTTAAGGGGAGACAGCAACATCCATAGGAAGGGGGGAAATTAAAAAGGGGGAAAAAATTAAAAGTTTGGAAAAAGAATAAGAGTACTTCTCTAGCTTAAAAAACATATATTTACTGGCCACACTAGGGCTGTCAGAAAGCAGCATCCATGGGTAAGACAGTTATTTCAGAAAGCTTCTTGGAAGTCCCAAATCAAAACCCACAGGATCCGTTGCTTTATATGCCCAATCCAACCCTCAAGATGGAAGGGCTATGAAAAGATGCTTCTGAATGGCAGAGCTAAGCCGGCTTCGTATTTTATTCACAAACCGGGGTGGCAAGGAGAAGGTAGAGTGACCAGTTTAAATAACACCAGAAAGAACTTAAAAGGTAAATTTATTTCCAATCTTTAAGTTTCAGATTCATGATCATTTGCATCACCAATAATTCTACCTGTACATATAGGTCTCTTCACAGCCTGCCTTTATGAAGCTAAGTACAGAGACCATTAAGTTGAATGGTGCTAATATGATTAAAGCTCTCTGTGGAGGAAACAAAAAGCCAAAGTAATAGTTTTTAAAAATAATATAAATATTATAAGCAGTAATCAGACAAAACAAATTCAGAACCTCAGTTAAACTGTTTGATCTCAAAGTTGAAAATTAAGTGAAAGCAATTTTTACAAGTAAATTAAAAAAATAAACACTGTGGAAATGAGGAAAACATGGACTAATTAGCTCAATTCTGTGATGATATGTAACCAAATGATATCTGTTCAAGTGACAAATCACAAAATAAACCAATAAAAGTGAATAATCTTTGAATATAATTTAGACTTTTTAGTTGCAAAGATGAGTGATCTGCACTCATACGCATTGCTAATTTAAAGAGAGAATTTGGTAACTGTCTTTTTGAATCCTAATAATAAAAATATAATCAATTATTTCAATTTAATTTTCCATTCATTCACTCAAAATACTGTTTGAGCACCTGCTATGTGTAAGACACTGAGGTTGGGGGAAAAGGATTTGAAAATACAAAGGTGAAAATGAGCTCTTAACTTCAAGGTATATATTACATACTTTTTTAAATTGACATAATTCACATATCATAAAATTTAGCTTTTAAAGTGTTCAATTCAGTGGTTTTAAGTATATCCACAAAATTGTTCAAACATCACCACTATCTAATTCCAGAACATGTCGTCACCCCCACCAAAGGAAACCTTATATCTATTAGCAATAATGTCCCATTTCCCCCTCCCTCTAGCCTCTAGTGACCACTAATCTCCTTTCTGTCTCTATGGATTTGCCTGCTCTGGACATTTCTAATAAATGGAATCATATAATCTACACCCATGCCACCCTGAACACGCCTGATCTCGTCAGATCTCAGAAGCTAAGCAGGGTCGAGCCTGGTTAGTACTTGGATGGAGACAACCTAGGAAGACCAGGTGCTGTAGGTTTTTAAAGAATAAATAAAAATAAATAAAATAAAGTAAAAACAAATAGAATCATGTAATACACAGCCTTTTGTGACTGGCTTCTTACACTTAGCATAATGTTTTCAAGTTTCATTCATGTTGTAGCAAGTGTCAGTATTTCATTCCTTTTTATTTCCAAACAATATTCCATTGTATGGATATACCACATTTTGTTTATCTGTTCATCAGTTGACAGACACTTGGGCTGTCTCCACTTTTTGGCTCTTATGACTATTGATGCAACAAACATTCATATACAAGTTTTAATGTAAATAAAAGTTAATTAATACAGAATTAATATGTAATAATTATAGAATTAATGAATCAATATATTAATTCAGAATAAAATATGGTAAGCCTCATGTAGTAGATTTTTATTGGTTTGGGCTGCCCAATATTTATTTCTCCTTCTTCTTAGTAACAATACCCATATTCTCTGATGTGTAATCATACAGGGAAGCTTCCAAGAAAACTGACTTCACACCCCAAACCAGGGTAAACCTACTTGGCCTAAGACCAGCCCAACCTATCTCCAGTGACATTAATTCAGGTCAATGAGATATGAAATGAATTTTGCTGGGGCTTCTAGAAAAGATGCTTCCTTGCTATTCTGAAGTAGCTTCCCAGGGAAATATTCTCTTATTAGAGGTGAGGGAAACACAGGTAGCTTTCCTAGAAAGTCAGTTACATTGAGATCAAGGAGCAAACTTTAGAAAATCAAATATTTTAGAAGAAATTAAAAGAAACCAGGTATTTGGTAACATCGCTGAGCCTCAACACTAAGGACTAAACTTTATCTGAGTTTTCGGCTGATGACTAGTAAATTCACTTAATTGTCAAACTAGTTTAAGTTTTCTATTGCTTATAATCAAAAGATTACATCATATTAACAAAAACTAAATTTTTAAAACATTTTATAATGTAACTCTGAGCTATGTGAATCCAGTGGTAACACTGTTTGTGAGAATCATGGAAGGCTTCATCTGAATTACACGAAAGTGATATTATGAATTACAACTTGCAATTTAGACAGTATTTAATAAGTACACTGGGCTAAACAAAATTAAGCAAATCTGTTGTATTGGAGGCCTTCTCAGAGACTTTACTATTCATTCATAATATATTCATGACATGAATTATGAATATATCCAAGAGAGAAATATAATATATAGTGTTTACCGTATTTATTTCACCTTGAACCTTAAGGAATCCAGTTAGCTTGGGAAATACTGGCATGCATAATGTGTTAATGGATGGCTAGAAGAACAAGATCATCTTGGCCATCTTATTAGCAACCTTGTATGAAGATTAGGGCATTTGAGATAAATTTTAAGGGACTGGTAAATCCTGAAGAAGTAGAATGGATCTAGGTAGCTTCTCGACTAAGTCAAGTTTATCAGCTAAGCTCCTTAGTCAAAAAGAAATCTGAAAGGGTAGTCATTAACAATGAGTCACTCTTAAACTTTATCAGTAAGCTCTCTCTCTTTTTTTCTTTCTGGAGTCCTGGAGCAAATTCAACAAATAAAAGAGAATAATTATTAACAAAATAAGTTAAAGTGAAAATTTTTTAAAAAATTGCCTGTTGTATTTATAGGAAATACCTGCAGAGTAAAGGCATGAATAATGAGCAACTGATTTCTCTGTATTTGATAAGGCACCTGGTAATGCATTTATCACATCTCAGCTTCACTATATACTTGTGAACATATCCTGAAATAAATACTGCAGCTTTTCAGCTCTGGCTATTTAACAGGAACAATTGATGGAGAAAACTGCAAGTTCACAGTTAGCAAAGAGAATTAAGGGTTGTTACTTTATTAAGACAGAATCATTAAGTCTCTAAAATCCATTTACAATAACTGATGGTAACTCCATTTAGTAGAAGGTCTTTCTCTTCTACATTTTTCCAAATCAGGCCTGTGAATGACAGGGTGATTAAAGCTTGAAAAAGAAAAGAGACCAGAGATACTTACATACATATCTATCTTTTATTTTCCAAAGAAAATTATAGGATTTTGCCATAAATTGCTTTCAACAAAAAGCAATAGTTTACACATAAAAAGATAGTGGAGAGGTGTGGATGGGGGTAGACTTGGGCGTGGCAGTGGGAGATTAACTAATAAAAGATACCCAAAGACTATTTCTAGAAAAGCTATATGGCACGAGGAAGAAAATACAAACACTGAGCTTTCTCTTTTAGAGTAAACACTCATTGACTTCTTACATCCACCAGCCAGGGCTTATCCAAACTCCAGGCTGAAGTGGTATCTTGCATATGGCACACCTACCAACAGAAGACTAATTTGTCCCAAAGCAGAAAAAGCACACAAAACCAAATTCTTGGGCTGCAAAGATGCAAATGCTGACAAAATAAGGTGTTTACAGGGAACTTCTTATCAACAGCTAAGTCTTCAAAGGTAGAGAAAACTTGAGATACTCCTCTAGGTCCCAGATTCATACATCAAACATTCACTCCCAAGTTTTGCTACTTAGTGACTGAGGCTCTATCTTAAGTACATAAGGAAGCGACTGCCTCTGCTCTGCCCTTTAAAATTTATTACAAAATTCTTAGGACCCCAAAATTTGTTCATTACCCTAAAATCTTTCACTTCCTTCATGCCAAATGTTTTCTTGATATTTTACTCTGCTCCCCTGAACATGAGTCCCAAAGGTCTTTTCAAGTAAACAATTCCATATTTTAGGAATAAAGATATGGTATATTTTCAGCAGAATCAAAAGGCAATTCAAGGCTCTGCTCCTTGGGGCTTAACAAAAGATCATCCATTCACTGAAAACATAATAATGATTCCTTTCAATTGTTTTCATTGGTCTGTGGAAGTTTTTGTTGTAAAGACATATTATCAACCGCTATTTTTCTTAAATTATTTTCAAAATATTCTCTAAGTATAAAATAATGCACAATAGATATACAATATACAAGGGTAGCTTTCATTATCTTAAAATAAAATTTACCCAGCTACTCTCCCATAGTGTCATCCCAGGAAGTTAAAATCAGGGAATACAATTATTTCTTCACCTTTACCAATGGCAAAGATAGAGAATCCACAAGCTAAGGCTGCTCTTGAATGGTAAAAAAAAAAAAAAAAGGCAAAAATGAGGAAATAAGATCGAGGTGACTAACTGACGAGAACTGAGAGCTAAGGAAACGGGGAGAAAAAAGAGAGAGATTGACAGACCCAAGTCTGTACAGTTGGACTACAGAAAATATAAGGTCCAGATAGAACATGGGTACTGAGATAGAAAGACCACTATACTGGGAGTCAGGACATTACATTCTGGCCACACCGCTGAGATATCAGCTTTGTGATGCTAACCTCTGTTTTCTCATCTGAAGTATAAGGAGATGGAACAAACTGCCTCTGACATTCCATCACTAACTTTCTATGAATTGCTGGAAGGCTCCCAGATGGTGGAATCTAATATAAGCCAAAATGGAAATTTGGAGGAATCTGAAGCCTACCAAGAATCTCAGTGTCAGGACAGAGGAACAGCCAGGGTAGGAAAAGAAACTGAGAAGTTGAAGAGTCAAAAGCAGATATCACATGAGCCATCTCCATTTTTCTACCATTGCTATAAGAGAAGAGATACTACATCACTACCTAAAAATATACTTACTTCTATTAGGTTGAGCCATATGAAATTGCTGATATTCAATTGTCACCCAAAAATGGCAATTTCATATGGTTCAGCTGAATATTTTCCATTATCTCATTTGGAGACAAGGAGTTCTCACACTGATGACAATTAGCTGATTTATACTGATTTACATGGAAAATGATAGATTTGACTTCTTAATTTTTTGATAAAGCTGATATTACTCAGTGACTAGTAAAACTATTAAATGCCCTCCATCATCTATTATTGTGGTTAATCTCTTTATTTCAAGTCTATAATTCTGAGATGCTATATTCCTTTTTTTCCCAGTATATTATCACCTTAATTTTCCACCAATTAAGGAAATTGTGTCACAGAACCACAGAAATGAAAACATACAGTTTTCTTTAGAGTAGGTAATACTGAAGAGACCTTGAAATAGTGTGGCCTATGGAAAGAATTTTAAACAATAATACACCATCATTCTATGGAAGAGGGGATACAAATAATACCATATAAAAGAAGCCAACCATGTGCAGAAAAAGGATGGCAATAAGAAAGATGGTGAACATACAAGAGGAAAGGAATATCCCTACTATACAGCTCAAAAACTTCAAATTGATCCTTGCCTAATCATGAAGGAACTGAAAGAAGCATTCAGTTATGTTATGCTGGTTCCCTAGTAGAAGGAACTAGCTCTAAGGAACCAAGAAAATAAAAAGAGAAGTAAAAAGGGGTGGCTCAACCTTTGCCATTCAAACACAAACACCAACAGATTCAGTTGAGGACCACTCTCTGGAGATCTGAGTTTTGGCCCTAACCCTGTCACTAACTTGCTGTGTGTGACCTTGAGCAAGTCTTCATCTTCCAAAATCTGAATTTTCACCTCTTCAGAGTACAGAGGTGGAACAAATGATCTCAAGCAATATATTTTCGAACTTACAGAAAAATTGCAAGAATAGTAGAACTCCCCTAAGTCTTTTTACCAAAATCAAATTTTTTCACATTTTGTTTTATTATTTCCTACATAAAAATTTATAAATATATGAATTTTTTCCGAACCATTTGAGACTTAGAGACATCATACTCTTTTACCCCTAAACACTTGAGTGTGGTATTAAGAATGAAGCCATTCTTTAATGTAACCACAATATACATATAAAAATTAGGACATTTAACATTGATACAATACTATTATCTAGTTCACAGTCCATGTTAAATTTTGTTGATTGTCCTAAAAACATTATTTATGTGTATTTTTTTATTTCCTGGACCAGGATCAAATCTAAGGTCACACAAGCATTTAGTTGTCATGTTTCTTTTGTTTTTTAATCTGAACCAATTCCTTAGCCTTTCTTTTTGTTTCTTGACCTTGACATTTTTGAAGAGTATAGGCCAGTTACTTTGTAAAATGGCCCTCAGTTTGGGTTTGTCTGACATTTCCTCGTGATTAGTTTGTGCATTTTTGGCAGGATTACTGCTGAAGAAATATTGTGTCTTCAGTGCTTCTTAAGAGGTACATAAAGTTGGTTTGTCCCAATATGAGTGATGTAGGTTTGATGACTTGGTTAAAATGGTGTTAATGAGATTCCTCCATTATTTCCCCTTTATAACTATTAAGTATCATGGAGAGAGACTTTGCTATGTAAATATCCTGCTGCTCATCAAACTTTCACCCACCAGTTGCTTACTTCATAATTCCATCTATATTTATTAGTTGTCTTCCTATTAAAAAAAAACTTTCATTTTTTCCTACACTTATATTAATGATTAACTTATTTATATCAGCATGGATTCATGGATTCTTATTTTATTCAATGAGTTATAACCCATTGCAAAGAGTATTTATTTTGATTAAAACAGTTCTTAATCTTTCTTTGTACCATGGACTCCTTTAGCAGTGTAAAGCCTATAGACCTCTTCTCAGAATGTTTTTTAATGCACCAAATAATTAAAAAGCTATTATATAGGTTTACAAAGGAAACCTATTATACTGAAATAGTTTCAAATATTAAAAATTTGTGATACAGTAATAAATGTTTCTTTATTAACACATTAAATAACAAGATTTAGTAGTGAGTACAAACAATATCAACATGTCTGCAACAACTGCAATATGATATGAAATTAACTGTATTTTTATATCAGTGGCAGTCACAAGTACGGTACTGCTAATACTGGTATGATTTTGTTACCAACATTTACATTAAAAGGAAATGCTAAATTTCAATTAAAAATTAGTGAAAATAAAGATGTAATTTTTCCCATCCACTTTAATGAACCCAATGAATTCTATCCTGGATGCCAGGTTCTGAATCCCTGATATGGTCTCTTTGTGCCCCTAACCTCTCTAAGGCCTACCTTAAGATCACATTATTTTTTAAGCCCCAAATTTCAATTTCCCAATATAAAAGCTCTCTCATCAATGTATAAAAACTAAATAAGACTCAAAAGGACACAGATCTGAGTAAAAGAAGAAATTGCTTCAAAAGTCCAGGGTCCTACAATACTAGAGCAAAGAAGTGGCCTCCTGAAGAATGGCCTGGAGCTGATCAGGGGTCCAGGAAGACCCAAGGTAAAGAAACTGAAGCCCATATAGGAAGAATGACTTACCCAGGATCCCACAAAGAATGGAGTCAAGAGGCAGTGGCCAGAAAAGTCATCTTTAGAAGGCTTGATGATGAAAAGACTTAATCGGAATCTATTCAAACCATGGCTTCTAAAATGACTGAAGAAATAGAAGACTTATGATTTCCAGCTTGGATTTAAGACCAACTATAAGAATCTGTTTATGCTTTATGACACAGAGATTTACAATAAAGGGGAAAACAAGGCCTGAATTCCATTATGATAAAGCTGATGAGTTGTGTCAATTTTTCTACAGGTTATAGTCTATAATATCATTTTCCCTTAAAAAATCATATAGTGCCACTGTTCTCCCAGTTCAGTGATAATGAACCACAGCAGCTTGACCATAATGTCTATGGGGCACTTTAGCAAGTTATGAATACAGCCATAAACAACAGTTCTGCAAATTATCCCTAGATTTCATAAATAATACATTTTTACATGTAATTTTTTTTATTGTACTTAAGAAAGACACTATGTTCTTGGGGTTCTTAGAATTTAACTTCTAAATTTAAATGTTAGAAATAAAATAGGATCAAGCTGAAAATCTACTTACATTATCTTATAGCACCAACACCATGAGAAGCATCAGTTTGCAGACCAGGACATAACGGCAAGGCTGAAGTTGCTGTGAACTCTGGAAGCAGAAGCAGGAGCCCAGTAGAAACATTTAGATCAGATGAAGTGTACAAAATCAGTATTCTTTGGGGAGCGGGGAAGAGATTTGGGTCTCTTCAACCTAAATTAAAGGATTCTCTCCTCCTACTACTTTAGGAAGTTTGAATCCCACTGAAAATTGGATTTTACTTCTCTACCACTGGTCTTCCTTAAAACTCCTCACCAAATCTATGTTTGTGGGCAAGTGCTTAAATGTAAGATTATTTCATCCTTCTTGAAATAAAAGCTATGTTTGTGAACACGATGCAAAGTTAAACAGTACATAATTTCTAAGACTTTCCTATCTTTCTTCAGTATTTAAAATCTGAAGACCTGGACATCCTTACACTTAAACTTCTTTTTCCTACCCTTCCTACAATGTTATATTTCAATACTGGAGTGTGTAAATATTCATATTACCATTAAATCACTCCTGCTCCTGTTTAGCTGCTTAACTATTCATTGCTCTCATCTCTTGATCTACATGTTCAGACCTGAGAACTCATCGCACATAAAGGGGGAAAATTCTTGTAAACCTCAAATTATATATAACAAGTAATTTTTTAAAAATGAAATAATGACTTTTTACTGATTTGAGCCTGTGGTGGAGAGGTTTAGCTCCACTACTAGACTGTGTCTTAAGAATAGCTTTACACCGGAAACTTACTGGATTACGTTAACCAATGCCACCATAAAAAAAATAAAAGCCCTATCTTGTCCAACTTTATATCCCACAAAAAACCTGAAATAGTGCAATGCGCACAGAAAGCGTTCATTTACTGAACATATAGATGTTCAGAAAGGGTTAGCATGCAACCAACCTCAGTCTACTTAACAAAAAACTGTCTTGTAACAAATCTGGACTGGTTCTTCAACCATTTATGCTAAAAGACACCCACCCCAATAAATAGTTTAGAAATTATTGCAATAGAAGAAAATCATGATAAAACTGTCATTTAAAACAAAACTTAACAAAACAGATCCTTATTTACAATGCTTGGAATGGGACTCTCAAAACATTTGAATCTGAAATAACGAATCTCTAGATGTACATAAAATTACACAAGTCTCCTGTTTCCCTTAATTCCCAGTCATAGCTTTAACGTTTGTGGTACACAAAATGTCTATAGAGGAATAAAAAAGTTTACAGAGACAGTGTTTCAGGATTCTTTAAGGTATCTCTTGCAAGTCTCTCCAGGACTCGGGATAACTTTAATCTGAACTGAAGCCCGGGAAAGAACGGACTTTGGGGGCTGGGGAAAAATTAAGATAATAACCAACCGTATTTTAAAAAAGAAAAAAATCGTATTTTAAAATTAAAAAAATTAATCGGAGACACATTTCATCACAATGTTTTCAAAACGTAAATGACCTTGAATGGGGAAAGAAACGAGAATTACAAAATCTAAAACATTACTCATCAAGTTAAAAAAAATGACTTTACATTGATCACCTGTATCAGCTCTAAAAGACCTCCTGCTCGGTAAGATCTCCATTAGCCCTTCTTCTAATCTAATAACCGCTAGTAGATTTGGGGGCAAATTGTTCCTGCGACTTTTGCTGACTGGGCTGGTGCGTGGTTTGGCCGGAAGGATTGAGGGACCCAAGAGAAAGATTTTGGGACTGGCTCTTCAAGGTTGCTTAAATTGCAGGAGGTCGAGGGTTAATCTTTCTAGTGTCAGTCATGGCTTTAATTTGGAAACTCAAGGAGCTTTTAGAGTCCATCCTGTCAGAGCCCTGGACCTTAACTTCCCCATCTGTGGAATGGAGCTGAAGATCGCTACTCGCAGGAAAGACGACTAAAGGACAACCCGAGGCCGCGCCAACGAGAAAGCAGCCATCCAGTTAGGGAAAGTAGGAGGAGGCGCTGAGAAGAGCGAGAACAGGGCAGTTTGCAGGAAGTGCTTTAGGGTTGGCAAGGGAGATAGAGGGCGGAGGCGGGAATGTGAAAGCCGAGCCCTAGCAGCGGAGTTTGTACCGAAGCTCAGGGGAGGCGGGGCGAAGCTGGGGCGAAGGGGTTAGTCAGTAGATGAGTAAAACGGGCCACCTCCCCCGAAAGAAGAGGGCTGGGAGCCGGGGAGGCTCGGAAGAGGCGGCTGCGGAACGTGGGGGGAAGGGGAAAGCAAACGCGCTCAGGGAAGGGGCGGGAAACGCGCGCCCACCGCACGCATGCGCGCGCCCAGCTCCTCCAGCTCGCTGGCCTGGGCTTCTCAGCGCGCACCCAGCGCCGACGGTGCGGACGTTAGAGGAGGAGCCACGCGGCCCTTCTTCACCCCGCCGCGAACGGAGTTCCGTCGCGCGTTCTTCGAGGTGGCGGGTAGCCACTTGTTTCTTCATTGGTGATTTAGGACCCAAGGAACGGGAGCACGTTTCTCTCTTGCGCTTTTAGCTCCCCTCCCCAATGAAGAGTGGGGTGGGAGGTCCTGGGCGTGTCAGGGAGAGTCCGCTCCGGGTTTTCCCGCCCACTTTAACTCTGTGAGCGCTTCGACCGCGCGGCGCTTCACCGGGCGCGCCCGAGCCCTCCGCCGGAACTCGTTCTGCCTCCCCCACATAGCTTTTCCCCAGGAATGGAAATCGGGAGCTCGGAGTGCTTTCCTTGAACCTCTCAGGGCAGGCGGCCACTTCCTACCCTTTCGGAGTTCCAACTCCAACAGTCATTGGCAGCTAAAATTCTCTAATAATGTTGCTCTGAGGGACTACTTGATGTCTCCGTGCGCTCGGTGGTGCGGCCGCGCTGTGAGCTCTTCCTGGAAACTCCCGCCTCGGGGAGCCAGGAGAGCCCGGCCTGGGGGAGGGGAGCGGAGGGGACGCACACGCCCCCTGTCTCAAGGGAAGGCTCCGCGCCCCCTCCCCCTCCCCGTGGGGAGGGAGGGGAGGCACGAGAGGGGGAGGGGAGAGAACAGGGCACGGAAACGGGGGGAGCGGTTTCCCGCCCCACCCCCCGGCTGGATAACAACGGGTTTCCACTGCTGCCCCCTGCTGCCCACAGCTCCCCGCGCCCCTATCCGGCCCCGCGAGGGGCTTCCGGGGCTCCGCAGCCGCTGGGGCCGTGGGAACCAGAGCCGAGACTTATGAGAATGACGGGGTTTCCTGTCAGAAAACTTGAAGTTACTTTAGAAAAGCCCGTTGGGCCAACTTGGTCCCAGCCGCAGTTAGCCACATTTCACTACAGCCTGGTGACCTCCTTTCTACTTTAAAACAACGGAGAATAATCTTGGGGGAGCAGTCGGTTGATAAAACCAAGAGCAACACCACGTTGACCGCCTTGACTCAAAGGAAATTAAACAAAATACTCATTGTGGGGAATTTTTAAAGGGCTACTAACAGAAGGAACTCAGGTTTTTCAAGTTAAGGTTTTTCCCCCACCCGTATGTACACAAAGATTGAAGTCATGAGAGTTTATTACAACAGTACATCTGCTTGTAAGCTGACGAGATTGTGGTTTAAAAAACCTTCGTGAACTTTTTAAAGAGAGGCGTTTGTTTCCGAATCCAACAGGAAAAAAACCAATTCGAAAGAGCCTGAAAAAGTTCAATTAGAATAGCAGCCACATTTCAACATTTCCCAGATTTTGCAATATTAAACTGAGGGTTTGTGCCAAATTTTAAGGCACGAATTCTTACTGCCAAAATTATAAATTTCTCAAAATGAGGGGTGTTCAACCAAATTGCTGCCAGACCCCATAAACAGGCACTCACAGCACTGCTATAATTACACCTTATTATCTCCCTCGCAGCCTTTTTTGATTCACTGCCGGATAAAATCATCCCGGGTGTCACTAACTGGCTTTTTTCTGGGGCTGATCACACACCTCCCATGCCTCAGTTCGTCCAACGCCTGTTTAGCTGTATAACCCAGCACCCTCTATTCCATTATTCATAGTCCATCTCTCTCTTCCTAAAATGTAACCCAGTCAGGGAGAGATTATTCTCACACAGCTTTTCTAGGGACTAAGAAATGAAGATGAAAACAAATTTACCAGAATTACAAGAAAAAAGTTCTTTGAAGAAAAGGATTTAGGCCAAGAAACCAAATTTGTTTAATTCGAGCCCCCCTACAGGGGTTTAGCATAGTGGGTTGAATGCAGCTTAATCACTTTCTTTGTTCTGGGCTCTTTGCATTTATTTAATGTAGTATTTTAACACTATTTGACACAACCTAAAGGTAATTTCTTCTGTTAGTGTAGAGTCTAGGCTGTGGACCATACAACAAAACCAAAAAGGTTTCTGTGGAATCTTTGACATTTGTAGAATTCTGTACTAAGCTGCTTTATGACCAAGACTAAAAAGGTGGAGGGTTTTTGTTTTTTTGTTTTTGTTTTTTGGGGGTATGTAAGTGATAGCTATTTTTTTTAAATCCAGGGATTTAAAAAAATTTGCCATTGTAGACCATTTAATTCTTTTGGTAGGATCTGTAGCTCCGCAGCCCTCATTGGGAGCCACATTTACTCATTTTTGCCTGAAAGTTTTTTTATTTCAGTAGGGAGAAAACGAAGTGATTATGCTGGATCTCGTCCCCCACGAGATTTTAATTCTTATAACTTTTACTCTCCCCCTTAAATAACAGTTCTACCCCTGCCTCTCACTAGCCCCAGATTGAGGGGCATTCATTCACAAATGACTCTTGAGCTTCCTGAATGTCTGCTTCCTTATAAAGCCAAAACCTCAATGCTGTGTGGCTCATTGAATTAAGTCTTGTAAAGAAGCAGGCAGATAACCTAAGTGCCTGGGAGAGATAACCTCTTTTCTGTTCTACCTTTAAATTATCTTCCAACATACAGGAATAATAATAATATCTGTCCTTTACTGTGGGTAAGCCAGGCACTGTTCTAAACTCTCAATATGAATTAACTCCTCACAACAGGCGTAAGAGGAGGATACAATTGTTGCCACTACTTTACAGACGAGGAAATGAGACAGAGGAGTTGAGAAATCAGCACAAGATCACCCAGGCTGGAACCTACAGAGCTAGGAATTTGAAGCCAGGCTGCTTCCAAATGTTTCTCATCATCCAAGCTGGTTTATCAGCTTAACTATCATAGAGTGAAGTTCCATTAGTTCACCACCTTTACACTCAGGATGTCCCCTATATGACCAGGTCCTGGGCCATGCTTTTTCTTCTGGAACTCCAGTAAAGTGAAATTTGTTTGAGATATGCTTAGGAACAGCATTCCCAAATCAGATTATTCTCTTGGAAGCCAGCCTCAAACTGTCAGCATATGCATTGTAAATGCTAACCAGGACAGACACATCCCACCTCACCAGATTCAGAACATGCCAATCTCACATTATAAAGAAGCAAGGTGGTTAGAAAGTGATTTTGATTCTCTGATGTTGAGCTAGATAGAAACCAGTAGATGAAGTGGGAAGAAAAAAGATGATGGGAAGCCAAGAGAAAATAAAAGTAACGTGCACATGGAGAGATAAGTACTACACTGCAAAGAATGAGGAGGATCAAGGTTATGCAGAAAAGAAGCATGTGGGCGTCTTATGACAGAACTAGAAAAGGAACATAAACATGAAAACCAAGTATGTGGCAAAGGGAGGTGGTGGGGAGTCAGGTTAATCTTTTTCCCCCATATGGAGCTTTTTTTAAAAAATATAATTTTACTCTGGATTAATAGAAATACAGCATCTGATGGGGGGGAAATCACAAATTATATCATTCGTAAATTATACGAATGTCTAACCACTATGTTGTACACCTGAAACTAATAAAAAATAATGTTGAATAGTAACACTAATTGAAAAATGAAAATAAAAAATAGAAATACAGCATCTGAAACAAGGAAAGAAAGCTCCATTCTGTTAGACAACATCTAAGTAACATGTTTACTTTTAGAGGGATATAATTAAGATGGTGAGGAGAATTGAAATCATGGCTTGTAAGGAGAAACTGAAGAATTCATGAGTGATAGAAGGGCCATCTTGAAATACCTGAAGGGCTACTGTGTAAAAAAAAATTTTTTAATTAGATTTATTCTGGGTGACTTCCCAGAACTGATGGTTAGGAACTTCAGAGATACATATGTTAGCTCAGACTATGGAAGAATTCATGTAAATATGAAATAGTGTCTTGAAGCATTCAAAATGCACATGGTGGCTGGACCAAAAAATGTTTAAGTTACTTTTCATCCTTGCTCTGCCATTCACTTGGACACTGTAAAAAAGGGGAAAACAATATAACCTACCTCATTAAGCTCTTGGCATTCACTAAAAGTCAGCTCAAGAATATCCTGAAGTTCTAAGATTTGGAATTTCTAAATTTATCAGCGAGCAATTACTTAAGTCTGGTGCTTATAGATCACTTTTTTGGTATTACCAATATTATCCTGAATGAGGGCTTGTGTATCACTTGGCACCCTAAGGGTATCCTGGTGCAACTGAAACTTATTTAGTAGCATTCAGAGAGCAGTATCATGAATTCCTTGCCACCAGGATCATAAAAGTTGATTGTAGCACCACATTGCAATTCCAGAGGCAAACAACATGGTAAGATAATGTGGGGTGACTATAGAAAGGGTAAAGAAAATAATAAAATCTGGCAGACTGAGAGAACTCAAACAGTACAGCTTTGTGTTGAAGTTTGAAAAGCAATAGCAGAGGAGGTCAGCCTTATATTTCATATACAAGATTCAGGTGAGATGTTTCATCTTGAGCAAAAGGTGTCATGAGGCCCATAGAAGCAACTGGGTAAATCTGGGTACAGAGACAAACACAAGCCAACTGGTAAGCTGGTTATTGTGGAATACTAGTTCCATAAAGACTTTGCTGTTTCATGGAGTATAAGGCTGACCTCAGCCGCATCTTTAAACAAAAAGAAAGCATACACAACTGTTAAAAGGGACAATGAAGTTTTGTCAGCAATCAGATTTACTTAAATTCTTGCTTGGTTCCTTCAACCCAAAAGGGAAAATGAATAGGAGGCAGTATGGCTGTGGAATAGAACAAACCAGGAACTAGAAGCCCAGCTCTGCCTCTATTAGCTGAATGACTAGAGCAAATAACTTTAGCTCTCTAAGCCAAAGTTTCCTCATCTGTGGAATGGAACTAACAATGACAGCCACCTCATAACATTATTGTGAGGATTGTATGCTATATTACATGTAAAATATACTTAAGATGGTGCCTAATAAATTAACAGAATAAAGTTTTATTGGGGAAGGGGGAGAGAAAGTGTGGCTATATTAGTGTTTGTAATATAGACTCTGCCATATAAAGATAGTGACATTATACAAAGGGAATGGAGGACCATGACCACCACACAACTCTCCCATCTTAGGTGGTCGCTAAAGGGCCTAAACTATGGAACTGCTATAATTTATAGGAGAAAGCTGAAGTGGAATTTCAAGGGTCCTTACTCCATAATGCAAGGTAAATGATTTCCCTTCTCTCTCCTTTGGTTCTGTTTTCCTCTTCATGCTTTAATCATTTTGACACCAAACGGTACAAAAGTAATTTAAAATTAACATGTCTGACACTTGGTAGCTAGCAGAACCTGATTCTGAACCCTGCCCCCTCTCTAGGGCAACCAAAAGTCTTTTTTGATTGGCTACTGGTCCTGCAGCAGCTGATGAAGGGCCCAGGAAAATACATCTAACAATTAATTTGCTAATTTAGTTTTCTGTTTAATTTGAAACCAGAAAATCCTCAATCACCCAGGAGCTTGGCTTTCAGGCTCAAGCACAGGCTTCTGAAACTTCTTGTTCAGTAGTGAGCAAAGAAACAAGAGAGGGAGAAAGCTTACATACCTAGGTATATACCACGTACCCCTATGCCCTTCTAGCCTCACAACCGTTTTCTATGGGATCACAGGTCACAAGTCCTTTTCCCAGGAGAATTCAGAGCAATATATTCATATTCTATGTAGGTAAACTGCTTCCTGAGTTATGAGGAATTTCCAGACCAATATGTGTTCAGAATTTAAAATACTACCTTAGTGTTGTAGACAGACTCAGATGGGTTTCTAGCACTAGAAGTAAGCATTGCTCTAAATTGTGAAGCAGCTTTTAGGTTCCCTGGGAAATTTTCTGCTGATTTCAAAAGGAGGCAAAGGAAATTTGTATCAGAGTTTGAAAGATTTATATTAGAAAGGTGGATGAGAAGAAAGACATAGGTATCTTCCCACAAATTCCTCTGCTAGCTTTCCCTTGCTGGAGAAAGTTTCAGATTTAAGAAGAGGGGGTAAGCTTAACCCTGAAGTGTACATCAGAACCCATACCCCTTCTCCCACTCAGAGAGGATTTTGACCAGTTGGTGGTTTAATTTTACTATTTTTCCACCTCAGGCAGGTTAAACTCTTCTGTCTGACTTCAAGACCTTCTATAATTTGGCCCAACCCTACCTATCAAAGCGTATATTCTAATTTGGCCAGACTTGATGTTCTGAGAACCTGCTGCTATGTTAATGCCTCTGAACCTTTGTTAATTTCCCTACTGATTTTCCTCCACATGCTCTGCTCCTTTATTCAAATCCTGTGTGAACTCCAGGCCCGCCAAGGTCTTATTTACTTTATTTAGTCTTCCCTACCAATGACTTCTCTTCTGTCTTTATATTTATATAAAGTATCACATGTTGACCACTGTGATAAAACCATGTTCAGTTATTTCTTATCTCAGTTCCAACTTTCCAAATGGTTATAAAGTTCCTAAAATCAGGGTTCATATCATATACAGTTGGTATCCCTCACAGGGGTTCCCCAATCTTGCCATTCATGATAATCATTAGGTGCTTGTTTTAAAAAACATGAATTATCAAGTTATACCTTCGCTGAGCTATTGTTAGATCTAAGATGGGACTCAGGAATCTGCATTTTTTTCAAGTGCTTTAGGTTTAGCCAGTCCCCTGATAGAAATTGGAGAATTACTGCTCACAGCACATGGCATAAGGGTCACTTGACTTGAGTATGAACATTTGGGTGTAAATTAACAATATATGTATTTATTTATAATAGCGACCTAATCCCTGGGCACTCCCACTGCCAAATCTATACCTCAGGGCACAGGTTGGGAGGCAGATAACCTGGTTTACTTTCTGTGATACCAGTTTGGTATGTTAGGAATCCAAATCTCCTCTCCACCTTGTAATCTCTTTGAAATTACAATTGCAGAGATCAGGTTGATAGAATTGATAGAATTGTAGCTGTTTAGAAACATAGATCCTCCCTGATCAGTTGCAAGCTGTAGTATTTGTTTGTGGAGTGATATTTAGGGGCAAGGGGACTTTGATGTGTGAAAAAAGCTAGTCATATTCTGCCCCAAGCTTAACTGTAAAATTGGTAAACTGGGTTTTCCTGCCTAGTCCTCACCCCATATCCGAAATTCAACTCAAGTGTTAAATGATGAAAGATTAAGCTGTAATCCCCTCCTGGGGTACTTGTATTTTAGAGGGAATCCTCTGGAAGTGAGAGGAGAGGATTATCTTAATGACTTTGAACAATACTTGGTAGGCAACTGCCAGAACCCAAGATTTGGGAGAGCATTCTCTTAGAAGATGACTCCCTGGGCACCCCTCTGCTTCTTCCTATCCTCAAAGTAAAGATTGACCATTAAATTTTCCAATCATTGTTCTCAGAGCTAAGAGAATTGGATCTTTTTAGTTTAAACGTGAACATGTTGGCTGGTGTTAGAAGAAGCATCAGGGTTATAGAGTCCCATCACTGTTTTGTCAAAATGCCATATTCTAGATTTCCCATATTCTTGATTTTCCATATTCTTACACTATTAAATTTGAAGGGAAAACCCGTGATGTATTCTTTTATTTGTTTCACAAATATCTACTGAGTGTCTATTATGTCTCAAGTATTGTCTTATTTCTAGAGATACAACAGCGAACAGATAAAATTTATGATGTTACATTATAGTGGGGGACGGGTGGTGAAGGGACAATAAAGGTATCGACAGAATAAGTAATGATATAATCTGTTAAATGATAAATGCTGTGGAGAAAAAATAAGCAGAGAATAGAAATGAGGAAATTGGGGAGGGTTTACATTTTAAACTGAATGGGCAGGGAAGTTCCCACAGAGAAGGTGTCTCTAGAATAGAGACTTAAGGTGAGGAAGGACGCCATGTAGATGTCTGGGAAAAGAGAATTCTTGATAACTGGTTTAATACCTCTCAGATCATAATTAAGAGTTAGGATTTGAAAATTCTAACCTAACTCTAGTGCCTTGCTAAATGCACAATAATTGCCCTTTGAAAGTTACTCTTTCCTCAAAACTATAAAGTCTTCTAAGGCTTAGTTGAAAATTTTATATAAAAAGGAAATTTTATTATTTTCCTGAAAGCCAAATATTACTACCATAGTCACTTAGAGGTGTGGAAGTCTACCCAAAAAAACAAAGAAACAAAATTTCTTGGAATTTTCAGTTAAAAGATTCTCATTTATGTTAATCAATTAATTACTTTTAAAATGTATTCATAGAAATAATTAGACATTAGATTTTAAATGGATTTGTTTTTTAAAAATGGAAAATAATTTCTTTCACTTGTTTCTCAAAACAAATTGTAAAATATACAAGATTGGTGTTATATTCAGTTTACACATGAGAATGCCAAGGCTCAGAAAGATTAAATGCATTCCCTTAGGTCACACAGCTAATAAGTAATCGAACCAGTGTTAAAACTCAGGTCTTTTGACTTCACATCACATTTCTTCCCTCTATCATAGCGGCTGTTCCAGTTCCCAAACTAGGAAAACAGCTTCACCACAGTATTTACTTACAGAATTTAAACAACCTCTAGATGCCCTGTGAAACCACATCTGTAATATAAAAAAGAGAAATATCAACAGTATGTTGGAAAAGCTACTCGTGAAGTTAAACTTAAAACTAAAAGGACAGACAGCTGGCACCAGTTCCTAAGGCCTCAGTCTTAAAGTCTGGAAGTCTAAATCACAGCAGAAATATTATACTCTTCTACCACTGGGCTCTGGTACAAGGAATGCTTTCCACCTTGGGCAGAGTAGATGCTGAGAAGCAGCACAATGTTCCATTAAGTACTAAAATTTATCAATACTCTAGTTCAAGCAGAAGGAGATATAGATAAAGAAGTGGTTATATTTCTGAAATTTGGTTCTTTTCCCTCATTTCCAAAACCACTCTAGTCTGGGCCCTTGTCACTTATTCCTCACATTTCTGTGAAAGCCTACTATCCACTTCTTCCACCTCTTCCTCCACCCCTTTCCCTGACCTCTTTCCAAAACCCTTATTGTACATTCTCCAGATTAACTTTCCTGAAGTGCTGTAATCCCTTTGCATAAAAACCTTTAAAGACCCCAAAATGTAGTTCATTTCGAGAAAATGATTCAATTTAGCATTCAAAACTTTTTCTAGTACAATTTAACTAAAACTGACATAAGATGAAACAGAAAATCTGAATGGCCCTGTATCTATTTAATAAATTTGTTATTGAAGAATTTTTTTTCCTAAAGAAAGCTTAGGCCCATGTAGTTTCACGGATAAATTCTATCAAACATTTAAGGAAGAAGTAACACCAATCTTATTCTTTCAGAAAATAGAAGTGAAGGGAATATTTCCAACTCATTAGACCTTATGTAGCCAACCTGATCTTCTGCCTCAACCACCAAAAACTATGGGTGTTTCCTAATTTTTCCACACACAACATACTGCATACCTTTGCTAACACTTTTTTCCTTTCTTGAACTGTTCTCCCACTCCCTTTGCCTATACAAGTAATTTGGGTAGATAAGAGTGGGGATTCTTAGATGATCTGAAGTTCAGGTCTTATTGTTTTGTTGCCTGCCTCTAAAAACAAGTACAACCTTGACAAGTGAACACACACAAAAAATAAAAGAAACCGGTGCTAGCACCATACATAGACAATTAAGGCCAGCATAGTGTATACAAGAGTCAAGGGCTTTTCTGACTCAACAGAGAGGTGTTTCCACTTAGCAGTGAAATCCAATACAGAACTGTGCAAAATGTAGAGAAAATGAGATTTTTTTAAAAAGAGAAAGAATGGCAGCAGAAAACCAGTAAAAGCCTTATATGTCACTCAGCCTTTCAACAAACATTTGAGAGCCGACTGTGAGCAATGTGTCAGGCATTACGTATACACTTGGTGGTTCTTGCCTTCATGGAACTTGTAGTCTAGTGGAGGAGACAGAGATTAAATGGGTAAATAGAATTATAAATTATGATTAACTTTTCTGAACAAAGAGATCAAGCTCTGAAAGAAAGAATAAAAATGGGAAACAATTTTAAAATTGATAGTCAGAAAAGGCCACTCTGAGGAAATAAAATTTCTTGCAGAATGAGAAGGCACCAGCCACTTGGGTGAGGGCCATTCCAGGTAGAGAGATAAGAGTGTATGATAGTTCTGAAACTAGAAAGTTGTCAAGTTCTGCCAGGCAGAAACTCAGTGTAGCTTGTGGGTTGGACAAGTAAGTGAAGTCAGACCATACAGGGTCTTCTTGGATTCGGAAGGAGTTTGGATTTTATTCTAAATATGGTGGGAAGCCTCTAGAGGATGATAAGTTAATGAAGAGAAGATTGAGCAGACCCCAGAGCCATAGTAGTACAAAAGACATTGTTTACTCCCAGATTCAACTGACATTTATAGAAAACTCTGTGCCAGGTATCCCTCTAAGCATTTTTATATCCCATTCAATTCTTACCATAGACCTGTGAAAGAGGTATTAATATCATCATTATTGCTTTCTTTTTTTCTTTTTCTTTCTTTTTTTGTTTTGTTTTCTATTATTGTTACTTTCTTACTGATGAAGAACTGATGCTCAGATAGGTTCAGTGACTTGCCCAAGATCACACAACCCAGAAGCCATGGATTTGAGATTTCATCTCATCTGATTCAAGGTTTCTGTTCATTCCACTAGATTATCTAGTAGTTGCTCAGGTCCACACATCCACAATATCCTTGACTCTTTTCTGTTTCTCATATACCCCTCTTCACCCACCCTCATCATGTCTATCCAGCAAATCCTGGCAACTTTAACTTCAAAATCTAACCACTTGTCACCACCTTCACTGCTATCACCATGACCTAAGACACCATTGTTTCTTGCCTAGATTCCTTTAATTGCCTCTTAACTATTCTCTCTGCTTCTGTCTTTGCACCCCTATCTTCTGTTTTCTACACAGCAGCCAGAATAAAACCTTTTAAAATATAAATCAAGTCATAAAATACAAGTCATTCCTCCAGTGGCTTCCCATCACTCAGAATAAAAGCCTACAATGATTTACAAGACCTTACAAAGTCTGCCCCCTTCACTTCCACTTCCCTGATCTATCTCTTATATCTCTCTTTAGGCTCTCTCTATTCAGCTAACACTGGTCTCCTTCAACAAAGAAACTCTTGTCTCAGGGCCTTTGCATTTGCTATACTCTCTATCCGGAATGCTCCTCCCCCTCATATTTGTACAACTTACTCCCTCACTTCTTTTATGTCTCAGCTCAGAGAGTCTTTTCTGATCACTAAAAAACTCTGCCCAAACCATAATCTCCATCTCTCTTAACCTTGATCTCTGATTCTCCATAACCCTTATTACCATTTGATACACTGTAGATTTACTTATATGTTTATTATTTGCCACCTCCACACTTTAGAATGTAAGTTCTAAGAGGACAGGAACTTTATATTATGTTCTTAGAACAGTTTTCGGCTCCTAGAACACTGCCTGGCCCATAGTAGGTGCTCAATGAATAGAAGCAGGTGACTAAAGAATGGAGCCTGTTTTCCAATGACTGAATGAACAGAAAGACAAAGTCATTCTGAGGATGGGAAAGCACTTTGTAAACTAGGAAGTGGTATAGAGGTTTATTTCTTCCAGTTGGTTCTTTGTTTTTTAAGCCTTAAGAAAGCCTTAACTAAATTGAGTGGACCCAAATGATCTTGATTTATGCAGTGCTGACTCTTAGTAGGCCAACTACATAACTGGGAAGTCAGTCTTGCCCTCCTTGCCTTCCCCAGTTCACTGACAAAGCCAGCAAGGACCCCCAAGACACCCTTACATGCATTTGGCTTTTTCAAGTTTTTATTCTCAGCAATGGAAGTGATGGTTGGTGCCCTATCTGTGGTTAGGATTCTATAAAGGGAAAGTCATTCAATTAAATCAAGCAGTATTGAATTCTTAATTGACACAAATGAGACAGACAGACAGCTGCAGGAGTGGGGGAGGGACAGGGAGCAGGTGCTCTGCATAATGGAGAAAGAAGAGGGGCAGAATATAAATTCATACTGATGTTGGTGAAGCTCACTTATGAGTCTCGATTTTGTATCACAAAAAAGGTAAGTTTTGCCATGGCTTACTTAATATAGAGCCAGTGATTGATGTCTTTGCCAAGGATAAGGCAAAGGCTCCAAGTTTTGTGTCATTTTGGCTGGCCTGATAGCCAAGTCGGCTTCTTTTCAGGTACTGTCATTTCTGAGAATCACCTTTGGTAAGGCCTGGTTGTTGTTTTTTTTAAGATAACCTTATGGGGGTGGGGGGGAGATAACCTTATGAGATAATGTTTGAATAAAATGAACCACTTTTAAATTCCATTTCTCTAAAAAAAAAAAAAAAAGGGTCGGGGGTGATTCTTAACATCAGAGTTAGGAAGGTGGAGGAAAGGATGTTTCCAGATCTCCAAATGCCAGATATAGGGGCATTCCTGCAGAAAAGGCAGGTCCCTTGACAACTCCGGAATTTCCTCTGAGAATGTTGGGGACATTTTCTTTCTTACCCACCTCTTGGTCAGAGCTTTGACTCCCCGGCTCAGACAATTCTTCTCTGTATCCACGGGAATTGCTCTCATAATTAGCAGTGTCTCCTGCCTGGAACACAGACAAGTAAATGTTCAAACCTGGCAGCTGATCCTGGGAAGGAGCACTGATTAAATCTTTCCTGTTGAGAGGCACCTTTTTGCTTTGAATGTGACACCTACATCCTCTACCTTAAGTTTGTCTGAGAGAAGCAGTTTCACCCTTACCTTCATAACCAGAGAGCCTAATATTTAAAGACGCATTTAATCTTAAAAGGAGCCCACGGGTTTCCTAAGTCAAATGACTTAGGAAAAAGCATAGGTTTTTCCCTCTCTCCTGGCCTCTTCTCCACTAAACATCACCCTGTATTTGGTATGATGAAAGCTCCTCCTGCACAGGTATCATCAAATGCCAGCGAAATAAGAGGAGTTCAGAACACCACTAAGTACACATAAGTATTAACTACAAATGGAACAGTGAGAGAGAGGGCAAACTATTTCTTGAGAAGTTTTTAGTAAGATAGTCTGGAACCATCAAGCCCCAAAGTGAATACTCTTGGTGATTTTCCGATCCAAGAAAGCTTTCTATGGGAGGAGGTGTAGTCTTATCTGGATGTAGCTAGGATTATGTACCATTCAAACACGTTCAAGGGAGACAATATCCATTTTCTTCTGACATCAAGGCAGCCTTTTAAGTTTATCCAGATTTCTTTTGGTTAGTGCAATAAAAAAGCCAGGTTGGAGAATTCTGTCTAACAAAAATAAAGCCATTGTATGCTTAACGTTTCCCACTGAAAGCCTGCTTTTAAAGCAGTTTGCTGCTCCACAGCTCCAGTCAACTAGCAATATTTGCATTCAGGCAGGTTGGCTGTGAACAAAGCAAATTGCTTCACACGCAACAGCCCTAAACCTACACTCTCAGGACAAAAGTTTTCCTTAGCGATGTTTTCTACATGGATCTGGTTAGGAGCCATTCACTTACCTCCAACCTCTTTCTCTTGGGAGACAAAAGCACCTTTGGGCTGCAGTGACACGGGAGAGTTAGAATCAGATTTGTTATCGACATTACAGCCTTCAATTTCAGTAAGAGGCTAAATTTGTCTATTCCAACTACAGGAAGGCGGTCTTTATAACCCCTGGAGCACTTGGTCAATTATGCACCTGCAAATATACCATACAGGACATTTCAGGTTCCTAAGCACTTTGAAAACCGATACTTAAAACAGTCTCAGGGGATCCTATCACCCATCTTGAATAATAGCTGCTTTGGAATCTGTTGTTGGCACCAGAAAAAGAAAGAGTCCTCTGAAGTCATTCTAAAGCCATTTTTATTGTGCATTTTCAAACAAAGGACCTCACCAAAAGAACTCTGTTACAAAATCAGGGTAGAAAGTCAAACTCATGTCATCTAAGAGTCAATTACCCTGGCAATTTTGTGAAGGAATGGGAAATGAGTGCTAGAGGAGAGGATTGTGGGGAGGGGATGGGATTGGCTTTTAAAATCCCCTGGGTGAGAGGGTGTTCCCACTGCCTCTAAACTCTAACAATTACAACAGAAGGGCCTCTGTGACTTTCTAGCTATAAACTTTTTATGATTATTAACTGGGGAATTCTAGAATATGTGGAATTTTAACAATCGGCTTTCAACCTCCATTTGCTTCATTCTGAGAAATTTGTTTTTGCGTGGAGTGTAATAACCTAAAGCTCAAAATTTATGTTGGCTACCTTGAGATTCCTTGCTGAAAAGCCACCTTCTTACATACCTTACTTTCAATAAAGAGGCAGATACCTACAAGCTGTTTATCTCAGGAAAGAAATACATGTGGGAAAAGAAGCAATTTCTTCTCATTGCAATTAAATCAAGTCATGGCCACCTGTTGTGGGATTATCCTGCCATCTGCTGTTCAAAAGAGAAACAGCAGCAGAGAAACGGAATGACTGAGGTAAAATGTCCCTCGGTTGATAAAGGGTTTTGCTAGAGTTAAAATCTTCCTTTTTTTAAGGGTATCGCTCTCTATTTTTATTATTGCGAGGTAGAGGAAATTTGATTAATAGCAAGAGTGCTGATGAAGGGTCCAAGAAATGAGAACAATCCTTTTTGAAATCAATTGGCAATACTGTATCGAGAGTGGTAGAATCTTCTGTGACCTAGTCATTCCACTCTGGAAACCTGTTCTAATGAATGAACTCAAAAATTCAGAAAAAGCCATGTGTGTAAATATATTCATTACAATGATCATATTATATTGAATAAAATTTTTAAAGAAGCAACCCAGTGTCCACCAATTAATAAACGGTTAAAACCATCTACTTGGTGAAATATTCTGAAGCTATTAAAAAATTATATTAAAAAAGTCTGACTAGTTGATGAAGTGTTTATATTATAATATGACATGAAAATAAACAGATTAAAATAGCTGATTAAAATCTAAGCATAGAAAATAAATATTTTGGGGGAAGAAAAGCCACACCAAAATATCACTGGTAGTTCTTTGGGAGGCCACGAGGGACTAAACATTTTTTCTGCTTTTTAGTTTTTTTCCAAATTGTCTTTAATGAGAATATATTAACTTATGTAATGGAGGAAAAACTTATTTTTCCTAAAAGATGCCTGGGTTCTAATTCTATATTTTTCTAAAATACATCAAAGAAGCAAATCCTGTGTGACTATAGGCAACAAACTTTGCTTCTCCGGGGCTCAAGCCTTTCATCTGTCAATTGCTTGCCTCCCTTCCCAGGGTTGTTTGAGGATCAACCCAAGAATAGATATGAAAGTACTGTACTTTGAAGAGTATGATATTCCATATGATTTATTATTAAGAATTTATTTTGTGTAGAGGTTCTTTCCAATCTTATCCATATCCCTGGTTTCTTGCCTAGGATCAATAGGGAAAATATAAACTTTTATTTCTCTTCACCTTTGGCCAAATAATAATTTATAATCTTGGTAAAAGGCACCATTCTACATTCAGTAATCCAAATTTTACGGTGCCTCCCCTGAGCTCTTGATTTGGCCACTCTAATGGTCTCCCATCTGAACTCCCTGCCTGGTTTCTCTTCCTCCATGGCATCGCTTACTCTACTGCCAACCACAGTGATGATTTTAAAATGCAAGGTTGGTCAAGCCATTCCCTAGCTCAGAAACCTTCAATAACTCCCACTGCCTTATGGGATTAAGTTCAAACCCCCTAGTCCTGGTATCCAAGGCCTCTGTGTTGAACTTTCAGGTCTCCTGATATGTCAGGCTGTTTAACACCTCCAATTTTGCTGGTGCTGTTCTCTTTGCCCAGAATGCCCTTTCTGGCTGTCTGCCTGACTTAGTTTAGGCATCAGCTCCTCTAGAAACCTTCCCTGTACAGCCTGCCCTGTACCACTGGATCCCCTCCCCTATCATATTTTAATAACATCATTTATCACACAGTCAGGTAATTTTCTATTTTCTTATCTGATTCCCTCACTAGATTAAAAGCTCCTTAACAGTTTACAAATCTTATATTAAGATATATATCCCAGCACCTAATACTGTGCCTGGTTTATGTTCAGTAAATGCTTGTCAAATAAAAAAAAGAGAGAGAAAAGAATTTGTCTAACATTTTAACTTCCAGAAGACTTTCATTATATTGTTGCATTTGATCCTGGTAAGTAGCAAAGTAAGGACTTGATCCCAGCTTTTCTAAAAGAAGGAAAAATAACTCAAACCCTGTAGCAGATACTATTCTTGCTCATCTTAGGTCCTTTCAGATCTCTTACCAGTTCTTCCCACCCCTCTCTTGGCTGTTGTTTGCTTTTGCTTCCAATAACCAGTACCTGAGGCTCTTGTGAGGAGAGTGGTCCTCAGCCTACCAGAATGGCTTTGATCCTTCCCCCTTCCCTGGTTTCCAGCAAATGACTGATTGGATACGGGAATCTCAAAGCCCAGTTTACTCATCTCCAGTGGAATTCACATTCCTGAGTTCCTTGAGGGGCTAAGCTACCCTCTCTGGGATTGCCTGAAGTCTCTTTTTCGCTTGGCTTCTTCCCCTCACCTGACCTGCTTTCCCTATGGCCTTAATCTCTTTTTGGAGCACTTCCTTAATAAAGCTCTCACCCAGGAATCCTTGTCTCAGAGTCTGCCTCTGAGGTTCCCCAGGCATCCAACTAAGCATGCCCTTTGTTCCTACTATATGTTAGAACCTGTTGGGTGCTTTTTCAAAAGCTATTTTATTTACATCTCACAAATTGTGAATAAAGTATATATAGTTAATTTTTTTAGACCTGAATAAACAGGCTCAGAGAGGCTGTGTAATTTATCTAAGGTCACACAGCAGTTGGAAAAGTCAACAGTTTGAACCCAGTCATTTTTACTTCGTAAGTGTGTCTGTCCTTTCTACTGTATTTTGATGCCTTCTCTAACTCTAAATTCATTGTTTTTCTCTTTGTGAAGACTGTATGATAGGGTAGTTAAAGTAAAGTCATTTGGTGGGAACGCTTTTATTTTTGGTGTTTATCTACGTTTCTCGTTGACTCATTTGCCGTAATGTAAGGTTGAGTGGCAAAAACAGGTAAGAGACCTTCATCAAAATAGGCTCTCTCTTTTTTCTTCTATGACAGGATTCTCCTACATTAACCATAAATTACTCTAATGACTATGTAACCTTTGGCAAGTTTCCTAACCTCTCTTGGCCTCAATTTTTTTTATCTTTAAAGTGGAGAAATAAGATAATAAGAGTGCCTGCTTTATAGGATGTTAATGAAAAATACTTAGAATAATGTCCGACACAAAGTGTGCACTAAATAAGTGTTGACTATTATTAGTATTACAAGTGCTAATTATCAAACAGATTATTCTCCAAAAGGCTGTTTGTAAGTCCTTTTGTTCATAGGTACATTATAGTGGTCAACCACAGAGACTGAAGGACAAGATACTAACAATAAGTCACTTGCATAAGCCCTGGATGTAACATATTAAGAAGGAGCTTGTTGCTCAGATATCAATATTGTTATTTCAAAGCGGGTAGATAAAAAATATTGAATTGTTCTCTCAATCCACAAGAGTACATTCCTATTCTCTCTTGTGGTGACTCCTAGAATTACCATTACCACTTAAATAAATCATAGACCTTACAGGGCCAAATTTAGAAGAGTTCTTAGAGACCACTGAGAGATCACATTTAGTTTAGAGGTTACCGAGCCCGAGTGCCAAACCCTACATATCAGAGAAAGTATTAATGAATATTTTCAAAATTTCAAAAAGTCTAGCTAAAATTGTTCAGTTATCTATGACAGAAAAAATATTTTCAAGTATATTAACTTTTAATCCTCATACCAATCCCTTGAGGTAGGTACCACATTATCATTCCCATTTTACAGATGGAGAAGCTGATTCACAGAGACATTGAATAACTTGCCCAAGGAAGCAAATAGCATAGATGGGTTTGAACCTAGGCACACTGGCTCAGGGCCTGTAAGCTCAATTACCCTGTTGTACGTTTGCAGTAATACCAGCTCTATTTCCCCAGCACCTTCTGCGTGTCAGACCCCAAACTGAGTTTACACCACACATCCTTACAACTGAGCTGCATTTTACAGATGAAGAAGCTCAGACTCAAAGGGGCACAAGGAAGCTTTTGCAAGTGAATGATATATTCATTATCTATTTGCGAAGATGGTTTCATAGGTATATACAAATGTCAAAACTCATCAAATTGTACCCTGTGCAGTTTATTGAATGTCAGTTTTATCTCAACAAAGCTGTTTTAAAAAACAACATAGAGATATCAGGTTATAACATTAGGCTGGCAAAAATTGGAAAGCTGAGTAAGGTTAAGTGTTAGCTAAAATGGGGGGATACTGGGAGTGTGGATTAGTGCAGCCATTCTGGAGAGCAATTTGCCAGTACATTGTCAAGTGAATTTTAGCTGTAGTTCATGTCACAGTAATTCTACTCCTGGGTCAATATTTTTTAAAAAAGAAGAATCTCATCAGAGTGAAACTGAACAAAATCAAGGAAGAGAAAATACAAAAATATATGAGAGGGAGGACTTACCCACCCGATATCAAGATTTACTAAAATACTATAAAGCTATGGTAGTCAAAACAGTGTAGTATTAAAAAGACACAGATAATAGAATAGAGAGTTCAGGCACAGAGCCTACATGTACATCAGTTGATGTTCAACAAAAGTAATAACAAAAAGATTTTTTTTTCAAAAAATTATGCAGAAACAACTGGATATCCACAAGGAAAAAATAGATATCAACCCTTGTCTCATACTATATTTCAAAAAATTAATTTGAAATGGATCATAGACCTAACCATAAAAGCTAAAAGTTTTGCAAGAAAACA
Source organism: Pteropus medius (assembly GCF_902729225.1). Classification (NCBI taxonomy): domain Eukaryota; kingdom Metazoa; phylum Chordata; class Mammalia; order Chiroptera; family Pteropodidae; genus Pteropus; species Pteropus medius. Next base: position 5,049,932 of record NW_024354503.1, on the reverse strand, counting down.
GAAGAAAATCTTTGAGAACTTGGGATATAAAGAGCTTTCTTAGAACCAAAAAAAGAAAGTTAACTTTAAAAAAACTTGATAAATTGGATTCCATTGATATTAAAATCTGCCCTCCTTAAGGCACCATTACAAATGTGAAAAGGCAAGTTACAGACTAGGAAAAAAATCTGTAATATATATTTCTGATGAGACCTATATTTAGAATATGTAAAGAACTCATCAACTCAAAATGAAAAAACCCAATGAGAAATAGGCAAAAGATTCATACAGATTATTTTCCAAGGAAGATATGTGAACAACCAATAAGCACATGAAGAGATGCTTAACATCATTAGGCATCAGGGAAATGCAAATTAAAACCACAATGAGATATCTGTATCCATCCACCAGAATAGCTATAATTTAAAGAGACTGATAATACCAAGTGTCGGTGAGGATGCTGAGCTAGAAGGAGACCCTCATATGCCTCTGAGGGATTGTAAATTTCTAAATGGAAATGGTACTTTCCATTTTGGAAAACAGTTTGGTAGTTTCTTATAAAATTAAACAAACGCTTAACTTTCGATCCAGGAATTCCACTCTTAGATATTTACTCAAGATAAAGAAAAACATATGTCTACAAAAATCTTGTATATGAATGTTTATAGCAGCTCTATTCATAGTAGCCCTAAACTGGAAATAACCCAAATGTCTATCAGCAGGTTAAGGGATAAATGAATTGTGATGTAATAATACAATGGGATACTACCTGTCAATAAAAGGAATGGACTAGTGTTATACGCAATAACATAGATGAATCTTAAAAACATTATGCTGATGAAGGAAGCTAGACAAAAAAAGAGTACATGCTGTACTATTCCCTTTACATGAAATTTTAGAATAGGAAGCATATCAGTAATTTTTCTGAGAGTAGAGAGATTGACCACAAAGAAGCATGAGAAAATTTGAAGGGCTAATGTAAATGTCCTAGATCTTGATTGAGATGTTTTTGCATTTGTGTTTTTATTTGTCAAAACTTATTTAACTGTATACTTTGAGTATATTTTATTGTATGAAAATCGTAACAGATATTTGATTTTAAAAATAAAAAGGATTAAAAAGAGGCAAAAGGAGTAGGAGGAGGTAGGGGAAGAGGAAAGAGGAGAGAGAGAAGCAGCATCAGTCAGGCTCAGAAAAGGAAAGTGATTTACCCAAGGTCACGCAGCTGATGAACTGTGGAGCTGAGATCTCAATATAGATATAACTGACTTCAAATCTTAGTCTCTTTCCTCTGTTCCCATTAGCAAATGTGATTTGCTTACAGAGACAGGGTTGGTGAAGGGAAAAAATAGCACAAAGGGAGCTTTAGTGGTGATCAAACAAATAGGTAAAACCATGGATTGGGTCTTAATACCTCATTTTGCAGATGGCAAACCTGAAGTCCAGAGAGGGAAATGACTTGTCCAAGGTCACACGGCTGGTAAATAACAGAACTGAGATAATAACTCTGCTTCAGTGTTCTCATGATTTCTCCATGGGACACCTTTTCTCCTGTCTCATTCCTGCATTTTTCTCTATTTCAAAGATTTAAGAAAAGTAGCTCATTAAGAAAAGAGTAAAGAAAGAGTAAGACGAAAGAAAAAAGTAAAGAAAAAAGACGATAAAAGCAATAGTCAAATGGATGTTTCAAGCAACAAAAATAAAAGGAGACCAGAGCAAGCAACTGGCCTCAAATTATCAAGAAAGGCTTTCTTGAGGTGAAACTTGATGGAAACCTGGAAGGACAGTCACAGTGAGGTTTGTGAGCACGAGAGTTTAGTTACAGGGGTGCAGGTGGACTTTACGAGAATATGGTTTGGGAGACACCCACCATCCCATTCAGAGTTTTTTGCTCTGGAAGCCTGCCAACACCACAGTCTTATCAATGGAGGCTTAATTTTTTTAGAGTGAGACCATATGTCTCTTAGAGTTCTAGGTCAGGATAACCTATCCAACACACTAAATGCAGAGTTAAGTCACTGGCTCTTCTGTCACTTAATAAACTATATCTACTTAGTGGGGCTGCCAGGTGGGAAGAGGTCTGGAGTGAGGGGTATTACCCTGGCTGGCCCTCTGTGTGGGTTTCTCAGGTTCACAAAGATAGGTTCTGGGAGGCTTGGAGGCTGTGAATTGCCAAAAATCAGAATGAACCATTCATTGATCTCTGAGGGTAGTACTTGCTTCTATAACAAACAAACCCACAAAACAAGTTATTTCTAGTTAATGTGAAGTCCAAAACAGGTGTCTGTGACTGACATGTGATCTAAGTAAAGATTCATTAACCTAGGCTCTTTCTATCTCATGGTTCTGCCATCTTCACTACATGACTCCCAAAGTGGCTATGCTTGTCAAACCATAGGTAGGAAAATGGGCAGGGGAGATCTGCTTGGGAAGATTTGGGGACAGATCAAGTCTGCTCACATCCCATTGGCTAGAACTCTGTCACATTACCTCATCTAACAGCAAGGGAACATGATAAATGTAATCTAGCTTCATGCCCAGTAAGAAGAGGAAGCAGGACTCAGAGGGGACATGGGCAGAAGGAATCTTGTCCATAGCACTTAATAAATTAAATAATTACCACTGATCGAACATTTGCTTTATGCCAAACATGGTTCTGGTTACTTCACTTAATTAACTCAGTCCTCTAAAACACTTCTGCAAAGTAGATATATTATTCAGAAGATGATAGACAAAGAAATCTGAGGTTCAGAAAGATTGGATAATTTGCCCAGAGCTATACAGCTAGCTAGTGGGTGGTAGAGCCAAGGTTTCATATCTAGATCTGTCTTATTCCAGAGTCCAATTTAATTGTGAGAATGGGAGTCATTTGTACCTGATCTCCTTTTTATAAACCAACAAATGATGCATTTATGAATCCTCCCAGTGCCTCCCAGTTTATGCTTTGCACATAATTGATGATCAATAATGGTTTCTGGTTGAATAATAATACATGTGTAAAGTACTTTAAAGGTATACAAACCCTTTCGTGCCTTTAAAACAATCTTTATTAAAAAACTTAAAGCTAAACAAACAAACTAAAGGTCAGAGCTAGTCAGTGACTTGCCCAAATTACATTGCAAAAACAAGATTTGAATACAAGTCTTCCAATGCCAAGTCCAGTGCTAGTACTAGCTTTACCACTTTCTAATAGGATGAACTTGGGTAGGTAATATAACCTCAGACTCATAAGCAACGTGAGTCTGACCAAAACTTCATTCCATGGGTAAGTAAAGGCAGTAATATCTGGTACGGTTATTAGTACCAGATAAACACACAAAAAAACATAAACTATTGATTAAAGGATTTAAGTTCTTTGATATTCCATTTGATCTAAGTTTGACATTCCATTTTCTCATGTGTAAATGGGCAATATTAATATCTCCTTTGCTGGGGTTTTTGATAATTAAATAAGCTAAAAAATTATGGCCCCTAGTAAAGTGCTGAGCACGTAGTAAATGGGAGGAGATTGCCTTTTAACAAATACCAAACCAAACTTGCACTTTTTCCCTCCAAAAATTAGATGCTGGGCGGGTGCTCAGGAAATGTTTGTTGACTGACAAATGGGCAAATGCCAACATCACTGTGAAGTATAGTGTAATAGATAAATTTCATCTTTCTAAAACCTGTTGCTTTTTAGGCAATCAAAATACTTGCCTGTCCCTACTCAGGCTTTCTAGCTTCTTGGACTGGGGATCAGTAAATCATTTTCTTTTTGCCATAGTGTCCCTGCAAAGGCCCCAGGGAATAGTTTTAACTCCTCAGAGATCCTGAAGACAGGAAGGAAGCTCTGCAGGGTGATGGTCCAGGATACCACCAGCTACTTCTGAATCTCCCCACCTCCTCAATTCTTAGGACACATGCTTGGGGCAGGACTGGGCTTTCACACATGTACACACACGCGCGCACATACTTTTTAATGTATAGGTATGTGGCTTTTTTTTTTAATTTATAGCTTCATTTTACAAAGTTTGTTAAGTATTTAAAAAGCAAAGAGAAGAATCATTGTTAATACTTTGTTATCTGTCATTTGAGTCTTTCTCTATACATATAAAATTTAAAAAATAAATCAATCTTATATTGTACTTACACTTGTTTTTTTAAAAGACATTAATTATATCATGAACATTTCCCCATATTCTTGATAATTTTCCCAAACAAGATTTTATTTGTCTATATTATATATCATCATATAGCTGTACCATAATGTATTTGTTATCTCATTGGTGTATATTTAAGTTTGATCAATTTCCCACAAATAAAATAACACTTTGGGGTACACTCGTACATAAGTTTTTATATTCGTTCCTAATTCTCTCTCCAATATAAATTCAGCGGTATGCTGAAGCCTATTTGTGCTGGCTCATAAGAGCCAATCGTGGGCTTCTCTTCCTAACTACATATTCATGTTAGAAGCTTGAAACTGGCCACTGTGGGAGCAATTATATCACAAAATCAGTAAAAGCTACAAATCAGGGGTCCCTCTCCCATTCCCTGCCAGTTGTTAAACATTTTCCAGCTTACCACTGTATAAGTTCCTCAAAGTAATATTTCAGTAGAGTATGTGAATGTTATACATATTTTAAACATTTTGTTATTGCCATATTGCCTTCCAGAAAGGTTAGGTGTTTCTACTAGCAACTTCTGAAAACGAGGCCTGGCGGAGTTGGTATTTTAGTCAGCTTCCAATGGAGGAGCCAGGGTAAATCTTGCAGGTTTTAAGAGCAGAAATCAATGAAATCGACAGCAGAAAAACAATACAAAAAATTCATTAAGACGAAAGCTAATTCTTTGAGATGTTTATCAATAGACTTGATAAACATCTAGCCAGAGTGACCAGGAAAAAAAGAGAAAAGACACAAATTACTAATATCTGGAATGAGAGAGAGGACATCACTAAAAATACCACAGACATTAAAGGAATAAGGGATATTATGAATAACTTTATGCCAGTAAAGTAGATGACAACAACTTAGATGAAATGGACAAATTCCTTTTGAAAGACGCAAACTACCAAAGTTCATTCAAGAAGAAATAGATAACCTGAATAGCTAGATATCTCAATAATGCAATGTTGATTTAATATCTGAAATCAATCTATGTAGTTCACATTAACAGACAAAAACAACAACAAAAACATATGATCATGATCACCTCAAGAGGTACAGAAAAAGCATTTGACAAAATCCAACACCCATTCATGATAAAAACTCTCAGCAAAGTAGGAAGAGAGGAGAACTTATTCAGCCTGATAAAAGATATCTAGAGAAAACTCACAGATGACATCATATGTAAGGCTGAAGATGGAGGGTTTTCCTCCTAAGATTTAGAACAGGGTGAGGATGTTTTAAAATTTACTATTGTACCAGAAATTCTAGCCAATGCTGTAAGCAAGGAAAAGAAATAAAAGTCATACAGGTCTAAAAGGAATAGGTATGTCTTACTGTTAAAATATATAGCTGAAACTTATTGGATCTCGTTGATGAATGTCACCATAAAAAATAATTAATTTAAAAAATAAAAAAATAAAATTGAAAAAAGAATAGGTAAAATTATCTATTTGCAGAGGGCAAGACTGTTTATGTAGAAAATTCTAAAGAATCTACAAAAATAGCTATTAGAACTAATAAGTAAGTTAAGCAAAATGCAGAATATATGGTCAATATACAGAAATCAATTGTATTCCTAGCAACACAATTGGAAATTGAAATTTAAGAAATGATGCCATTGACAATATTTTTTTTAAATATCAAATTCTTAAGGATAAAAATCAACAAAAGATATGCAAGACCTGATCACTGAAGTCTACAAAATGTTACTGGGAGAAATTAAAGAAAACGCAAATAAATGAAGATATACTGTATTCATAAATAAGAAGACCCAGTTTTGTTAAGATGTTAATTCTCAAATGATGTTATAGATCTAATGCAATTCCAATAAAAACTTTCCATTTGGCTGGTGAACACACAATGCAAAATATATATGATGTATTATTGAATTGTACATTTGAAACCTATTTGATTTTTTAAACAATGTCATCTCAATAATTTTAATTAAAAAAAAAAACCTTCCAGGTCTTCAAAATTCCCAGACTAACCATCACCTACCTGAGTTTAAAATTATGGAGGCAGCAAAATAGTAAAGCTTAGAAGTAGGGTGTTACAGATCTGCGTGTAATCCCACCTCTGTCTTACCAGCTCTGTGCCCTTGAATAAGTTATTTAACTTCTCACTGTTTAGGCTTCCTCATCTGTCATGTGGATATGATAATTTGCTTCAGGGAGGTCACTCTGATGATTTAGAACAGTGCTTGTTGCCAGGGGCTCAGTGGTTGTTAATACAAGTTTCATTAAAATTATAGATTTCCCTTGAAAGAAAATCTTTGTGACCATTAGATAGATTTAAAAAAATAATAACTTTTTAAATAGGAAAAAAAAAAAGAAACAAAATTTAATTTTGAGAAGTAAATTGTATTTCACTAAAATTAAAACTCTTTCTTCCAATAAAACATCAAGTCACATATTGGAAGAAAATATTCACACTACGTATATCTGACAAAGATCTTGTATCCAGAATATACAAAGAATTCTTTATGATCTATAAGATAAATAACCCATTTTTAAAAATGGGGCAAAAGTTTCTAACATAGAAAAGAATACATAGGAATAGCCAATAAGCACATGAAAAGACATTCAGTTTCATTAGACATTAAAAAAATGCAAATTAAAACCACAAAGGGAAACCACGTTACACCCACTAGAATAACTAAAGTTAAAAAGACTAATATCAAAGATTGGCAAGGGTATGAAGCAACTGGAACTTTCGTATATCACTAGTCAGAGTGTAAAATGTACTTTGAAAAGCAGTTTTTAAATTTTATATGGTTAAACATACACCCACCCTGTGATGCAGCAATGCCACTTCCATATGTTTATAAATGAGAATAAAACATATTTATAAATGAGAAAGAAAAACATGTCCACACAAAGATTCTACATGAATATTCACATTAGTCAAACACTGGGAAAAAATGTCCATTAACAGATAAACGGGTTAAAGAAATTGTGGCATGTTCACCCGATGGAATACTACTCAGTAACAAAAAGGGATGAACTACTTACATGAGCAACAACATGGATGAAGCTTCACAGACATTGCTGAACAGAAGAAGTTAGACACCAAAGAGTACACATTGTATGATTTCATTTATACAAGTTCTAGAACAGGCAACAAAAATCTATGGTGACAAAAATCAAAATAGCGGCTGCCTCTGACATCGGGGGTGATTGAGAAGAGACACGAAGGAATTCTCTGGATAATAAAAATGTTCTATATCTTGAGACTAGTATGGGTTTTACAGATGTATGTCTTTGTCAAAACTCATCCAACCATACTTAAAATCTATGCATCTTATTGTATGTAAATTAACCTCAACATAACTGATATAAATATACATGTGGAATTCCCTCACGGTCTGTGGCCTGTGTTGGAGATTAAGAAGGGAAAAACCCTCCCTGAGTCAGCTCAGAATGGGGCAAGTCACAGTCAAGGACCTGCCACCTGCAAGCACTTCATAGGCACCCCAGGTGTGCCTGCAGCTCCAATCTGGCTCCCTCAGTGTGATCCCAGGGCCTTGCCTACGGAATGCTCATCCTGCTGGTCTTGGCCAACCAGCAGGAACTTGGGCAAACCCTCGGAGGGCATCTCGGAGTGGCAGCTTTGCAGTCAGAGATTTAGGGTTCCAATCCCAGCAGTAGGCTTCCTTCAGAAGCATGTGACTGGTTAAAATCATTTACCCTCTCTGAAGCTTAGTGCTGTAGAAAGACAAAGAGCATTTGTCTTTGTATCTTCAGTGCCTGGAACATACATGTCCACTGAATGAACAGGGCTGGTATGGGGAGGCTGTTTTACATACTTGTAAAGTAAAAGTGTTAGTTGTGGTCCCCAGAGGCAATGGTTCTTAACATTTTGGGCGATCACAATATCCTTTGAGAATCTAATAAAAACCCCGTACCTTCTTCTCCTAGAAACATACACATATATATACCTTTTTATACATCATTTCCATGTTTCTGGGAAGCCCACGGACCCCATGTTAAGATTCCCTGGTTCCGGAAGTTCTCATTCAGCTCTGAAGGTTTTATTAAGCATTCTTGCAACTCAGCCACCATTTGTTCTGCACCTAATCTCTGCCAGAGTCTTTATTCTCCCAACCCTCTGAGGATGGTTTGCAGATGAGGAAATTGAGGCTCAGAGAGGCCAAATGACTTGTCCAAGATGAGACAGTCATGGCTTGCATTGAGATTTGACTTCAATCTCATGCCTTCAGATTCCAACCCTCTACTTATTCCTCCAGGTGAGAATTTAGTTCCTTTCAGATGCTTTCGGAAGCCTGTGCAGAAGTCCTTGTAACTATAAAGCTCTGTAATGACAGCCAGAATGACTTTCCCCAAATCCAGCCCTGGTAGGAACATTCCGCAATGGATGAGTGACTCCAGGCCCATCCCAGGTACAGGCCTCACGTCCAGCTCAAACATGTGTCATCTGCCCCTCGATTTCTCAATTCAGCTCACAGCCTGAGGGAAGGGGGTGGAGGAGAAGAAGGGAAGAGAAACAGAGGAAATTACTTATAAAAAGAAGTTTCAGACTGAGTCATAAACATGAGTTATAACTCAGAGAGAGGCTCTGGGGCAGGAGGTGAAAAAAGAGAGAATGTCCTTATGAGAGGGCTCCCCTTGCCATGGGGCAAAGGTGCTCAAATGAGCTGACTTCTATCCAGGCTCTGGATGTGGTTCCCTCTACTAAAACAGGGAGAAAGGGAGATGGAGAAGGAGAGAGAACCGAGAGGTTAGAGTCTATGCCCTGGGAGGAGGGAGTGGAGAATAGCTGACACGTGTTAAGTATTTCCTATGTGTCAGACCCTGTGCTATGTGCTTCTGAGTGTGTAATTTCTTTCTTTCTTTCTTTCTTTCTTTCTTTTTTAAAACGCCTACAGTACCTGGTATTTCAAGGTGGTCTCCCTTCCAAGTACTAACCAGGCCTGACCCTGCTTAGCTTCCGAGATCAGACAAGATCAGGCCACTCAGGGTGGCATAGCCATAAGTGCTATGTGCTTCTGATGTATCACCTTGTTTTATCTTCACCAAAGAGTAAACACTACTATGAACACCATTTTAAAGATGGAGAAATCGAGGCAGAGAAGTTAAATGACTTGTCCAAGGTTACACAGGCAAGTGATCAAAATTGGATTCTAACCTAGGACTGCTTATACTTCAACACAAAGGTTAAACAACAGGACGAGGACATCCTAACTCCAGAGTCTACACTTAACCACAACCCTAGACTGCTTCCTCCTGGTTGCTGTTTGCTTGTAACTGAGTAGCTCTGTAGAAACTTCATACACCCTCCCATTTAATGTTCACACTAGCCCCCTTTAACAGTTGAGGAAACCTCAGAGCAGTCAGATGACTTGTTCAAAGTCACACAGAAGGTCAGTGTTGGGGTTGGGATGTTATCACGGGTCTGTCTGACTCCACCTCCAGTGCTGTTCCTGCTACCCCACTCACTGCTGCCTTCACAGATGAGCTAGGCAGGAGTCGAGGCCAGAGGGAATAGTTGCCCCCTACCCTCCCGCATGGCCCTGTGGGGAGAGGGGATGGCCCATGAGGCCCTCCTGCTCACTTTGCATGGTCTCTCTCTCTAGGCAGCACAGCCTTAGGACCGACCCTTTGCCTGACACGGCAGCTACTGCCACCGGGATGGGGATAGGGCGGGGGTGCTCAGTTAGCTTTCCCTCTCGTTACTGTTGAATCATTTCTCCCTTCAGTCCTTTGGAGTCAGTGGGAACCCCCGCTACTCAGAAGACCGCAGTTCAAAGTGAAGGAACTTTCCAGCCATGCGGAGGACTGCTCTGTGATGTGGCGGAGTCTCCGCTGACAGTGGTATTTGAGCAGGAACCGGATAACCATCTATGGGAGATTCCTGTACTGGGCGGAGATTGGGTCCAGGCCTTTAGAGCCCTTCTGACTGAGATTTTATGAGTCACTGTGAGATGAAATTTAGCCCATGCATCAAGGTGGTGTATAGTATGAGCCTGGGGCCAGAGAGAGTTGAGTTCAAAACCTGACACAGCCACCTCCTTGCTGGGGAACTGTTGGCAAGTTTCCTCTTTTAAGCCTCAGTTTCCTTGTCGTAAGATGGAAATTATAATATCTACTTATGAGATTGCTTTGAGTATTGGGGATGTTGTATATATTGTGCCCAGCGTAAAGCAGGAACTCAGTAAATCATGCCTATTATAGCCATTTAATGAACGGTGGCCTTTTATTACAGGTTTGGGTGAGAGAATTAAATCCACGTATTAACCGCAGTACCAAAGGTTTGGATACTTAACATATGCAGGAAACCAGCCTTTTCCCTGAGTGCGTGTCTCAGAAATAATCATGGAAAACATGATAAATAAGTGGATAAAATGCAAGAAATGCTGCGGGACTTTGATACCTGTGCCAACAACTGAGAATCTGAGTCTCTGCGTCACAGGGGACATGTAAGGTCATCTAAACAGTCCCCAACTGGGAATAGGAATCTCCTCTAAGATCTTGACAAGTCTCATTAGTTCTCTGTGTGTACAGTCCAGGTGATGGGGAACTTACTACCTTATGAGACTGTCCATAAGAAACTCCCCAAAATTCTCAGCTTGTTTTCTATTGTTTAGCTGAGAAATGTAACTTTCTAACAGCTACATCCCCTAATTGAGATCACCCCAATATTATAGGAACCTTTATGACCATGTGGCTGGCTGAGGGGAAGAGTGATAACCATACAGGTCTGTGGAACATTTAAGTAGACTTTGGGCATTCTCAGAAGCAGAGAAATGGGGCAGCACATTGGTTAAGAGAGTTTCGGAATCACACAGACATGGTTCTGAGTTCTACGCTGCCATTTATCTCTATCTTTGGGCAAATCACTTAACCTCCAAGCCTCAATTTTTTCATGGATAGAATGAAATTAATCATATCTCCTTCACATGAGGATCAAATGAAATAAAGTATGGAAAATACTTGGTATCCAGCACCTCCACGTAGAATTTGTTTAATAGACTGGAGCCAATATTTCATGGGAAGGGGCATCCTACAGGGTGGAAGCTCAGGGATTGAGCATTAAAGGGAAAAGTGACTTTGTAGTTTAGGGACATCTGGATTGGTAATTTGTTTCTCCAAGCTGAGTTACATCTCTTAATGGGTTTTGCCCAGGGATTCGGCACTCAGAGAGAAAAGTTTCTGGCTGAGATGCTGGTGGCTGGGAACTGTTTTTTCTGGAGTCCATTGAGTTCTTGGGGAGCTGTCCTGACTTTGTGAAAATTAGGACAAGCTTAATAGTACAAGCAGCACTTTTCTCCTTCCAAAACTTGTTCATATTCATTTGCTTATCTGATCTCCAGGTGACGCTATGAGATGGGTGTGAATCGTGATCCCATTTAGCAAATGGGAAAACCGAGGCTCAAAGAGGCAAAGTGTTTGAGTTTTCAGGTTTAGCTCCTGAGAAAGCACCTGTGGGTTCCTAATCCATCTATCACCATTTCCTGGTTCTTGAATCTTCCCTCTGGTGTCTGGGGCAAGACACAGCTGCTCTCTACCTCAGAGCACCTGCTTCTTTTCCTTCGCCCCAGATGTTTTTCCAGCCTCCTACAACTCTGAGGTGTATTTTCTATGCTTCTCCCAGCATTAAGTCCATGGATCCTGCATGCTCTCTTGCTCATCCATGCAACAAACACTAGCTGAGAACTAAAATATTGTAAGCCAGGCCTGAGGGTACAGAAATGAACAAAACACGGGCCACATCCTCAAGTTCACAGACTAGGGAAAATTACATCATCAGCTGTTTCTAAAATGGTGGGATGTACAAAGAGATAGAGAATGGGAGTGTCTGGGGGTCCCAAAGAAGAGTTGCCAAACCCTGTCAGGGGTGTCCTGATCGGCTTCCTGGAGGTGTCATTTGAGTTTTCCTAAAGAATGAGTAGAAGTTAGCCAGGACACGCAGCAGCAGAATCCAGTGGAGGTAGGAGCATGGCAAGTTCGGGTCTGTGAGCAGTTTGGAGACAAGTTATGAGAGCTGATGCTGAGGCTCAGTATGAACCAGATAACACAGGACACTGAGGGTCAGGCTAGGATGCCTGGGCTCTATCTTGTGTACAGTAAGGAGTCACTCTGGGACAGATGCTGGGTCAGATGTGATTCTAAACGGAGGATGTTGGGGACACGAAAGACTGGAGGGAATCGAAAGGCTGTGGCAAAGAACACAAATATGAAGACAGGGAGGAAGGAGAGGCAGGGATACATGCCAAAAATATTTAAGAGACAGAATTGATGGAGCCAGGATGCAGAGTAGAAGTGGGAAGTGGAAGGAGTCAGGGATGATGCTCAGGATTTCAGCTGGGGTGATGGGGTCCAAGGTAGACAAGCTTGGGTGGTGGGTGGGACAGGAAACGTTGGGTCACGTCCCCAGAGAGGCCTTTCCTGATCGCCCATCTCTTACCCCCATTTAACTCTGCATGTCTTATACGTAGCTAACCTTGGTTTGCTAATTGTCTATTTTCCCACAGAGGTAAGTTTCCTCACCAGTAGCTAAGACCCATGAAAACAACGACCTTTTTTTCTACTTGGTATACCAGCGACTGTAGCAGAGAGGAATAGGTACTCAAAAATTTTACTGTGTGAGGCAATGTCATTCTCTCTCTGAGCCTCAGTGTTTTCATCTATAAAACAGGGATAATAGCATTTATCTCACAGGGTTAAGATTAAATTCCATCACTTGTTGCCGACAAAGTCCTTACCACCGAATAGCAAAGAGAGGGCAAATTCAGGGACGAAACATTGAGGCAAGTGTGCTTCAACTCAACTGTAAGTTTATTAGAAAGGCCATGGATAGATGAACCCTGAGTTACCAGCTGAGGAAGAAATGAAAAAAAGTCCCTGCCCCTCCTGGCCTGCTCCACAGGCCTCCTGTGAATTCTGTCCTGTGGCAGTCTCCAACAGAATTCAGCCAAAAAGTGCTTTCTGATCCTCCTCCGGAGGCGGGGTGGATGTGGATGCTGGTGCTGGGAGCTGGGATACACAAGGCCTTGGTCCTCTCCTCTAGCAGGAAGTGGTTCCAGACCCCCCAGCAGAACAGAACAGAAAAGGAACTGACCAGGGAAGGAGCAAATTCTGCTAAACAGCCAAAGGCTCTGGAAGGTGGTGCTGCACTGCCTCGAAGGCGAGTGCAGATGGCTAGAGATGACCAGATGCGGGGGTCCCCAGGGTAGGACCCCAAAGCTGCTCTAATGAGCCTCAGCCACATTGAGCCCTAGTATGACTCAGTGCCCCTCCTGGGGCTACAGTCGCTATTTCTGCTCCCAGAAAGGCAAATGAATCTTGTAAAAATCCATGGTGGTTGATGTCATTTTTCCCTTAAAAAAAAAGTTTGTACAGTGAATCAATTTCAACCAGCAGAGCTTGAGCCGAGAAGAGTCCATCCTGGGGAAGGAGAAGGCACTTCTCACACCCTTACTTGGGTGATCTGGGCTGGCTGCTTCCTGGGCCCCTTGAGCTCTGCTCCCTCTGGCCCTGTGACTCAGGCTTACTCCCTCTGGGAAATTTGCTGCCTCCATTGAGCTGGCACCGCTTTGGGGCTTGGATGCCCTGACCCCTCACAGTGTGGTGGACGGCAGCTTCCTCACTCGCCGCTGAGCCAGGATAGATGACTCAATGGGCTTCAGCTGAGGGGTGGGCTTGGAACTGTTGAGTGCAGAGTATGTAGCTGCCATGGCTCCCTGGGAGAGAAAGTGGGAGGTCAGTTCACAATGGTGGCAGATATAGGCGGGAGGGAGACACGTGTTCTAGAGCCAAGCTAGCTCCTCCCAGTGTTCCACAGCCCACCCAGAGCCCTGTTAATCCATCCCTTGGTGGTCCTTCATGGTCATTAGTTCTGCTTCAGAGTTCAGGAGCTATGTCTCCTATAGGACTGAGGGCCTGTGATTTTACTGTTGACACCTCTGCATGTTAGACTGAGGCTTCCTGAGGACAGACAGGCATATAGCATCTCCTGGCTCTGTCACACCAAGTCCTTGCCCATGGAACCTTGGCCTAGGACCCCAGATGCCCGGCAGCCAGGGGCAGCCATACCTTCACAAGTTGTAGGTCCTGGTGGGACAGCTGGCTCTGGGGAAGCTTGTCTTTCTGGGTGATCCATGGGTGCTGCAGGACCTGCTTAGCTGTGAGGCGCTGGTGGGGGTCCACGTGCAGCATCTTGGACACCAGGTCCTGGGAGCATAGCAGGCAAGGAAGTTGGTTGGAGGAGCCAGCGGGGGTGCAGACGGCTGTGTTCCACCAATGGGGAATGGGCAAGGCAACCATCTCCCCCCATCTCCTGCCTGAACCCTTGCAGTAGCCCCTGCAATCCATTCCCCATATTGCTCTAGGGCCTCCCTGAGCACAGGCCCTTCTTTGGGACTTCTTCCTGGAATACACTTTCCTTTCCCTTCCACCTTCTAGAAGCCATGAAGGAAGGTGGGAAGAGCCTAAGGTTGAGGTCAGTCAGACTCAGGTTCAAAACTTGACTCTTCTGCCCACTAACTGAGTATCCTGGGCGAGTTACTCCAGTTCTCTGAGTCTCAGTGTCCCCTCTGAGAAACAGGAATAACAACAGTACCTGCCTCATAGAGCTGATGTGAGGTAGCACTGTTTTTTTAAGGGCACAACCCAGTGTCCGGCACAGAGGTTTCCATAACTGGAACCCTGCTAATAATGAAAGCTCTGAGAAGGCCACTCTGCCTCTCTGCTTGGTGTGGCCAGTCGCTCTGCTCCATGCCTCCTAAGCCCATACCTCTAGCCAGGAGGACCCACCTCCCTCTGCTGCCTGGCATCCCTGTTCCTTGTGTGCCAGCCTGCATGTCCCCTCATGCTAAATTCTCAGAAGGCAGGGGCTGTGATTATGTAGCCCTCTGTCCCCCGAGCACCCAGAACACGGGAAGGGCCAATGTATGATCACAAGGTTATCCAAATGTCAGGCTGCCTGGGAATCTTTTACTTGGAGAAACAAAGCTTCAGGTCACCTGTTCAGGACCTGCTACTCCACCCCCAAATGAGCTGGGTCTAGGCGTCATAGACTCACCTTGGCTGTCTCTGAAACCGTGTTCCAGTTTCCCCCGCTGAGGGTGAACTTCCCACTGCCGATCCGGGTCAGGATTTCCTCTGGGGTGTCACTGGGTCCGTTGGCAAACGGGGTATATCTGGAATAAGTCCACCCAGTCTGGATATAGCCTCTGGCCTCCATCTTAGGCCTAAGGGTGGAGTGGGAGGACTGGGTGCACCCAAGGGAGGCATTTTCTTCCTCAAGGTAGAGCTCTTGAAGGCAGGGCCATGTCCCTGTCTTCAGACCTTCCTGAGGCAGGGCTGAGTCTCTCCCACCAGACAAGCACCACCTCAGCCTGTACTAGGGCTAGAGGGCGGGGGTATTGGGAGGGGTCCAGGCCAATGGGGCACTCACCCCGCCAGCATGGTGTACAGCAGAACGCCCAGGCTCCAGATGTCGCAGCCTTCGTCGTAGCCTTGGCGCTTAAGCACCTGGCAGGAAGGCCGGCAGGGGAGCATGGTCAGTCTGAGGGGCAATGGCAAGTGGCCCCATATGCTTGTTAGCTACTCCGCAAAGGGTGAAACAAGGGTCTGGGCCATGGGCTGAATCTTCCCTTGGTACCTGGGCCAAGGCCACACAGATGGCGAGTCCTCACTCGCAGATGACTCTGGACCACTCACCTCAGGTGCCACAAAGTTGGCAGTATAGCAAGGTGTCATGAGTAGCCCATTCTCAGCCCGTAGCTGCTTGGCGAAGCCAAAGTCACAGATGCGCAGGCACTCGGGGTTCCCAGACTCGTCCACATACAAGATGTTGCTGGGCTTGAGGTCTCTATGTACGACCTAGGGTCAGAGGTCTGGGGTCAGCTCCCAGTGTGAGCAGGCTGCTATGGCCCAACTGCCAGGGATGGGAGAGTTAGGAAGACAGGGCCAGAGAGAGGGACAGAAGGACCCGGAATCTGAAAGGAAGAAAAAGGGCTGAAGTAGGGCCTTTAGTGCGGCTGGCACTACCAACTTGAAATCTCCATGTCGCTGTCTACAGGGCAGCTCTGACTTCACCTGTCTACACTTGACTCCTCATTTCTCCCCTCAAATCTACTTGTCACAATCTTACCTAATGACAACTCCATCCTTCCAATTGCTTGGGTCAAAATCTTAAGAGGCATTTCAATTCCTCTTGTTTTCTCATATTCCTCAAACAATCCATCAGCAAGCTCTGCTGGCTCTATTGTCAAAATACATCCAGAGCCCAACCATCTCAGCCCCTCTACTGGCAGCCCTGATTCCAGCCACTATCATCTCACTGCTGGTTTACGACAACCACCTCCTAACTGGTCTCCTTGCTTCACCCTCACCTCCTGTGTCTGTTCTAAGCACAGCAGCCAGAGCAATCCTGTTAAACAGAAGTCAGATCATGTCATCCCGGTTCGAAACTCTCCAAGTCTCCCCCTCTTAAGAGAAAAAGTCCTTATAACGGCTTGTGTGGTCCCATCCGATCCCTCCCCTGCCCCTCACCCACATCTTACACTCTGGTTTCTAGCCACACAAGCCTCTTTGCTATTCCTTCCACATGCCAAGCACACTCCTGCCTCCAAGGCTTTGTACTTGCTGTTCCCTCTTTCTGGATCATTCCCTCTGGCATCTGCCTGGCTCATTCTCTATTTCTTTTAGGTCTCAGCTCAAATGTCACCTTATCAGTGAGGCCTGGACTATTTCATAAAAAATGGCGGTCACTGAGCGGTGCTCTTTAGTTTCTTTCCACTGCTTTACTTTCATCCATAGCATTTACCACCATTTGTCATAATATTTGCTTGTTTTCTGAATCCGCCTACTGAAATGTAAGTTCCATGAGTGTTTTGCTCACTGATGTATCTCAGCATTTAGAAAGTTTCCAGCACATAGTAGGTATCTGTTGAATGAATAGATGAGTGACACTTAACCACTGACTTTTCTCTGGCCCCCGTTTGCTCATCTGTAACCTAAGGGGGCTGAACCACTCCACTTTCCATCCTCCCCACTCCTTCTGTACAGTTCTATTCAGTTACTCCTCTATCATCTAATTATTGACAACTCAGATCTCTGACCTGAGCCCAGAACTTTCCTGAGTCCAGGCTCATATACCTTCTTATCAGATAGAAACCACTGAATGTTCCACAGACCCTCAAACCCACACTAAACTTGTTCTCATCCTCCTGCTCTTTCTCCCATGAGCTAATGGTACTTCCCTAGGCATTGTCAAAAATCTTCAATGGCTCCCTCCTACCTGTAAGATAACACCAAAGTCTCCATCTTGGGGTGGGAGGGTCAACTATCTGTTCCAGACTCATTGTCCACTGCATCCCCTCAAGTGCCCTAAGCTAAGGCCAGTGGGGGCTCCTCTGGCCATAAACAGCCCTGTCTGAAGAACGCCTGCTCCCTCCAGCACTCAGCATAGGGCCTAGTACAGAGCGAGTGCTAAGTGAACTCTGTACAGTGAATGAACGCATCACACTCTGCAACATAGAGAGACCTTGCAGGTTAGGTTCACTGAGTCTCACAGATTAGTCAGCTTTATGAGGTGGTCCTTTCACAGTCCCAGTTGAGTCCTGAGCCCTGCAGCAGGTGCTCATGGGGTAGGCAGGTTGGAGGGTAGACATGGCCCAGGATAGTCCACCTCCACAGAGAGAAGAGTACCAGGTAGATGAAGAGGAAAGGACTACGCATTGGCAAGGTGGTCCCAGTGACACTGTGAACTGTATCCAAGCTTTGGGGAAGCCCTCTCCTGAGCAACACCTGTCTAGTCCCTTGGGCTCTCTCCTTCCTAATACAATCATACGCCCCAGAGGATAAGCCCAAACCTCCAGAATGTAGACTCTTCTCTTTTCCCTGCAGAGGGCCCGACCAAGCTTCCCAGGGATGCTCAGCTTGCCTGAGGACACTAACTATGCTGGACAAGTGATCTTCCTGGTTTACAAAGTAGTTTCCCAGTCACCATCTCCTTGGGGCCCATTTCACTCTAGTAAGTGGGCAGGGCAGGAACTGTTGGTTCTATTTTACAGAGAAGGAAACCGAGGCTATAAGAGAAGAATTGACTTGCTCGTGTAAGTAAGAAGCAGAGGGGAGACTTGAACCCAATTCTGACCTTAATTCCAGTCTTTCCAGTTTAGCGTAGCACAGATGGCACTTTTGGGAAATAGGGATACCGAAGTTTTCGATTTTTATCATGCCCTAACGTAAGATAGAGAAATGACAAACTCCTATAGGGAACTGTGGCTCACATTGGCAGGTAGCCCCCCAGGTGATTCTGATACCTGTCCCCCAGGTTATATGTGAGGGGAGTGGGGACATATTCTCACATCTCACTGCACTGAAAAGCACAACAGGCTGGGCAAGCAATGAGCAGGGCCAAGACGAGCAGGAGCCATGTCAACCAGTCTAAAGGGGCAGCTGCTGCTTACTCGGGCTGACAGCAACTCAGGCTCAGTTTCCAAAAGCAATCAAATTACCAAACCAAACCCCAAACAAAAAACACCGCATACTTTGCAGGCTAAACTAAATATGTGTGTAGGCCAAATGCAGTCACTGAGTCAAATGCAGTCACTGAGTCAGGCAGAGTGGTGATTTCAGTCAAGTCAGGCAGGCCAGGGTGTGAATCCTGGTTTTACCAGCAGTAGCTGTGCAATCTTGGGTATGTCACTTAACCTCTCTAGCCCTCAGCTTTCTCACCTATAAAATGGGGCTAATAATAGTGCTCAACCCCTAAGGCTGCAGGAAGGAGCACGCAGTTGTTTACTAAGACTATTTAGCAAAGGGCTTGGGAACTGGCAGCTGCTGTCATAGTAACCCCAGCACTTGTTGGGACCAAACGCCACCGTCATGGGGGATGTTAAGATATATTAAGTGCTTGTTAAGAATCACTTACATTTAACGCAGGGGTCCCCAACCCCCAGGCTGTGGACCAGTACTGGTCTGTGGCCTGTCATGAACTGGGCACACAGCAGAAGGTGAGCAGAGGGCGAGCTAGCGAAGCTCCATCTGTATTTGTAGCCGCTCCCCAGCGCTAGCATCACCGCCTCAGCTACACCTCAGATCATCGGACATTAGGTTCTCATAGGTGCATAAGTCACTGGTGCTGAAAAGGTTGGGGACCACTGATTTAAAGGACAAGAAGGACAAGACAATTAGAGGACAGCTGCTGATCACACGGTTAAGAGCAGACTCTGGAGCCCCATTAACTATGAGACTTTTACTTTCTCTCCCAGAGCTTCAGCTCCTCCCTTATAAAATGGGCATAATGATAATATATCCTTCATAGGTTCATTGGAACAATTAAAAGAGTTTGTATGTAAGTGCTTAGAACTCTGTCTGGCCTGTGGAAAGTGCTATGTAGTACCAGCCATCATTAGCAGAAACAGCATCTTTGTCATCATCAGCATCATCGAAGCGTGTGCATTTAGGTGCCTGCGACCAGCTCCCCTCCCCGCCCCAAAAAAGGTGATGTTCTTCTATGTAAATCATCTGTTAAACAGAGAAACAGATGATTTAAACAGAGTGATTTTCTATTGAGTTCTCAAACAGGCTGTCCTCAGCATGCTGGGGACCTTACAGAAACAACACGAGCGGGGCTAGACTTAAAAGGGATCCATGTATTAAACAAAAAACTCTTGCAAAACAAGATGAAAAAGGCAAACAACCCAAGTTTTAAAGATGGACAAAAGAATAGGCGTTTCATAAAAGAGGCTGTCCAAATGGCAATAAACACACCAATAGGTGCTCAACTTCATTAGTTGTCTGGGAAATGCAAATTAAAACCACCACAAGATACCACTCCACATCTACCAAAATCACTATGATTAAAAAGATGAAAAATACCAAATGCTGATGCTGGTGAGTACCAGAATTCTCACACGCTTCTGATGAAAGAGTGTAAATTGGTAAAACTTTAGTAACCTGTTTGGCAATATATATCTACTAAAGATGAACATACACATACATTATAACTCCGCAATTCCACCACTGGGTATTCACTCAATGTTAAAATGTACGTACATGTTCACCAAAAGACAAGTACTAGAATCTCTCAGCAGCATTACTTGTCATAGTAAAATACTGGTAACAACCCAATGTCCATTAACAGTAGAATGGAAATTAAATTGTGGTCTGTTAATACAGTAGGACCACACATCAGGAATGAGTGAACTGCAGCCACACAACAATGTGGATGAATCTCAGAGAGAATGTTGAGTGGCAGAAGTCAGATATGAAAGAGCATGTTTGTATAAAATTCAAAGACAGGCAAAACTAATCTAACCTATTAGAATTTAGCTTAGAAGGGCTATCCCTGGGGAGGAGGTAAGGACTGGAAGGGGCACATGGGGATATGGGGAAAGTGGAAATACTTTGTGTCTTGATCTGGGTGCAGGTTACAAGGGCATATTCATTTTTTGAAAATTTGTTGACTTGTACATTATGATTTACGTTTACGTGATCCTTTAATAAAAAGATATAGGAAGTCCCAGTGGCCCCTGCTCCTGGTCACCCACTTCCCACCCCTCAGCTCGTATGGGATTCCCAGCTTCTAGACCACAGATGCTGCCAACCTATAATCAGCCCAGAGAATCTCCCTCCATATTCAGATTCAACAAGAGCTTCCCATTTCCTCATCATCTGCCCCTGGGATTTGGAAAGGCTAGAAGTTTTGGAGACCGCTGGACTCCTGCCTTTGGTAAAGAGACAATTCCCCCCTATAACACCTCCACCAAGCGGCTGTCTGTACTTGGAGCTGGTGGAGAGGCTCGCAACTTTTGGAAGCAGCTCTCTCTCTAGAAAATCTTTCCTTGTTTTCATCCACTGGACACTCACTGCTTTGGCTCCATCTTCTATACCTTCTTGGGAATAACTTTAACTAGTACTCATCTGAGAACAAAACAGGAAAAAGAAACACATCTACTGTCTGACCTGACATATTTAAATATTGGTCTGCTTGTACCGGCCATTTCAAAAACCAAAACCACTTCAAATATGACCATAATAGGACATGTGGTAAGCAAACTGAAGCTCTGATTATGAGGTAAAGTTCTTTTTTACAAAAGAATCCCCCCTAATAAATTAGAATCAGACACTGCCACTTTTGCAAACCCTAATGAAATAAGTGATTCAGGCAGAGATCATGAAAGGATGAAGCCATTCTGTGAAAGGCTGGTGAAGATCTTTACGATACACCATCAGGTCCACTCACTGCTGGCCACCCATTCACCTGTCCCTAGACTGTTACCTCCTGACATGACGAATGAGGACAACATGACACTGTGCTCTTGGATGTGATGCTCTGTGAAGTACACTGCACTTCCCATGAAATGTTTTTAACTTCTCACTCCCAAAAGGCAGTTGAAGCTGAATCAAGACTTTAGAGCACTTGAAGTTGACAGGAAACACAGAATTAAAATGAGGCCATGAGGAGGCAGACACATTCCACGGAACTGATCTCTTCAAGTCAGTGGCATAATAAGGGAGGTTTTACTGTGGAGGTTACACGGATATCTACATTTATCAAAACTCATTGAATTATACACTTAAGATCTACTGTGTGCAAATTTTCTCTCAGTTTTAGAAAAGAGACTTAAGGAATATAACAAGTGAATGAAAGTTGTGGGCATGGCAGAGATGGATAACCCAATCGCAAAAATGTTTTTGAAAGGACAATAGGGGAAATGTGTATGTTGACAGGGTACTATGTGAAAAACGAGTAATTGTTAATTTCGTTAGCTGTTATGAAAGAAAATGTTTGCTTTTTTCAGAGTTACAGACATACAACTAAGATGATGTGAGGTCCGAGATATGCTTTAATAGACTTTAATTATAGGTATTTATGGGTCAAGTGTCATAAACTTTGCAACTTCCTTTCAAATGCACCCATAAAAATATATATTTATATAGAGAGAGAAAAAGAGAGACGGGAAAAAGACTGATATAGCAAATGTAGCAGGTTGTGAAGATCTGGTGAATCTAGAAGGGAAATGGTTTTCATTGTTTCAATGTTGTACCATTCTTTTAACTTTTCTAAAGGTTTCAACTTTTTCAAGAAAAAGTTGGGAAAAATACTTCAATAACAATGGAAGGAAGGAAGGAAGGAAAGAAGGAAGGAAAGAAGGAAGGAAGCTGAAGGAAGGAAGGAAGGAAGGGAAGGAAGGAAGGAAGTTAGGAAGGAAGGAAGGAAGGAAGGAAGGAAGGAAGGAAGGAAGGAATAAAGCGAAGGAAGGCTGAAGGAAGGAAGCTGAAGGGGAGGGAGGGGAGGGATGGGGGGAAGGGAGGGAAGCAAAAAAGGAGAGAAGGAGAGAGGGAGAGGAGGGGAGGAAATAGAAATGAGAAAGGGAAGGAGGGACGGAAGCATCTCGACAATTTTTAAATCTGGTGATGGGCATCTGGGGGTTCATTATCTATTCTTCTAGTTTCACATATGCTTGAAAATATTCCTAATGAAAAGTTAATTTTTAAAAAAGGCACAGCAATGATCTGGTCCTATTTCCCCCTAATGTGTATGTGGCAGTTCCCACCGCCTCCACTGGGCCATGGTACCTTCCCAGTGCAGCACCTCATTCCATCCCACAGCCACCCTGTGAGGTGGAGGTCTTGTTATCAGGAGTTTGTAGATGAGAGGTGAGAAAAGCTTGGAGAGATGAGTCTTTCCCAACCCCATGCACAGGACTTATACACAGCCAGTTGAATTCTAGTGTCTGCATGCTTAACCCCCACACTGTCTGACTAGAAGCCCCTAAAACATCATCTCATCCAGAGAGAACCTCATGCTAACTCTGTTTTGGCTTCAATACACTACAAGGAATTTTTCCACCTCTGCCTTGCTCAATGATAAAAGGCCAAGTCTTATCGTTTGGACTTATACCTCTTCTGTAGCACCTGCTGGGTTTCCAACAGTCTTTCCCCTACACCTACTTCCTCTGTCCTAGCAACCAAACCCACAGCCAGATTCGCACCCCCTGAAGCCCTGAGTTACTCATAGTGACTCTGCTGTTTCCTCACTCAAAACCCACTCCCTGTCCGTAGCTCCCCACCCAAATTCCTTAGTCAGACATTCTTTCCCGGTTTTGTGACCTTGGGCAAGTGACCTCACAGCTCTGAGCCTCAGTCTTCTCACCTGTAAAGTGGGCCAACAATAGTAGCTACCTCACAGGGTTGCTGTGAAAATCATTTGAGATAATGCAAATAATGTAGCAGGTACCTGGCACATAGCAGATACTAAATAAATGTTCCTGTCCACAATTCGGCCTCATCACTCTCTTTCCCTTCCTTAAATCCATCCACTAACCCAGCACCCATTCCTAGTCTCCCCTCTGTCTGGCTGTTGAAGACTGCCACTGCCCAGGCCACCCCACGACTCATGCGCTCTGCTGATGGTGCCCTCCTACCCCAAATTTACCCCCTGGGAGTGCAGATACTCCACGGTCTTGCTGATGGTGTACAGGACGAAGCTGGCCTCCCGCTCCGAGAAGAATTTCTGCCGTAGGATCTTGTCCAGCAGCTCTCCGCCCCGCATCAGCTCTGTCACCAGGTACACGTGTTTGCCGTCATCGTACACCTGCAGGAGACCTCGCCATCAGGCCCCTTCCTTCGAAGCTAGGCTTGCGCCCCTTGGTCACCAGCTCACCAGACCAAGAAAGAATCACAGGAGCCGGACATGTATTCCATTCTGTGTGTCAGTGGCCCTGGCAGGGCCTTTGCCTGTCTAGGCCGTAATCCTCCCTAGACAGGAAGATGCTGGCACTGAACCCCTGATGGGCAGGAAAGCTCTCAGACAATGCCCGAACCTGAACTGGAGGGCTCCTGGGGTGCAGGCAGACAGGAGGCACCAAGGTTCCTCCCCTTCCCATGAGCAGAGGCGGATTATAAGTCAAAGGAATGGCAGCCAAGACAAATCCTAGAGTCGAATGCCTCAGTCCCCACCCCAGTCTCAAGGACACCCACTCACATCCTTCAGAGTGATGATGTTGGGGTGCTGCCCGTACCGCAGAAGAATCTCAATCTCTTCTGAAGGATCCCGCTTGCTCTTGTCGATGACCTGAGGAAAAGGGGTGCATGTGGCCGTGTCAGGGGGACCATCTCCAGAGTCCTTCCCTGCCACAGAGCCCACATTGCACAGCTTTTACCCATTCAGAGCCTCAAGCACCAACCCGTCTCCTGCCAAAAGGCCAAGGCTACATCTGCCTCCCCCCGGCCCAGCAGCTATGGCCAACACACAGTCGGAGGCCCACCTTGACAGCATATTCCATGTTGGTGGCCTTGTGGACACAGCGCTTGCACACAGAGTAGGAGCCCACACCAATCGTCTCCTTTACCACGTAGCCGTCACTAAAAACCAGGTTCTTCCCATGGAGTTGCTGCAGGAGACCAAGAAATAGGGCTGACACTTTGCTCTTGAATGCAGGGGTCATCCCCCAGCACCCAAGGCCTTGCCTCAGTGGAGATGGCACCAGGCAAAAGCCAGGAGGCCTAGGGTAGAATGTTGGCTGTGTGAACTTAAGCAAGACTCTGCCCCTCTCTGGGCCTCAGGTTTCCACTCTATATGATGGGCACACTCACTGGCTCCCACCCTGCAGTCAGACGGTGGTGGAGGGGGCAGGCAACAGAGTCGCAACACACACTGAAAAGCCTGGGAAAACCAGCTTTCCTGCCCATAAGGGGACCACTGCCCTGAGAGGGACAGAGGAGCCCTGAGCTGGGTCCCAGTTCTACCACTTATTGTGGCCTTGGGTGAGTTGCCTCCCTTTCTGGGTGTCACAGCCCAGCTCATGTGGTGTCTCAAGATTCTGAGACACGGACAATAGCAAATGTTTCTATGGTGCTTAGTGTGTAGCAGGCCCTATTCTGAGCACTTTCCATAAGTGACCCCATGGACAGTCCTGATTTATACCCACTGTCCTCACAACCAGTCTGGTTTAACATTTGTCCTGGACAAAGATGTCCCAGCTGGATAATAAATTACATAGTTATGTGAACTTTACACATATTAACTTATGTAATCGTCACAATAGCCCAGTGGAGAAAGTTTCTATCATCATCCCGTTTACAGATGAGGAAACTGAGGCACTGGGAGAGTAAGTGTCTCAAAGTCCCTCACCTTGGAAGTTCTGAACCCAGGGCATGAGCTCCAGGTCTACATTCTTGTTTCTCAATTCTAAATATCTTCCATGGAGCCAGGACAGTATGCAAATGGGGGACAAGTGTGAGGAGATATGAGCCCCTGCCACCCATCCCTGCTGGGGACCTGAAAGCCACGTCCCAGCACCCTGGGCACCAACCACTTTACACCTATCTAGGTTCTATAATGTCTCTGGCTGGGCCGGGAAATATCCATGTTGTTATCCCTGTTTTACAAATGGGGAAACTGAGGCCCAAGGAAGTTTGGAAGCCCAATGGGCTACACGGTTGCAATCAGGGTTTGAACCCGGGCTTGTCCAACTCCAGAGCCTGTATCCTAACTGTTCTGCCTTGCAGCTTCTAAGTGGACAAGGACAACTCGGCAGCAGTCTCCTGCCCGCCTTACCTGTACTACCGAGTGCAGTGGTGCCTGTGTAGCCCGAGGCTTGCCATCATCCTCCATCAGGCCAGTGGCCACAAAGCTGAAACCACGGAACAGCTGATGGGCACCAGCACTAGCGGGGATGCCTGGGGAGTCTGCAGGAGTAGGAGGAGGATGTGAGCCTATGAAGGTGCCTTTGACCCTGAGGCAGCCCAACAGAGAGAAACCATGGGACTTCTAGGCCTGCCTCAGAGGCTGGCCATGGAGGGAGCCTGGACAGGATCCCTGATCCCAGGCCTTGGCTAGCCCATCTGCTCATGTGTGATTAGACCAGCCCAGCCTTGACAGACAAAGATAAGACTCCCACATCCAGTGTCTGGCCCAGGTCAAGACACTCCATCCCTTCCTGGCCGCCTCCTCCTGGCCTCCTGGCCTCAGATCTGCCCCTTCAGCTCTTCTGGCACAGCAGCCAGAAGATGGTTCCACCCACAAATCTACCTCTGCCCGTACCTCTCAAATGCTCCCCTCTGCCCTCAGGAGAAAGCCTAACTCCTCCGCCTAGCAATTGGGATCCTTGTGATTGATCTTAGCCTCCTCTCTCCCCACTCTACAGCTCAGCCAGGTCAACTTCTCAGATCCCGAAAGGAGACTGAGACACTACACATGCTGCTCCCTCTAACTAGATAATTCTCTCCTCATCTACACTTTGAGGCTCAACTCACTCACTCTCTCCTCTGAGAAGCCTTGCCTGAGGCTGCTCCTCCAACCCTTCGCCCCCATTAAGCTGCACTTGTCATGCTGCCCAGTAGCCATTTTCGTGTCTCTCCCCTCACTATACACTGAGCCATAAGAAGACAGGGCCTGGGTCTGTCTTGTTCACCATCAACTCCCCCATGGCTGGCACGCAGTAGGGACCTGGTACATATTTATCAGATATATGAAAAAAGATGGGACAAACTGCTTGGAGAAACTGCTTGGAGACTGAGCTCCCTGTCATCAGAGATATGTAAGCTGCGAGAAAAGCACCCCCTTTTAAAACCAGTCCCTTCAAAAGGACTTCCAGAATTAATACACCCACCTATAATATCTGGCCAAATGTTAGGATATAACAAGCTCCCTCCCAGAAGACCCCTCACTGGCTTCTTCCAGTAACCCCAGGGGTTAAGTGGGTCTATGGCTAAGCCAATATTCCAGATGAGCACACTGAGGGCTGGTGGTCAGGATAGCCAAAGCAGATTCCCACACTTGCCCCTGACTGCCAAAGCAGATTCCCACACTTGCCCCTGACTTGTGGGTGCTGTCACCTCTGCTCTGCCAGACTGTCTCTATCTCACATTTTTACTGGGTCAGATTCTGTAGCCCTGACGTGTGAGCTTGATGTGTTTGTCTTCCCAGTGGGCTGGAAGATGCCCGGGGCAGGGGTCCTGACTTTTCTATTGTGCCCTTAACCAACCACTCACCCCCACCCCCTCACCCAGACACAAAGAGCCCATAGAGCCCTGGAGTGGGAGTCAGGCAGAATGAGATGGGGACAAAGAGTCAGACCTCCCGCCTGTCTGCCCACATACCTGGGCCTGCCAGAGTCCTGACCACCCCTGTGTCCCAAGGTGCCCCTGACTCCCTGCTTCCCTTCTGTACCAACACAAAACAAACCAGACCTTTGGGTGTACGGGATGTGAACTCAGTGTCAAAGTAGAAGGTGTCATCGGGTTGCGCCACGGCCGGCTTGAAGGGCGGCTTGATCTCACGGCGGTACAGCTTCTGTAAGGCAGGGTGGGCATTCCAGTCACCACAGTGCTCCCACGGCCTGTCAGGGAGCCAGTGCAAGAGGAGGTGACAGGCCTGGAGCCATGCAGATGGGGCATGGTTGTTTGCCCTTGGGAAGCCAGGCCTTGCCTCCGAGGCCATGCTGTCACCCTCTGCTCCATACCTGAGGCCCTGGTCAGTTAGAAGCTCCCTCCCACCACAGCGGAAGCCCTGACTGGGGTACTGGGGTGGAGAGACACACTCACATTCCAGTCAATGGTGGAGTAGAAGACATGTCGCTTGATTTCCTCTGCCCCATCAGGGCCGGAGCCTGAAAGAGCCCAGATGAGGGGTCTGTCCTGGATGTCCAACTCCCAGATACTGCTCTGTCCACCCAGCAGCCTCACTGGTCTGGGACCAGTGGCTGGCTAGAGCAGTCCACTGGGATCATGGGAATGGGCTCACCCTCCCCCAAATCTACCATCATCCCAAGGCCTATTGCCTGCTCAGCATTTTCCACTTTCTGGGGCCCCTTATGATCAATCTCCAGTGTACTGCTGGGAGAAGGAAGGCCCAGAGAGGTTAGGCAACTTGTCCAAGGCCACACAGAGGCCAGACTTGTTCCAAAATCTGCAGAGAGCCTCCGCCTCCCTTGTCAGCCACCAGACAGGCTCACACTCCCTTCAACCCCAGGGACCTGGACTGGACATTTCAAAGCTGGTCATGGTCCAGATGAACCCAGGAGCCAAGGAGCCAAGACATATTGAGCAGCCACTACATACAAAGCACATTTATATGACTTCATTTAATCAATAGAGCTTGAGATCATCATCTCCCATGAAGACGAGGACCTGGGGCTCCAGGAGGTGAAGTCAGATGCCTTGACTCACGAATGGCACTCATTTGTTCAACAAATATTTATGGAGGACCACTGTGTGCCAGGCAATGGGGATCTGACACAGGCCCAGGATTGGGACCTGAGCCTTCTGATGCCTGAGCTCATGCTCTTCCTCTTGTGCCAGCAGTCTTGGTGAAGGAGCTGTGTGGGGTCTTCTGTCTTTGTCCCCAGAGGGAGTGGGGATGACTCAGTTCCTGCCTTTTCCCTACACACAGGTCATTCCCTGCCCCAAACACCACACATGGAGCCAGAAAGCAGGGTGGCCGGCGGCATTGTCTGCCCACACAAAGGACAACGGTCCCTTTCAGCCCCAGATGTGGCCCTATGGCCTAGACTGCAGCTGTACCCTGCTCCCCTCCCCTGAGCTAGGGCTGCTTACCGAGCCGGTTGGCAGGATTCCGCTTGAACAGGGCCCGCAGGAGGCTCTGGGCTTCCGTGCTCAGAAACTGGGGCATGCCTAGCTTCGCCCTGAAATAGCCCCAGGTCTTATTAGGGCTGAGCCCCGCCCCAGAGGCCCCATCCCTCCTCCCCCTTCTGTCCAGGTCTAGTTCTCAGCTCAGTCCAGACAAGCCATCCACAAACTCACTGCCCAAAGACTTCTGGGATTCCCCTCCCACAGGCCCTGGTGGATGAAAAGGGGCCCTGGAAAACATAATGCTTCACCCAGAGGGGTGTCACATTAATGGGTGAACCTGAGGTAGGTATAGGGTATCACTCTGGTTCCCAAGCTCTAGGGACAGGCATGAGGGGACTCTGAGGTATCAGGGAGGGGCTGGAGCTTACTTCAGAATCAGTGTCATTGTCTCCTTCCGGTCCTTTCCCTGGAAGGGCAAGGAGCCCGTCAACATCTCAAACTGCAAAGGACAAAGGTCTATTCAGGCTCTGGTCCCGTCTCCCATGTCCCCCACCTCCCTCCACCCAGGCCACTGAGCTCCATTGCCAGGATTCTTGCTAGCCTGTTGGAGGTTCACCTGGATCAAGAGTTGTGTCCTTTCCTCTCTGTTAATCAGAACACCAGGAATAGTTCTAGGGCCCCGAAGCTGGGGAGAGACTCAATCCCAGACTGCGGGCACCCCAGGTGGGGCCAAGCCTGGAATCCTTCCCAGGAAGGAAACTACAGCTGGGTAGAGGTGAGGCCAGCTGGGTTGTCAGGGGACAAGAGGAGAGCCTCAGAGACCATCAACCCCGTGACTGTACCAATGGGGAAACTGAGGCCCAAGGCCTGGGCTAAATGCTTTACCCCTGCCTGGGCACTCACCATCAACACCCCATAGGACCACCAATCTGCACTGTGGGTGTGGCCCTGGCGGTTGACGACTTCGGGGGCCATGTACTCCACCGTCCCACAGAAGGAATAGGCCTTCTTCTCGTGGTCAATGGCCTCTTTGCTCAGGCCGAAGTCTGCAGCAAGGAGGGGAAGAGGACACATCTTCAGGATCCCCGCCTTCCTTGCTGCCACTCCCTGTACACCACATCCTCCTGCCAGAGGCCTGAGGGCATCACCCCCAGGACATTCAGGAGGAAGCTGAGGCCCAGAGAGGCTAGGTGACTTGCCCAGAGTTATACGGTAGAGAGCTGGGGTTCAAACCCTGGCCATTGCAAGTCTGGGGCCTGGGCTTTTAACCACTTCCAAGTACCTGGCTTAGCCTCTCAGGAAGAACGAATCCCTCAGCACCAGCACTCAGCCCAGGCCCATCAAGAGCCCATCCTGCCCTCCCCTGGGATCTGAGGGGGCTGGCGCCCTCCACTCACCAGTGAGTTTGATGTGGCCCTCCTCATCTAGAAGGATGCTGTAATGGAGAGAAGTCAGGGCCCTTCAGTTGTGGCTCTTTGGTGGGTTCTGATGATGCCACAGGGCTTTGTGGGAGTTGGCCCAGCCCAGAGAAGGTGATCCACCCAGATCCATTTGATGAATGGGTGGGTAGAGCGGGATGCTGCCAGTGCCATGCAGGTGTGCTGCCTACCCTTTTTGCTAATCCTTGAAACTGTGTGAGGTAGGTACTATTATGGCCTCATTTTAAGAATGGGGAAGCTAAGACTTAAGGAGGTTAAAGAACTCCTCATGGTCATAGAGCTAGTGGAGCCAAGATGTAAGGTGGTAGAGACAAAATTTGAGTTTAGGTCTGCCTAAATCTAAGGCCAGAACTCATTTCACCTTAGCACCTGACCCTGGCTCCCACATTACCATTTGAGGATATTTAGATGTTAAGGAAGATTCTAGAGAGGCCATTTCAAGGAATGACCTTTAATGGTGGCATCTCAGAGGTCACATGGATTAGCAAAAAAGGTAGGTGATGCACCTGCATAGAGGTGCCGGGCCCTTGGTAATGATAGCAGTAGTGATTAGGCAGCCCCCAAGGAGAGCCTGCTGCCACCACCACTCCACTGCACCCCAACCATTCATGGGGCAGTCCAAGGGAGGGGGATTTTCTTGGAGAGAGTCACACCCACCCCCGCTGGGGTAGCCCTATTACAGAAGAAGCCCCAGGGCCTGCCTCTGCACTCCCTATGGAGGCTGGGCAGGGCTGGCTGTGGCCTCACTCACTTCTCAGGCTTGAGGTCCCTGTAAATAATGCCCAAGCTGTGCAGGTGGTCTAGGCCCAAGGCCAGCTCAGCCAGGTAAAACTTCACGTCCTCCTCTGTGAACATAACCTGCAATAGGTGGGAGGGAGCTTCAGCTGGGATCGTCTCTTCCTCAGAGCTAGGGCATTAGGTAGTTGGTGGCTTCCTGGTCCTGGTCCCTGCCCTTGGGGAGGGCGCTGAGAGACCCCGGTGACACTCACCCTACTCTTTATAAAGGAATGGTTCAAGGTGTGAAATGACTAATATACAAGTCACTTGTTGTGGCCCTATTTGGAAATAGCAAAAGGCTGAGAACAGGCCAAGGGTCGGACAGCAGAAGATGGGAGTAACTGCCTCTCCTTGCGTGACAGAGTGCTGTGCAGCCACAAACTACAAGGAGTTTCCCCACGTCCTGATACGGATTGATCTGTAAGATATATTGTCTTGAAAAAAGAAGATACAGAACAGTATCACAGAATGGTACTTTTTATGTAAGAAAGTGGGGGGTTGGGGTTCAGAACAAATATCAGAATGGTTTGTATTTCCAAAGAAACATGGGAAGCTTAAACAAGAAACCAATAAAAATGTTTACTTATGTAGGGGTAGAGGAGCTCAATGAAAATTTTTCTTTTCAATCATGTAAATGTATTACCTATTCAAACATTAAAATAACATCTGAAAAATTTTTTAAAAGTTTGCTTCTCTTCTAAAGTTTGAATTGTATCAATGATCTCATTTTTATTTCTGGCTCAAATTCTTTTATATCAGATCAAAATCCTTTGGTTAATAACTGGGACATAACATCATGGTATCTAGCTTTCTGGTGGGGGGGGGTGGAGGGGGGGGGGCGTGGATTTGGGCTTTTCCTCACCCTTACAGTCCTGCCTCACAGCCTTAGAAGACCGGAGGCGGAGAGGTAAGCGCCACACTTAGCTCCCCGTTATCACAGTGGCATCGGACCAAGGGCCTGATCCTCCCAGACCCATCTTGGGGAAAACTCTCAGAGGCTTTGCCAGGGTTTGGGCTCTGTCCCAGGTGGGTTCCTGGGTCAGAGACTGCTAGGCAGGCCTAGGTGGTCCCAGGTCCAAGCCTCATTGAACATATCCTTCGCAGGGCCCTGGGACGGGGGCCTCATTGTCCCCCCAAGCTCTATCCTGGGGCCCTCTAGTAGTGGGGTGCCAGCTCACCTCTTTAGAGAGCCGTGTGAAGAGGTCCCCGCCACGCAAGAAGTCCAGAATAAGATAGAGCTTGCCCTCGGTCTGGAAGGCTGGGGAGAGGGGAAAAGGCAATGGTGGAACCAGTTGGGCTCTGCCCCCAGCTCCCTTGGCCTGCTAGGAGGTGGGCAACGTACAGCGAGGGCAGAGGCTGGCAGGTAGGGTGGGAACTTAGGTAGGGTCTGTGGTCTCACCATAGTGCAGCTTTACCACAAATGGGTGGTTTACATCAGCCAGGATGTCTCTTTCCATCTTGGTCCGAACGCGGTCACGCACTGGCCAGATGAGAAAGGTGGTCACTAAGAGTCTAGCCTCCCTCCAGCCCTGGCTAGGAAGGGCTCTCTTTTCTACTTGTTCCTTACATCTCATGGCAGTGCCCAGAGCTGGCCTCTTGGTGCCCTGCCCATCACTCTGGCCCCATCTCCCGCCATGCACCATGATGGGCCGGCCATTCAACCCAGCCAGTCTAAGCAACCCATTCCTCTGTGTGCCCTCAGCCTTTGCCTTTGGGGCTCCCCTGAGATGCCTTCACCAGCCCCCTCTCTGTCTGACATAAAAATCTCCAATCCCAGTCTGGTGAGAACAGTCACTCGGGGAGCTAGTTAGAAAGGCAGATTCCCTGGGTCTCAAATTCAGATTCATGGATCTGAGCAAGAACCCCCCGCTCAACACCAAATACACATGTATTTTTTCAAAGAGTAAAAGTCCCTAGGAAATTCTGATCATCAGCAGGTTCTTCTCCGACTCAGTTTAGGCCTCACCTATTCCAGGAAGTCTTCCTTAACCTGCCAAACTGAGTTAAGGCCCTCTCTCCTACAGTGCTTGCTTCCCCATCTTGAGCACCTTTTACCAAACTCTATTTTAATGTTCATGTTTCCCTCATCAGACATGACAGGAACCATGCTGGAGTTAACTATTCCAGTCAGTTTCCCAAATTCACCTTACATTTTCAAACTGCCCTTACACTTTTGCTCAGGCAAACAGTTCCTCCTTCCTGGGGTACCCTTCTCAACTCATCCTTCAAGGCACAGCTCAAATGGCTACTCCTTATGTGAGCCTACCCCCTGGGAGGCTGCATCTACCTTCCCCTGGGCTCCCAGGTCACTACACTGCAGGGTTTGCTCAGCCTCTCCAGCCCCAGCCTGAGAGCCCTTCAAAGCAGGGATCAAGTCTTTTCATCCTTCTCATTCCCAGTGGCTCCCATTGTCCCTCCTGGAGAATGACTCCCACTCCTACCAGCCTGGCCTTGGGGCACCAAATCTAAACAACCCCACAGAGAGTCCCCTCAATGGGCCATATGACCCCTAATGTCCCCAAGGCCAACACTTCCAATCCCCCGACACCCCAACACACACCTCACCCTGGCCTGGGCCTGCTCCACCCGGTCAGGCCACCCTGGTTCCCAGGCCTGTCAGAGTCACTTCCTAGCCCAAAGCCCACTACCAACCACTCTCACACCTTCTGTAAGTGCTGGCATTCTAGACCTGGGCTTGGGCTCCCTCTAAACTGCTCTGCCATCCATCCCCATGTCCCTGCCTCGACTCATCCTCTCCTGCCCACTCAGCTGCCTCCCTGAGCTCCCTGCCTCTTCCTTCACATGCTTCTCCACCCTGAGAAGTCTCCCTCAGACACTTCTGACATTATGAAGCAACTCTGCTAACAGAGGCCCTGCCCAACCAACCTGACACTTGATATCTGAAGGACCCCAGCACAGACACGCCACACTCCCCCTGCCTCCTTCCAGACAGTCACCTTTAGCTACATCATTGGCACTTGGCTTAGTGGCTGGGGGTGCAGTTAACCCTGGAAGTCTTTTCTTCTGAATGGACCCTGTCTTCACCATAAGGTGGGTGGGTGAGTGGGTCAGGATTGGCTGAGACCAGGACTGTGTCTCCACCTTCAGACCCGGAACTCCTGGAGACAGAGCTATCTCCTTCATCAGACTTAAGGCCCTAGACAGCTGGGCTGCCTCCCTTGATCCTGTGCCCAGCCTGGGCTCTACATGGGGAGGTGCCCTCCACTCACCTTTCAGCGTTGCCTTCTTTAGTACCTTCATGGCATACAGGTGCCCACTGTCAGGCCGGGTGACCTTCCGCACCAGGAAGACCTGAGAAGGAAGCATGGGGAAAGCAGAGAAGAAGCTGGGGACGGGGCTGAGCCTTGTCAGGGCCCACCCTCCAGGTCCCAGGCTGACCTCTAACTTTTCTGAGTACTTCACCTTTTGCCCTCCATGGGTAACAAGGTGACCGCCCACTCATACCTCCTTCAGACCCATCAACCCTTGCCCTCTGACCCTTTGAACCCCAAGGTGACTCCTCACCCCCACCTCTGACATGACCAGTACTTCACTCCCAGCTGTGGACTCAAGACTCACTTTGCCAAAGGATCCCTGGCCCAGAACCTTGAGCAGCTCAAAATGGGACGGGTCAGCCTTCTCAGAGCCAGCCTTGACATGGTGCGTGATGGAGATCTCCTTGAGGACGCCCTCATCCTGACAGAGGGATGGAGCTGGTGGGTACAGTGGGCCCCATCTGGGCAGCATGGGGCACATCCCCCCATTCAAGTCCACTCCCCCCAGACCTCAGCAGACAGGGCCCCGTAGGCCCAACCAGAAAGCTGCTCTGACAGGGCCAGCCTCCAGATTCATCAATACCAAAGGTTCTCAAAGGCTGGGGAAGGTCAAACCACCAAGGTGCCTTCTGCTCCTATTGCTCCTGATGCTCCGGCCTGGTCAGGCCCAAAGGGATGCCCAGGCACCACTAGGCTGGCCAGGCTGAGACAACCCCAGGCTCTGGCTGAGGCCCACAGACCTGCCCCAGGTCCTCCCCTCCCCCTGTTGTGAAGGTTTTGGTTTTACCACAATAGGAAGTAGAGTTTGTTCTCATATTGGGGAGGCAGAGCTGGGCTTTTGTTCCTGGACAGGATGGATGACGGGATCCCTCTAGCCAGAAGGATAGAGTTCAGAAGCATAGGGACCCAAGAGTCACCTGGGAGTCCCCCACCAACCCAGCAAGTGCCAGTATGGGGTGGGTAGGAGCTAAGGCCAGAGACTCTCTGCCCCATTTCCTGCTGCATTTCCTGAAAGTTCCTTCATACAAGCATACTAGAAACTTCTCGCCAGGCCCTAGTTGTTCTAGGTACCCTCTGCCCTCCCACCATTCTGCCAGTGTTACCCTGGAGACTGAAGTGCCTTCTCACTTCCCCAGGAAGCAAGTCTAGGCAGGGTCCACTCACCCAGCAGGGCCAGGCCTGGGCTAAGAGAGGCCAAAGCCAGTGGAGGCCAAACTGGCTGCCCAGGCACCTGCTCCATGGGCCACAGCCAGGCCAGCTCATCCGGGCAAACTCACCAAGTCCCGCCTGGAGCCAGAGCCAGGACCAGGGGCAGGCAGAGAGGTCTGGCTGATCCTGGGCCGCTGCTTCCTGGGCAGCCAGGGGAGCAGGTCCAAGAGCCGCAGACGGGGCGGCTTGGGATCCTGCTCCATCCGCCCGACAGGGCCGAGGCACCATGGCAGGAGCAGGCAGCGTCCGGGGCTGCCTCAGAGGTGGCCGGGCCCAAGGCGGATGTGCAGGGTGAGGGCGGGGGCTGGGCCTGGTCCGCCAATCACTCAGGGCCTGTGGTTTCCTAGCTCCAAGCCGACACCCTCATGTTCCCTTCCTCTCTCTTCCCCCCTCCCCACTGCCTAAGGGCTGCCCTCTGCCCCCCTCATCCTCTCTATGGGCCTGCAAAGGGAAAGCCCCATGCCAACCCAGCTGCTGTGGAACAGATAGGTACCCAACAGATAGAAACAGGCACCCAACATATAGAGGCAGATATAGAGGGACACTCAACAGGCAGAGACAGGCACTCAGTAGGTGAAGACAGATGAAGGCGGACATCCAACAGGCAGAGGCAGGAAGGTACACATGCCCAACAGGCAGGAATGGATAAAGGACAAATATCCAACAGGTGGAGACAGATGGGGACAGGTACCCAAGCAGCAGAAGTAGAAGAGGACTCATACCTAAGAGGCAGAGGTGGACAGAGACTCATATCTAACATGCAGAGGCAAATAGGGACACATATCCAACAGGCAAAGGCAGATGGGGACATATACCCAGTAGGCAGAGACAGATGGGGACCCAGCAGGCAGAGGCAGATGGGGACTTGCATCCAACAGGTGGAAGCAGATGGGGAAACATACTCAACAGGCAGAGACAGAAGGGGATGTGAACCAACAGACACCTAACACATGACATGTACCCAACAGGTGAAGACAGGTACTCATCAAGTACAGACAGAGACAAGAGCCCAACAACAGAGGCATGTGGGCAGCAGACAGAGACAGCCAGTCAAGAGGCCCAAGCAGACAGACAGGTACCCAAGGCAGACACAGGGGCAGGAAAGACACAGCTACCCAGAAAGTCAGACCCTGGACTCAAAGGCAGAGCTCTGGTTCTTGCTGGTCTGCCTGAGAGTGGTGAAAGAGGTGAGGGGATGTCACCTGCAAACTCTCAGCACTCGGGAGAATAGTCCAGTATTTGTGGCAGACTCATCTCTGAGGTCTTCTATTTCTCTGGGATTTCACTCCCCCTGAGGGGTGGCCCAGGACTAAGAAAGTAGACCAAGAGGGACATCTGAGTACAATCTGATGGCTTTGACTCTGATCCAAATATCCCCAAAGCTGTTATGCCCATTTCGGGAACAGGAAACTGAGGTCCAGAGGGCAGTGATTCACCAAGCTCAAAGTGAACCAGTGGCAGAGCCGGCTTGAATCCAAGTCCTTCCCCTGGTTATTGCCTGGACTGCGGTCGGCAGGCCTCAAGTGCTGGGAAAAGGTGGGCAGGCAAGTCAGCCACAGCTATGTCCTGCCCATCCAAGCCTGTCCCCTCCCTCAGTACTAGGGTCAGTCTGGGAACTTCCTATTCTAGGTCTTGACCCTCGCAGACACAGCCCCATCTTCAGAGGACCTTGAACAAAAGCCACAAAAGCTGCAGCCACAAAAAGCTACAGGCTAATCAGGCCACTATATATAATCCCGGAAGGGACAGGAAGAAAGCCTGGCTCAGAGAGGTGCTGGGGGTGGGGGTGGGGGGAATCACACGGCAACCCTTGCCCACCCCACCCTGAGGTCTGAGCCTCCACCTGTCTGTCTCTGACTGAGAACACTCCCTGGGGACAGAGCCAATCACCCAGAAACCCCAAGGGACAGAACCACCCCTAAAGCCATTACTTGCCCAGAGTCATGGTGACAGACACCACTGGAGGCAGGCCAACCCTCTGCTCACCTTTCTGGGACAGGGGAGTGAGTCTCTCTCAACCCTGGGTAAATCTGCCGGGGTCTGCATGGTGGGGCTCAAGCCAGTGGCCAGAGGGCCCCGTTACTCCCTTTACTTCTGCTTTTCAGACTTGCCGGCCCAGAAGGCAGGGTCCCTGACCCCCTCCTTCTCACTTCCCCCTCTGCAGGGAGGAGGGACAGAAGATGGGTCAGGCTTCCCAACTGAGGGGATACTGCAGACCCCAAGCCCATGACTGCAGCGGGGAGGGCAGAGACACACCTCTCTTCATCTCCTCTGATCCCAAAGAGGGGAGACTGGAACACAAAGTCCCAAGGTGATGAGGTGCTGACAGCTGACAGTGCGTATCCAGCACCTGCAAACATCCTCTTGAGACAATGAGGGGCAGAGTCAGCAATGCCATGAGCTCTGACTGCCACAGCCCAGAGCGTGGATACTCCTTCCCCCACAGTGACGGCTGGGCCCACCCAAAATGGCAGCCCACAGAGCAGGCACAACCACACCCAGCCCTGCCCTGAAGAGCCTACCAGTCCAGGGCCCTGGGATGGGCAAGGGGGTAAAAAGGCCCTGGCAACAACCCACAGAGGTCTGAGAGGAGCACGTAGCCTGGGGCAGGGGTTAACCAGGCCCAGCCCTCTTCCACATGGCCTCGCTGCATCATTCACACCAGTATACCCACAGGAACTGACACACACACAAACACACACAGGCTGGTAATCGGAAACCATTTCCACAGACATCCCCTATGTGGAAACACACGCCCCCGTGTACACACGGACTTCCCCTTCCAGCCCTCACGGGGCTTCCAATAACAGTCTGATGATGGTCTGCCAGGGTCGTGAATGATGCTTCCTTAGACTGAGGCCTCTCGTTTCACCCCAGCTTCTTCGGGTAGGGGTTTAGAGGCTGGGACAGCCCTGGGAACCCCAAAGCTCTCTGGTCTAGT
This sequence comes from Pteropus medius, assembly GCF_902729225.1. Taxonomy (NCBI): domain Eukaryota; kingdom Metazoa; phylum Chordata; class Mammalia; order Chiroptera; family Pteropodidae; genus Pteropus; species Pteropus medius. The sequence goes on along the minus strand of NW_024354503.1, from coordinate 5,011,652 downwards.
GCCAGCTGCATCCCCCCCCCAACCCTTAAGTCCCTGAGAAGAAAAGGAAGATGCTCTGCAGCTAGTGGGGTACAGGAAGGGGCAATAGGAAGGAAACGGTCTCAGAAGTGCCTTCACTAAAGGGTATGTGCAGGGCCTGTGAAGCCTCTGGGTGACAGGAGGGGGAGGACAGACACCAGACCACATCCCTTGGTCCCTGCCCCATACTCCCCTATCGATACTTCCTCTTATTTACTTCCTTCCACAAGGCAGCTGCAAGAGAAGCCCAGAGTCCCCTAGCCCAATCCCTGGTCCCTAGGGTCACCACCATGGGGATCCTTCCACCAGCTATAGCCCAAGCCCACCTGCCAATCCCTGGCCCTAATGGACACCAATATCCCCTTCCCCAGCTGGCAGCATCTGTAGGGCCTCCCAGGCACTGTCCCCTCTGGTGAGACATATGTTCCCAGACATGTCTCCCAGCACTCCTCTGGGCAGGTAAGGATGGGTCCAACAGGCATCCCTGATGGGAGAGCTCTCGGGCACTGGCCTCGGGCACTAGGTAGGATTGGCATGGAGCGACAATGAGAATTGTGCCTCCTATAAATTGAGCATTTATTACATGAGGACATTCCTTCCTTCAACCTTTGCTGATGTGGATTCTGCCAGGCCCTGTGTCTAAGGGAGGTACTGTCACCCCATTTCAGGATGTGGAAACTAGACTCAGAGTCATGTGACTTGCCCAAGGCCACATGGCTAGAAAGGAGGAGAGCTAAGAGCAAAATCAAAGTCTGTTTGCTCCCAAAGCCGACACTCCTAAGCATTTCATTACTGCCCTCCCTGCAAAGACGGCCAGCCAGCCTCCCCTCTGGATATCACTCACAGCTACTGTTCCCCTGCTTTGTCCCCATGCCAGGAGCCACACACTAAGAGTCATACATGACAAGGCAGACTCAGGCCTTGACCTCGGGTATAGATTCAGGCCTTGACCTCAGGTATAGATTCAGAAAATAAATACATGATAACAAAACACAACTGTTCAGGGACAGAGCTGCAGTCAGGTGTGGTAACCATCTGCCTGGAGTGAGGTCCCGGAACCTTCCAGAGAGGGGGCAGTTCAAATGGACCCTAAGAAGGAACAGGAATTGGCCAAGTAGAAAGGAGAAAAAAGACGCTTCATGTACAGAGACCAGTATGAATGAGAGGCTTGAGGCCAGGGGTGCTGAAAAGTGGGAAGCTGAGCTGTCCACTCACTAGCTGAGTGCTCCCAGGCAAACTCTCTCCTTGTCTGAGTCTCAGCTTCCTCTTCTGTAAAACAGAGGTTAAAATGACATGTTCCACTCTCAAAAGGTTGCTTCTAGAAGCAAAATGGGCCACAGCAGCATAGGGACATTGTACACAGAATTTCTCCCTGTATTAGATGAGCAGACTTATTGCTGCAGTGTCTTCTCTGGGCAGGCAGAAGGGACAGAGCCCACCCACAGGGTCCCAGGTACTGGGAGGGTGGGCTAGTCTGCCCTGGCCAGTCCAAGGGACGTTTCCCCCAACACCTGAGGCTCTCAAGGCTCCCTGAAGTCCACAGTCACATCCTGCCTGTGCTCCAGCCAGAGGAGCATGAGGGATCCGGGAGGGATCAGGGTTTCATAAACAGGAAGAGAGGAGGGGAGGGGGGAGATGCTCAGCTCTCAAAATAGACCTGCAGGCGTTTCAAAGGGGTCCAGCTCCGGAGATCGCAGGGGGAGGGGCCCTGGGGTGCCCAGTCCACCCCTAGGAAAGGAGGGAGGGTAAATAGAACCCCAGTGTGCCTGAGGACACTAGGTGCGCCTGGGGTGCTGAAAAGACTCAGGGAGCTCTCACCATAGACTGCTGTCCACAGGATGGCTGCTAAGCCCCAAATCCCCCTTCCTGCTGGAAACGAATAAAATAAACAAGCATCGAACACCAACACTATGCCTCACACTTTGTTAGATTCTTTCATTTATATGCATCCCATGCCCTCCTCCAGGTGCCCCTGAGGGATGGACTTTATTCTCCTTCTACAAGAAAAGCATCTGAGCCTCAGAGTCAAACCACTTGTCCAAGGTTATAAGGCAAACAGGAAAGAGAGGCAAGATTCTGAACTCAGAATGCCTGACTCTCAAGCCCCCTTCCGCCGCCTCTTCTCCAGCTGGAAGGCCCCACTTCTCTCTCCAACTGCCCAAATCCTGCTTTCAAGGCCCAACCAAACGCCAGCTGTGTAGGGAAGGTGGCCTGGTGCCCCACAGCCCACTCCAGTTCTTCCTCCTCCACACAGCAGTGACCATCCGTCTGGTCCGCACTCAGCCCTGGGCTCAGATGCCACTGGCTGGGTTCCTCAGGACATGCTCATCTCATCATGCCACAGAGAGAAATGTGGGCACCTGGAAGGTGGTATAGTACTCTGCCCAATATGGGGCCTGGCACAGAATGAAGGTTCTATGTGTCCACAGCCATGTTCTTCCCCATCATAGCGCCTACCACATAGCCTTCCTGTCTCCTCCCACTCCCTAAGTCCGGGAGCTTCCTGAGGTTGGGGGTATTGATTTCATCTTGGGGTCCCCCAGTGCCACAGCAGGGTACATCAAAAGTCTGATGAAACAAAAGATAAACAGGCCAGCTCATTCCACTGTACAAAGTGATGAGGTCCTGACCATGGGCTGAGCGCCCCCTGGTGTGCTGAGCCCAGAAGTGGGCTCTGGGGATACTGTGAGGTTCTGGGGCAACAGAGTGGATGAGCAGGTGCCTAGGAATGATGGAACTCAGAGTCACAGGGAACCAATGTTCCTCCTCTTCAGCACTGTTTCCAGGGCTGGGAGGAGTGTGGACTCTGTGGTCAGCTATGTGCTCACTAGCTATGTGACCTGGACCTCAATGTTCTGATCTGTAAAATGGGGATAACAATAATTTCTACCTCCAGGGGTGTTGTGAGAACTAAACAGGAAGCTCCTGGTATGGTGCCAGGTGTTGGTTAAACTCTTTCTCTTCCTTATTGTGACATCTGAGGCTCTCCCCACCCTAACTATCCCCAGCCTGACATCCCTCACCCCAGGATCTTCTGCTCTAGAGCAGGACTCATAGGCTGGGGATCAAATGTAAGTTACCTGACTGGGTAGGCTCCTGCGTTCTCCCAACCAGCCCCTCTATCTCTTAAGTTGAGAAGGTGCACTCACCACCAGCTCCTCCAAAGCTGCAAAGTCCTCTGAGACCCCCAGAACCTCGGCTGCAAGATGCGTACATCCTGTCCTTTACTGGGGACCTACAGCCCCTTCATTTTGTTACTAGGCAATTAGGGGCAGCTACTTGATGAAAAGAGAGTCTCCAGACATGAGGCCAAGACAAACCAAGAGACCCTGTCCACACCAACTGCCTGGCTTCTGGTGGCCCAAGACTGCCATAATAACTAACAGAAGAGAGGGTAGGAACCTTCTTCTCTCACCCAGCCCTACCAGAGGCAGTTCAGCAACCTTATCTTAGGAGGCTGAGTCAAGGCAAACATTGGGGACCAGCCCTGGGTCCATCTCAAAGGTCAAGGTTATGGTAGGTCTAGGGCCCAGGCAGACCCAGGCCTGGGGGGTGTGACTACTAGTAGGGAGTGGAGCTGAGCAAGACACGGAGGTATTCGTGCTGCTGGTGCAGAAGTCGCTTCGTGCCAGGCGGTTACTATCTCGTTCGTCCTTCACATCACTTCTGTGAGGTAGGTGCTATTATCCCCAATTTATAGATGAGGAAATAGAGACTCAGAAGGGAAAAGAGCTTCTGGTCAAATGGTGAGAGTGGGGCCAGGACTTGAACCCAGGTCTGTTTTACCACCAGAACCCACGTTCTGTTCTGCCTAGGCATCTTCCAAAGCCCCTCCATACGCAGCAGTTCTGTGACCTCACAGAATTGGATGTGGTCTTTCCCAAGGCAGAGATGAGAAAGTATAGGCCCAGAGGGGACAAAGGACCCACCAAAGGTCACACAACTGTCACCCAGCCCCAGGCAGTTTTGTCAACACACGAACTCAGCAACAGGAGACAGGAGCTAAAGGGAGGAGTCCATGGGAAGCAGAGATGGCAGGGGTGAGGGAATCAGCCTTTCACTAGGAGGTGGGAGCCCTGAGAAATGGCCTGTGTGCCACATGCCAGGCACTGGGCCCTGGTCAGACTTGACAGGCCACCAAGTTCCCTATGACACCACATGCCCAGATGATTCCAGGCCTTCATCAGGCCCAGCTGACCTGAGCCTCTCCCATTACCTCTTCAGCCCACTGCTTGCAGCTGGCCTAGCCACCACAAGTAAATAAACCGAGGAAGCATCCCAGCCTAGCTGATAGGTAACCAGAGTTCTAGCCTGGATTCTGCTCCTGACCCAGTCTGAGACACAGTCCCCTCACCTAAGAAATAGGAAGGATAGAGCAAGTAATCTCTATGTACGAGGTTGCCTCAAGGATTAGGTGAGACCAGAAAAGGAAGACTGAGCTGGGAAAGGAATGAGAGGCCAGGGTCCTCACACCCCTGTAGGACAAGGCTGTCCTCCTCCTGCATGGTCAAGCAAAGAGTGCATCCCCAGCTCCACCAGCCCAAGTGCTAGCCCGGGTCCTCACCTTGCACGGCTGAAGTCCAGCTTCTTCCCCTGAGGCCTGTCCATTCTGGAAAAGAGAAGAGAACATTGCCTGAATTTACCAGTGTGAGACAGGGCAAAAATAGACCCCATGAGGCATCCCCATCCTCGGCTTCTCCCAATAGCTAGGGAGGCTACAGAGGCAGAGGCAGGAGTTCTGGGTGGGTCTCCCCCTCCACTTGCATGGTGAGGGCATAGGTATCAAGCCCTCCTGCAACAGCCCCTCACAACCCAGGCAGAGCATTTCCTGATGCTCCCTCCCTCAGCTCCCTGCCTGGCAAACATTTCATCTCTGAAGACTTAGCTCAAATGTGACCTCCTCCCAGTAAGAAGGAAAGGGCACGTGTGGCTCCTAGCTCTGCCAGAGACAAACTGTATGACTTTGTGCCGACTAATCAATTACAAGCAGCCTCAGTTTCCTGATCTGTAACACGGAAGTTGTTACAGCCACCTCTCAGAGGTGCTACAGGGTGGAAGGAGACAAAGTCTAGGAAAGAATCTAGCCCAGAGACAGTGGCGGCCCTGGCCTTACCCTATCCCCTCTAGGACCCCTGCCCTGTCCTTGCCAGGCAGAACCGCTGCTGGCCCACTAGCCCCTGCATCATTCTCTGTACCGTTTGTCACATTGCAGGGATTATTTACACACAAGCCTGCCCTTCCTAATAAACAGGAGTCCTGGGAGGGCAGAGATTAGGGCTCCATGCTAACAGCTGCTCTCTTCCGAGTCTCTGCCACATGCCAGTCACTGGGCTGTGTCTCACACCTGTGATACCATTAAATCCCCATGACCTGGAAGGTAGGCCTTGGCCCCATTTGGTAGAGGAAAAAACTGAGGCTGAGAGGCCCAGTGATGACACCTAAGGTCACAAAACTGGTAAGTAGAAATTCAAATTCTGATCTCTGGCACCCAGGAGGAGCTCATTAAAGGTCTGAAGAGAGCATACGACCCTGGCAGGGGAACCACCTGCAGAAGAGTGGGAACTGGAACCCATCTCTGGGCAGTCCTGCTTCTTCCAGCCCCCAGACTTTGTCCTTAGATAGGCATTATTCACCTGGGTTATACCAAACTCAGCTTATCCTTTTCCTATGTAATATAAAGTGACTAACCTTATCTTATCTCTTATCTGGGCCTCGGGAAGTTGAAAGGAGCTGTCCCCACCCCTCCTGGCACAGCAAGAGTGTGGCGAGACAGATGAGAGGCTCCTACCAGCTAGGAAGACCCAGCTTAGGGCAGGTCAGGACTTTGGAGCCAGAGGCTGGGTCCACAGGGCAGCTGTGGCTTTGCTTGGCAGCAGCAGGCACAGCTGTGCTTTGCCCATTACATAATCTCCCTGCTCCTGGAGCAGCTTCCCTCTACCGCTCCCAGGACATCCTGCCCCCTGAGCCCCTTTAATGCCCTTAATCCTCCCCAGGGCCAGTATTCTGAAGGCCCCTCCATGCACACTTACATATATATGGTCATCTCCCAGCAGCCTGGGTAGAACAGCCAGGTTGATAAGGGCGGGTGTGGTGGGGCGGGGCATGATGCATTTGGAGACTGAGCTCTACTTCACCAGCATTGTAGACACTTGACATAAGATGGTCTCAACAACCTATACACCAGTCCCCCATCCCAGCCTTCCTCCATTCCAAACCCTCATCCTTCCTAAAACTTAACTATGATAATTGTACTTGAGCCATCGACTCCCTCGATCACCCACTCGCTACTTACTGAGAACCTGCTTTGTATCAGGCCCCAAACCCTTCCGTGGCTTCCCACTGCCTGCAGAATACAGTTTCAGCTCCCTGGCACGGCATTCAAAGCCACCATCTCCAACTGCCCAACGCAAGTGATTAAGAACCTGGATTCTGGAACCTGACCATGTGGGCTCAAACTCTGGCTTCTACCACTTGCATGACCCTGAGGTTACTTCATTTCTCAGGGGTTCAGTTTCCTTATCTGTAAAATAGGGATAAAAGTAATGTACCTCATCAGGTGGCTGCAAGAAGCAAACAAAATAGTCTATAAACATATACACCTGGCACATATTTGGTCCACAAACAACAGCCATTATTATTGGGCCCTATTCTTGAGCTAAACTGAACGACCTGAGGCCCTGAACAGACCAGCTTATTTCATATCCCCAAGCATTTGCATGGTGGCTCTTTCTACCAAGAAAACCCTTCCTGCCTTGTCACTTGGGCAAACTCCTGGTCTTCTTCCAGGACTCACTTCAAATGTCATCTCCTCTGTCAACACAGCCTCAAGCCCTTTTCTCCCTCCTCTGGGTCCCACAGCACTGAACAAGCCACAGGTTAATTCAGAAAGAAGCCCTGGCTTGTCCATCATCATCTCCCTGGCGCCCAGCTCAGGGTCCAGCATGTAGTGTGTCAAATGAGAGTGCAACCCACTGAAGAGAGCAGGGATGCCAGAGCTAGCTCTATTACTCCCATTTTCAGACAAAGCTCAGTGAAGAGGCTTACCTGAGGTCCCTCAGCTAGCAGGTGACAGACATGGGGCCGTAGCCTAAAGTCACAGCTACAAGCCTAAATTCCCAATGAGGGAGGAGAGGAGGCAGTGGGTAGACCCAGAGGTGTGGGCTTACTGAGCTGACTCAGGGGACCTCACAGGCCCTGTTCGGCTGCCTCCAGTCCCAGGGTCTCTGGCCCGGGTGCCATCCTTACAGAACCCCATGCTTGTAAGAGCTACTGCATAAAGTCTCTAGAGGGGAATGGGTAGCTCTGGAGAAAAGACCGGGAATGCAAAAAGGACTACAGGTGAGCTTCCCCTCTCAGAGCCAGGGTCCTGGGAAGACAGAGTTCATTTGTCCCTCCGACTGCTTCACAGATGGTGGAAAGAACACAGCTCTGCAGCCACAAAGACAAAGCCACTAATCCTGGCTTTGCCAGCCACTCACTCTGACCTTGGGTCCATCACATCACTTCTCTAAGCCTCGGTTTCCTCATCTGTACCATGAAGGCAGGTCTGTCTTGTTCTCAGCTGCACCCTATTGCTTGGAATAGTACTTGCCACATGATAAGCGCTCAATAAATATTTGCTGAATAAATGAACGAATGAATGAGTGAAAGGGGACAATGATGCTGACCTTGCACAATACTGAATGAAGGACCTTGTCTAAAAAGCCTGGTACACGAAGGGCCCTTCAGCCTCTTAGAGGATGGAAACCCATGCTCTTCCCTCTTTCTCAGAGAGCACTCCTCATGGGAACAGCTGTCCAGGGCCCCCAGACCACTGTGCCCCCTCACCAGAGGTCAGAGATGGGTTCCAACAGGCGTCCTTCCTTCCTTCCCACCCAAGCAGCTATGTGTTGGGAGGAGGGGCCCAGGGCGACGTGTGGAGAAGCCAGGCAGCAGATGGACAAAGACAGCACGTGCCCCGTAGACAGGAAACAGCCCTAGGAGCTGGGTTCAGAGCCCAGCACTGGCAGCCCTGTACCCTGCTGGAGGCAGGGGGGGCCAGGTGCCAGGGCTGGCTGCCACCAACTGCCCTCGGCAAAGGCTGGACAGGGGCCCTGCGGGATGAGGAGAGTCTGCCAACATCCGGAGCCTCTCTTGGAGTACCTTCCACCTGGGCCAGTTTGATCCCAGCCCGTGCCCATCCTTGAGCCTCCCCCAACTTGGTAGAAGACAGCGAGAGACCTGGGTTCCAATCCTGACTAACATTAATTCATAAGCCAGTTCTCTCTGAGTTTAGTTGTCCCATATGAAAATGGGGTATGTAATAATCCCTACCTTGAGAAGTTATTATGAAAATTATTTTATTTAAATCAGGTGACACAGATGAAGCAGGCTGGGTGTCACATAGCAAAAAGCTCTCTACATGGGCAAGGCTGGGCCTGGGGACAAGGTTACCGCTTTCAGCAAGGCCAGGAAGGCCCAGGCAGAATCCTCACCCACACTTCCAACGGGTTTGTTCCACCTGGGCCACACCCTGGGCCCGGCCCTGCCTCCCAGCAGCCCGTTTTCAGCAGCGTCATGGAGAGGGCAGGGCAGTCCAGATCCCAGGCCTCTCCCAAAAGCCCCCACCAGCCCCTTGCCTGTCTCCTTCCCAGCCAGAAGCCAGCGGCAGCACCTACACCTTCAGGTCAGGCTGCTGTATCGCTTACATGTCACCTGGGCTAAGAACAGCGAGGCCCTGTTCTCTAGTGAGAACAGCCCAACCCGTGCCGTGGCTGCCCCATGGCTCCTGTTACCCAAACAATAACACCCAGTCGCCTGGCACCTCCATGGAGTGGGGGAGGGGGAAATGGATAGCAGTACCCAGGGCTCTGTACCCTTTCAGGCCCAGGAAGCAGAGGCTAGACCCAGCCTTGGCCACTGGAGAAACAGGCCCAGAGAGGCTAAGGACTGAATGAAGGTCACACAGCACTTCCAAGGTGAAGCTCCTAAAGAAATCGTTGCCTTCCCTAATCCTAGGAAATAAGCCGGCCTTCTCTTACAGAGTTCAAATGTAGCAGTACTCAAAACTGAGTTGAGTTTCCTGTTTAAACCTGGCCCCTTCCCCAGGATTCCCTAAAGGGAAGCAGGAAGTAGTGCCCTGGGCTGGGAATCAAGCTCCTGGGTGTCTGCCCTTCCCATCGCCAAGGTAAGTCCTTGGGTTAAGTGCCTCCCCGGCCTCTCCCAGTCCTCTTTCCTCTAGGGAGACCTAGGTTTCAGGGGCATGCCAGGGCAAAGGAATCCACCTCAGAGTGCCCCCCGCCGGAGGCCTTAGTGCCCCTGTCCTAGGGGTGGGGGGAAGGGAAAGGGGTATAGGGGCTGCAGAGGGCAGTGTTCCTCACCTCGAGGGTGAGTCAGCTAGAGAACCTCCAAGAGCGTGCAGGGCCTGTAAAAACCCCATGGCAGGGATCCCAGAACAATTTACTCCAAATTGCGCCTTCAGGTTGGTTACCTAATGCTGCCTCGCCCACCCTCCAATAACCAGTGTCGGCCATGACCATTCCTTTAAAGGGGCAGCACATCCTGGATGCTGGAGACCCGGGGTCCTCACTCTGATCTCAATCTGTCACCCTGAGAGGCAGGGCCCTTGGTAGTTGCCCCAGGTAAGACAGAGCAGAGAAGACCTAGGCTGAGGCTAGGGGTCCAAGCCAGGGGAAAATCACCTTGGTTCTCAGGCTCACTGAGGTCTCCACACCCTCCCTGCATACCCCCCACATCCCCTTTGGAAAGGGAATATCACCTGCCTCCTTCCCAGTATGTAGCTGAGGGGAAAGTTTTCCAACCTGCTGGTTCAGGGGCTTGACCTTGACCCTGGGGTTCAAAGGGCACAGGAAGAAGTAGCCGCCTGCATACTTAGGGCCTGGCACCACAGAATCCTAGGAAAAGGGCAGGAGCTGCTTCTCAGAGAGGCTAGGCTGGTAGAGGCCAAACTACCCAGGGCCCAGCCCTTCGTATGGGAGGTGGCGAAAGAATGGAGCAGGCACCAATGTCCTCCTCCTCTTCAGAAATAATGTTCACAAGGTCGAAGGGCTTTCCCCACTCTCTTCTCCAGTCTGGGGCAGGGGATATAGGTGTCCTCTGACCCTAGCCTCGGGGCAAAGAAAATCAAGAGTTTCAGCCCCAGCCCAGAGGTGTGTCACCCCACATTCCACAACTGCCAAGGGTCAAGATGGGCAATCCTTCTAGGGCCAGCAGCGGATTAGCGGGGAGCTCTTGAGGTACGGCACTGGGAGACTTCAAGGAGAAGTGGGGGTCCCATGACCCTTGCCTCTTGTAGAATCCCAGACATCAGGCACCCCGGTCCTGCCCGTCTGCACAAATGGAGGAAGCTCCGACAGCTCCCGGGACGGGTTCTAGGTGTGTGAGGTGACGGGGGGCCAGAGCGCAGCGCTCCACGGGATCCCTTCTCCGTACTAAAGGGGTTCTCGGCGCTTGGCGGAACTGTCCCTCGCTTTCACATACTCAGGGCAGAAGGGGGTGGAGCCGGATAGGGAGCAAGAGATCGGAGGGCACTCGATCCCTCACGGGCGCCCTCCAGACTGAAGCGGCGCCTCGAGCCGCCCCGCCCCGGTGGGGACCCGGGCTCGCCGGCGCTGGTCCCCCGCCCCGCACACTCACCTCCGGGTCCAGCGGCACCAGCTCCATGAGCGGCCAGGGCTCCTTGAGCTGAGCGAGCGGCATCGCGCCGCTGCCGGGCCGCCCGCGCTCCTCCGGCGACCCGGGCCGCGACGCCTCCCGGGTCCGGCGTCCCTGGCTCTGCGCCCCCGCGCCCACCCCCCTCCCCCCGAGACCCTCCTGCTCCGGCTGGGCCGTCCGCCGCCGCTGCAGCAGCCGCGGCACTCGCACTTCGACTCTCTCCGTCACCCGGCGCCGCAGCACCCATTGGCTACCTGCGTGAGGGGCGGGGCCGCCGAAGCCCCGCCCCAGCCCCCGCGGCGCGGCATTCCCGGCGCGGACCCCCGCCCCCGCAGCGCGGGGAGCGCTGGCCCCGCCTCCACCTCGAGCCCCTGGCCCGCGCTCCGCACCGCCCAGAAGAAGTCCTCCTGACTCCTCCCTCCCAAAGCTTGTCCCCCTCCCCACGCCGCCCAAGCCGGGCCCGCGGACCTCTTCCCACTCAGCTCGTTTAAAATCGGTCTCTAGATATTCCTTCTCCCTACAGCGGCAGGGAATCCCCCCTCCCCAGCCCTCCCACACACGTACCGAAAGTCCGGCGCCTGACCCAGGCAGAGGCTGGAAAGGAGGCTGGGCCCAGACTCCCCTGAAGCCCCCTCTCTACGAGGCCCTAGGGATCTCGCCCTACGGAAGCCAACACTGAGATCCCCTGGGGATCTCAGCGACTCGGCCCCAGGTAGGTTCTAACACTGTCACCACCATCAGGGCCCACAGCACTCCCACAATGATTTCTTAATACGCATTTTTTGCAATCTGTGTTTGAAGGGTCTCCTTTTAAGCCAAGCCTCCCCAGATTCTCTCCAGTTTCAGGGCCAGATCTGGGCTGATTTGGACTCCCCCTTCTCTGAGGAGGGCAGGGACCAGGTTCCCAGGATGGACCCGACGCTTGGGCTGCACTTAGAGTAAAAGGGCAAGGAGAGTCTCCCTGGAGAGCATCTACCTCCACCTAAATAGGTGTTCAGGGTCCATATGTGGTGAGATTTATTCACATGTGGGAGAATGGAGAGATGAACTTGCAGATTCATCTGTGCAGAAGAATGGCCAGTTATTTGCAAAGCTGTTCTAAGGCAGGGGGGTGGAAAGGATTGTTTAGCAAAAGCCTTCTGTGAACCAGACTCCACCAACATGTGATTGCCTTGAATCCTCACCACCACCTATGTGACATATCATGAAACAGCCTCAGAAAGATGAGGTGACTTACCCAAGGTCACACAGCAAATCAAGAACAGATTAGGACTTTTAAAAAATCAAAGTGGATGAGGATGTCTCCTAAATTCAGAGGCTCCCCTTATTCCATGATGTTGCTAGGTAGTCACCTCAGCTGTTGAGGTGAATTTTCGGTGGAAAGCCTTTGGAACTCAACAAATCTGGATTTGAAGCCCAACTCTGCCACCTCCTTAACATTGGGAAACTCATTTTATGTTTCTAAACTTCAGTTTCCTTATCTATAAAAGGGGAATTATAATCCCAATCTTTCAGGTCCATGCTGAGGACTAAATTCATTTTATTCAATAAGTATTTATGGCTATATATTACATGCCAAGCCCTCTTCCTTAGCATGTATTATAAACCAGACCTGCTTCTAGTATTTGCATATAACTTACATTCTTCGGTATACTTTAAATCATTTCTAGATTACTTCTAACACTTAATACAATGTAAATAGTTATTATACTGTATTGTTTAGGGAATAATGACAAGAATAAAAAGTCTGTACATATTCAGTACATACACAACCATCAGTAGGCCTAACTACATAGTATGTTAGCAATGTTAACATTTTTTCCCAAATATTTTCCATCCACAGTTAGTTGAATCCACTGATACAGAACCATGGATACGGAGGACTGACTGCATTGAGAACGTGCAATAAAATACCTATGCAATGCCTGGCATATGATACATGCTCAGTAGAAATGGTAGGTTAACAATCATAGACTCTCCCTTTCTGCCAAATTCTTCCCCCTGCAAAGGACAGGGAGGGCAGAAGACCGGGGCTTAGGGATTGCACTGTGTGGGTTCTCCATTGGCGTGAGATGAAGATGTGAGAAGAGGCTTCAGCTTGAAGGAACTAACCGTAACTGTGGTCATGGGGCTGGTAAAGCATGAGGCCAAAGATAGAGTAGTGAGGAGGAACACAAGCGTGCAGATGGGACAGTCCCAGGGATGCCGGAGAACTGGCCAGTGGGCTCCTCCACTGACCTCGAGACTAGGGGTGAAGCAGAAGCTTGTTACTACTAGTTAAAGCGGATGGGAGGTGGCCATAGAGGTGGATACAGTAGCAGCAAGACAAGGGAATGGAATTGCAGGTAGAGGAACAGAAGAGAAAGTAGTTGGTCATCAACAGACACTTACTGGGCATGGACTATGTGGCAGGTACTGTCCTGGGCCCTGGGGATACAGCAGAGGAGTAGACGGAGAGGTTTCCTGTCCTGGAGGTGGGCAAACTATGAGCCAAATCTGGCCGGCTACTTTCATATGCCTGTGAGCCAAGAATGGATTTTACATCTTTAAATGTTGAAAAATATCAAAAGAATATTTCATGATGTGAAAATTATATGAAATTCAAATTTCAGTATCCATAAATAAAGTTTTATTGGAACACAGCCACGCTACGTTTACGTATGGTCTAGGGCTGCTTTCACACTGCAACAGCAGAGCTGAGTAGTTGCAACAGAGACCATATGGCTTGGAAAGCCTAAGATGTTTACTAGCTAGCTCTTTAGAAAAAAGTTTGTCAACCCCTGCTCTAGGAACTTACATTCTCTTTTGAGAGACAGTTAAACAAGCAGATCAGTGAGTTAGGGTGCTTCTGAGGACAAAAGCCAGCTGGCATCTGCATTTCCTCACACCCTACTTCTACCTCAGCCACCTTCCCCTGGAAGGGAAATGCTCCATTCAGCTGGGCTACAATACAGCAGCTGAGGAGCTGCAGTTGTTGGGATCAGCCCCCTGCCTCTGGATCAAGAGGATCTAGACTTTTCCTGGAAGGAAAAAGTCACACTCAGTAATCTGCAAAGTCCAGCACCCCATTGGATTCCCCTTCCCCTCTCTGATCCTCAATCCAGGAACAGCTTAGAAGCATCATCACCTTTGTCATGAGGCCTGCTACCTGTTTAGCTGCCAACTGTGTGGCTCCCTCTTTATAAAAGGTCTTATACACTACCTCCAGGAGCCTTTAAGGGGGTAGGGCATGGGTTGGGTTTATTATTCCCATTTCACAGATGAAGAAACTGAGATTTATAGAAATGACCTTATTTACCCAGAGTCATACAGCTTGAAATAGCTTTCAGAGCCAGAATTAGAAAAGAGTGGAATGTCAGCTTTGGAAGGGCCTTTGAGACTGTCTTAGTTAGACATGGGAGAAAACTGGTAGCCTGAGGCAGAAGTGAATCAGATAAGGGTGGTGGCGAACCCTCTATGTGCAAGAAATAAGGAGTGCATTGTCTGAAGAGAATTTAAAAACCTTAATGAAACTGGGTAGGTCTGCTTTTTTATTATCACCATGCCTTGGCAATTTTAAAGAATGTCGGTGATAAAATCCTCCTCGTGAAGAGATCTTTCTGTTGGTCTAAGTTCTAAATAATTGCTGTGATTATTGTGTTTTAAGAATATATGTAAGCTTCAAATTAGGATATTTTTATCACCTTTAATAAATAATCTAAGTGGAAGCTAATTTGGAGAACTCCCAGGTACATAGTTGGACCTCAGTATATATGCCTTGAGTCAGAGTTCGCAGCAGGAGCTCACTTCCAGGGTGTTCATGTCCCCAAATCCCTGCATTTACACTGCAGATTTGAGATCAACAACGATAGTACGGTGATTGTAAAAATGAAGGAACAAAACTTGGGTTACCACAAATCTGTCATTTTCTGTGCAAATCATTCTCTGAACTCTGTCAAGTTGCTTCTTTTGGAGATGTTTCTCTGTGTGTGTGTTCCTTTTTGTAAAAAAAAAAAAAAAAAACAGTAATGTAATAAAAACTATTCTTTATTTTTTCCCTTTTCTACTATAATTTTTTACTTTAAAAAAAATTTTTTAGTCTGAATATATATGTGAAGAAATATATATGAAATTCAATAAAAGAAAAAATTATTATTTCTTTTTTGGCAATTATTTTTATTTTGTCTTATTTTATGATTATTATTGAAGATAATTCTGTCATGTTGAGGTTAAAAAAATGATCCATTCTGGGTGTCAGATATACTAAATTCACCACTGGCCTGAAGACAGAATAGGACCCATGGTGACATCTTCTCAATCATAATCATTTATGAAATTATTTTATTGAGTACCTACTTGGTGCCAGGCACTGTTCTAAGGTTTGACAAGTATCATCTCTCTTTTTTTTTTCCCATTCAACAAATATTTATTAACATCCCATGTGTGAGGCACCATTGTAGGTGCTGGGGATATGGCAGTGAAGTAAGTCAAATGCTTTCTCTCTCTTACTCTTGAACCACTGGGCCTGGAAGTGGGATGGGGTTCTCCTTGTGTATCATCTCATTTTAAAAACAGAGACAGAATCCCACAGTGCTGGCTGGGATTAGGGTAAGGTTAGTGAGACCAAGTCATGCAAATGCAAGGTCAGATCCTGTCTTTATTTAAAACGTTGATATTTTGTTCATCGTGGGGGTTTTTTGCATTACTTTTGACTTTTAAAAATATTACATTAAAATGTTAATTACCTTGATTGTTGAGGGGTGGGTTTTTTTTGGTGCCCTCTTAAATTTTGCACCCAAGATGCACCTCATTAACCTCACTCTGTTAACCTCACCTTTCTTTGCTCAGGTAACCCTCACAACTCACAACATTCTCATGAAATACGTGCAATAATTACCCCACTTTGCAGGTAAGAAAAGTGAGACTAAATGATTTGTTCAAGGACACACAGTTATTAAGTGGTAGAGCTGGTACATGAACTTCTCTTAACCCTACTTTGCATTTATTTTGTTTGGTTCTTACAGGTCCCTAACTAAATTGCTTGCCGTCGCTTTATTTTAAAACAAAAAATGCAGCTTTCCAGCTCGTTTAAAGTCTTGCCACCTGGGCTCACATTCCTGTTTTGTAACCAGGAACAGGATGGAGTGGCAGCCTCTCTTAGATAAGGCAGGCTCATCAGATTGCTCCAGCTCCCATCACACCCTACTATCTCAACTCCTCACTCATTTCACTCACTTGTTACCTCCGGCTCCTGGGCGCATTTGATTGTGGACCCCTCATCTGGCCATTTCACAAACGGAGGAGTCCAAGTCCCAGAGAGGAAGAGGCTTACTCAATTCGCACAGCACTAACAAAGCTGGGCTACAAGCCAGGCCTCACACAGCCCCACAGTGACAAGAGACAATTGTGAGTGACTTTATATCTGATAGAATTTTAGAAAGGGAGTTCCCAGACTCAGATCAAACTAACTCCCAACGGCTGGCAGAGGTGGGCATTTCCACATCCATATCTCATGTGGTCCTCTCAACAATTCTGGCAGGTTGGCCTGACACCCTCCATCTTACAGGTGAGAAACTGTGGCTCAGGAGGTTAAGTGACCTTCCCAGGATCTCACTGCAAGTTTTTGACAGGCTCTAACTTCACTAACTCTTGACAAAAGACCACAGGAATCCGCCTTCCGCTTCCTCCCTTTAACTCTCTCACTCTTGCTAGAATTTTCTTGGGCTGAGGCTGGAGTCACCCCTGGCTCAATCTGCTTTCTTCCAGGAAGATACTGACATAAGGCAGCCAGAGAACCAAGCCGGAGTTGTCAAAAACACCTACTATATGCCAGGCTTATAGTCTCTCCTTTGTGTTTATTTGCATCCTCTAAATTTCCCACAATTAATACATTTTACTTTCTCTGCAAGGAGTTATTTGATTCTCGCCTGGAAATTATTCTACTGAAGGTTTGGGAAAGTTGGGAATCAGTTTCTCCAATTTTCAATTAAGGAAACTGAAGCTCAGAAGGATTGCCCAAGGTCGCACAGGTAACAGGTGATGAAGTCAGGATTCTGTTTTAGTCCAAGACCTGTGTGTGCTCTTTCCATTCCACTGCTCTGCCTGCCTTTTTTTTTTAACTCCTTCACAAAGGAGTTCAAGTTATAAAAATACTAAGAGGGATTGAGTATTTATTCTTTCTTTCTTGTGTAAATTGTGTTTTAGAAAACTAATGAATGAGGAAAAGTTCTTTTTTATAGAATCCTACTAATGAACACAAAAAGAATGACAGAATTAGAAAATTACTACTTTGTAACATCTAATGAAATAATAGATCATTAACGAGTGCTAAAAACCAATGATGGGGAATTTTATAATGAACAGAGTGGGCCAAGAACCCTGAACCCATGCATGAATCAGTAAAAACGTTTCAACTAAATATTATGTGCCTCCAGATATAACATAATATTAAGTACATAGCACTATTTCCAATAAAGTATACTTGCCAAAAACATTAAGCCTGAATCTAATCGAGCCTCCAGATCTAACTTTCGATTTACTGGAAATACAAGGGACAGAAGAACAAGTTAAACTACACTGTCAGGAAGCAACTAGTCAAATCTTCCGGGATGTGAGAACCTTTACAGGACAAATGCTCTGGTTTCTCTTACAAATAGATAGCATGAAAAAGAAAAGTAGAACTGTTAGATTAAAAGTTACTTGAGACATATCAACCAAATGAAATGAACCTTATTGAATTCTGACTGGAACAAACCAATTACTAAAGAAATCTGAACATGAACTAGGTGTTAAATGGTAGTTTTATCTGAAAAGCTCTGTTAAAGATAAATGCTGAAATAATTTGCGTGAAATGATATGAAGTCTGGGATTACTTTTATGATACTTCACAGGGAGGAAAAAGTGGGAGAGGTAGATGAAACAAGATTGGCAAAATGTTGATAATTATTGAAGAAGGGTGATAGGTAATGTCAATGTATTACATTCTTTCTACTTTTATGTACGTTTAAAATTTTCCATAAGAAGTGTTTTAAGGCTAAAAGTAAATGAGAAAATTGGGACAAAGAGAAAATACAGATCAAGAAATAGAGAAGTTCCAAGCTTCTTAGTAGCCAAAGCAAAGAGGGAAACAAGAGTTACGCTAGCCAAGTGTTGAGAAGGGCAGCCTGTAATCTTTTGACCCTCACACAGCCACATATGAATGGGCCCTGGGTCTGGAACACTTCCTAACCAATAGACAAAGAGCGCACATAGTCTGTGCTAGGTTTATCACCATGTGTGGGAATATCTTTCCTGGTTTCAGATGCAATGAGTATTCCTCTTGTCTCTGTTTAAGCATGTGCATCAGTCATATGGCATCTAGCCAATTCCATCTGTTCGCTGGGAGGGGACAAGGTCCTTCCACTGCGGCAGAAGGGTGTGCAAAGGTGAATTGCGCCCTGTGTCGGCCACTGAGAGAGATCTGCTGGCCATGAGGGACCAATGCCCAAGACTGAAACCGATCTTGCTCTGTCTCTTCTCTATATATAAAGCATTATTCCGTCCAGTGCTTTGACTGTGTTTTCCCTGGTAATGCAGACACCGAGATGCAATGGGTTAGAAGGGTTTAGAGACCTCTCCTGGGATTGGTAACTGGTGCACAGTACTCTGCTTGACACTAAGAGACTTAGAAAACCAACAAACCAGCATAGTTTCTTGCAATCAAAGAGATTTCATTGATAACAAAATTCCCACTTAATACTGCCTACCAGGTTTACCAGCAGGGGGGTCAGTCACCTGTCCTGATTTGGGCTATAATGAGGAACTTGCAAAGAGCTGGAGCCAACAGAAGGAGAGGAAATAGGTAGAGAGAGGTGGAGCTTAGAGGATGGGGAAAATAAAGGGAAAGGCAGGGCATTTTAGGTGGAGGATTCTGAGTGAGCAAGGGCAGAAGCTATTTCATTTTCATAAAAGAAACAACATATAAAATGTATGTGAACCCAAATAAAGCTGGTCGTTTTTGCTCCCTCCTTGCCCAAAAGAAATCGATCTAACTCCAAAAAGTACTGACAGGAAACAAAAGTCTTTACCAGCGTTCTCTGGAGGACACTGCGAAGGGATCACAAAGCACACCTCAGAGCAAGATGTCCTATCGAAATCCTCCTAAATCTCTCTTCCCCAAAGCTCCACGCTACCAGAGTAGCCTCCCAAAACTCTCCTTTCTTTCCCCTTTTTTCCCCCCGAATTCCTAACAACCCAAACTTTACCGGCTCACTCCCCTCTGTTCTCTCAGTAGCAGCTTTTCCTGAGTGGGACTGAGAGAAAATTCCTCCAGGTCACATCACTTTTTTGCTTAAGTCTATTCCTCTCCCTCTGCCCTCCTTACAAAGAGTCCTTAGAACTAAGCGTGGGAAGAAGGAAAAGCTATGAATATTTAGATGCAAATATTTTTGTCCTGTTGCATAGCTAAAAAGATTGTAAGGAAATACGCCCTGTTATCAGTAAAAGGCCAGCAGAGCGTTCAAATCAGGTAAAGTCGGGCCAGGTCCTGGCTCTGCCACTTTCTAGTTGTGTGACCTTAGTCGAGTCTTGTAGATATTTCTCCAAACCTCAGATTGTTGTTATGCAAATTACTTAGCATAGTATTTGGCATCTAGTAAGTGTTGCATAAACTGTAGCTTACAAAATAGTTATCTCTAGCTGGTAGGAATATGGTGAATTTTATTTTTTCCTTATCAATATTTTTGCCTTTATCAATATTTTATTAACAAATGTTTACGGTAAGCACATTTGTAATTAAAGTAAAACACCATAAAGATTATTATAAACATGGTCATAAACTAAATGTTTATCAGTAGACGACTAAATGAATTATGGGGTATCCATATTCTGGATTAAGAATGTTAAAAATGGGGTATTTCTCTAAGTAATGTCCACAGTAGAGCAAGTTGCAAAACGAAATGGTGTGACCTCTCTCTATAAATATTTTATATTTATTTATATCTTTATGTATATTTATTTGTTAAACATGTAAACAAACAGACGTAATGGAAGGATATTCAACACCACAGATGAAGGTTTTTCATTTTTTAAATCCATATTTTTGTAAGGTTTAATTTTTTAAATACGACACATGAATTACTTTTACATAAGAGGAGAAATTTTAAGGGGGAAAACAGGTAGGTAGGGTTCCCGGTGTGTTTCCGGGCCCGACAGCAGAACAGAGCATGGCAGAAAGCGAAAGACTTCGACTGTCCTCACATCAGTCCTATCGCGGTGCAGTTTGAGTTCCAGCCAGCTACTCGCTTGGGAGGGGTTAGCTGCTCTCCGTCTTCAGCCGTCAAAAGACACCCCCCACCCCGCACATGTCCTCTTTTGCAAAGACGGCAACAAAAGGGAGCTAGTTGAGGTTGCTCCCTGCTTCCTTCCTGTGGGAACCTCTCTAATACCTCCGCTAAGGAGAGTAAGGTTTGCTGGAGCCACGAAGAGAGCAGGGGAAAGAGAAAGTCCTGGAACCTGGAGATTTTTCTCGATGTGGCTTGTGGCCCCGGAGACTTCCCTTCCCCCCAATCTTGAAACTGAAGAGGGAGGGCTCTGGAAGGACAACAGGGCCTTGCAGTGTTCTCAGGGTGGAGCCCGCCCTGCAGCATGGGGAGGGAGGGAGTCGTTGAGTTCCCCAACACTTGGGGGACAAGCCTGAGCAGTTCCTGGAATGTGGGGAAAATGAGCGCAAAGACACACTGGGGGCCCTTATCAGCGTCTCTATAAAAACCATTGCCTCCAGATCTAGCCCTTAGATTAAGTCCCAGGATTTCCTGGCTGGTTCCAAGAACCCTGCCCGGAAAGTGGGCGGGGTTCCTGCCACCGCCTCCTACCCTCTCCAGCCCTTTTCACTTTTGGGTCCCGAATGCCAGCCTAACCCCACGGCCAGCCGGATCGGCTCCAGGGTCTCTCTCTGAAAACAACCCCCCGGGTGCCTACCGCGCCTCCGCGGCAGACTCCCCCCCCGCCCCCAGGCTACCTGCACCTCCCCACCCATTTCCGCACAGTTCCTGCTCCCAGCACCCCGCGCGCGCCTCGCGTACCTCCTCGGCCCGCGGGAACCCAAACCCGTGACCCCGCCCCGCGAGGCCCCGCCTCTGAGGCCCCGCCCCGGCACGTGCTTGCGCTTGCTCCGTCCGACTCTGTGGCCTGCAAGGCCACCTCCAGCGGGTCAATCACTGTACCTATTCAGGTCCGAGGACATATATTCGGAGGGTTGGGGAGGTGGGTGGCGGCGCTGAGAGAAGCTTGAAGGCGATGCAGGCCCGGGCGGAAGCAGAGGATGGAGAGGATCCGAGGTCAGGGCAGTAAGGGCCGCAGAACCCACGTCCACCTCCTTTCCTCCGGGCCAGTGTATTTTGAAGTGAGAAGTGACGCTCGGTCTAGGCGCAGCGGGCTCGGAGGCCGAGTCTGAGCAGGATCTGGCCGGGTGCCCGCCAGGTGCGCTGCGCGGGGCTGCCAACGAGGCGGGGCTGCCCCAAGAGCGTTTTCGGGGTGGAGGGCGTCATGTGAGCTGGGAACGTCGGACCTAGAATTGGGATTTCAAGGCCCAGTGGGAGGTATTGCGGTGAACTCAGGTCCAGCAGCTTTCTCCGCCTGTAAGTCGGTGACTTGTCCTATCACTGGTGGAGAGTAGGGCCCTGGAGGACTAACGGGCGGGGCGCTGCCTCCCCAGCACTTCCCAGGTAGGGTGCAGAAGTTGGCTCAACGTCGCCACCGTGTGGCCGGAGGGAGCAGTGCCTGTCTGATATCCGGAGCTTCTCAGGGCTCATGGGGACCCGGCCCTTGCGACCACGCGACTAGTCGCCCTCGGGAAGACCAGGCTTTTGAGACCCCCGCCCCTTCCTAACTGGAGTCCAGGACTGGGATTGAGGTTTCCGTAGCGACGACAGAGCGTTCGCTGTGCCTTCCCCTGGCCGCTGTGAATCCTTTTTAGGACCGCGTGGAACTCGGGTGCGAACGCCCAGCCTCCGCTCTCATCCGGCTCACAGAGTAACGTTATGGACGAGAATGATCCCTCCGAAAGGCAGCAAAGCCTCCAACAATCAACCAGCTTTAAGTGCCTACTATGTGAAAGCCATACAAAAATGAATAATTAAAGGAAAACCCTCTCATGTTTGTGGTTCCCCATTTGAAAATAACAAAACATTTAAGGAGGGCTTACTGTATGCTAGGCACTTACTGAGTACTTTTAAATTCTCACCACAGTCCTCTAAGGGTAGGCGCTATTATTCCTAACAGATGGGGAAATTGAGGTTCAAAGAGGTTAAGTAACTTGTGCAAGGTCATACATCTAAGGATTAAATTTCTAAGCCTTGGCTTTTTTAAATAGACTATTTCAGCCTTCCCCGCTATCAACCTCCCACACCAGAGTGGTGTATTTATTACAGTTAATGAACCTAAACCTATATTGACAAATCATTATCATCCAAAGTCCAAACTTTACATCTGATAAGCCTTGGCTTTTAACCACTAAATCAAAGCCCACTTTCTTGAGAATTCAACTGGGACTTTGGAGGATGCATAGAATTTCCAAGGTGGGTGGGAAGGGCAGGAGAGATATATACATACAAAGGCATGGAAGGATTTTTCAGAGTACTTGGTGAGTATGGCTTGAGCAGGAGGCCCCAAATTTTAGTCAATAAATTGAGTTATCAACCTCACGAAATTTGTTCTAAATCATAATAGCCATGAAATAATCATGGGTTTAACGTGTAAGTTTTAGTTTTTGAATACCAACTAAAATAAATATGTAACTTTAAAAAATATTTGGACATATACCAGAATCATCCCTAGAGCCCCCAGTCATGTCCCATTCTGGAGATCACTACCATAGGGAATTGCTGGAGGTGCCCTGGGGAGGCAGGATCACCACTTTTGAGGAAGGGTCATCGATGTGCCAAGTAAGGGTCTTACTGCTTTACCTAATTCTGACCCCGGACCTACCACCATATTTAATTTTACCTTTCCTGGTTGGTGACACTTTGGTGGCTCTCTATTCTCTTCTGGATAAAGAGTAAATGCATTAATATGGCCTACAAAGTCCTTTGGGATCCTGGAATAGGCCCACCATAGCCTTCTCTTCTGGCTGGTGGAGTGAAGAAGAAGGGAAGACAGGATCTCCTGGAGGAAGTAATATTTGAGCTGAAATCTAACCAATTTATGGATGAGAACTAGGTGATGGTGAAGAGCTTTTTAAAATTTTTTTCAATTACAGTTGGCAAAAAACATTATATTTCAGGTGTACAACATGGTGATTAAACATTTATGTATCTTCCAAAGTGATCACTCCAATAAATCTAGTACCCATCTGACATCATACATAGTTACTGTAATATTATTGACTATATGCCTTATGCTATACTTTACATCCCCATGACTAGTTTGTAACTACCAATTTGTACTTCTTAATCCCTTCCCTTTTTTGCCCATCCCCCAAACCGTCCTCCCATCTGGCAACCATTAAAGTGTTCTCTCTGTCTATGAGTTTGTTGGTGAAGAGCTCTTTAGGTAAAGGAACAGTATGTGCAAAGTTTCTGAGGCAGGAAGGAACAATGTGCCTGTGAGCACCTGGAAGATATGAGGAAGGGTCAGCGAGAGGAGTTTGCAGAGGCCAGATCCTACTTGTAGCCCCTCAATGCCTCACAAGCACTGTGATTTGAATGCAGTGCCCTATGGGGAGCCGTTCAGAGTTTCAAGTAGGGAGATGACTGCTAGTCCATTACTGGAATAGCATACTTTTTGAGCACCTACACCATGTAGAGCACTGGGAATTTTATAACAAGACTCATGTTCCCTGCCATCAGGAAGCTTATCGTTTTCTTTTTCAAACAAAAGTTATACATACACAGGGTTTAAGGAAATAACAAGTATTGTAAGGTTTTCCTATGTAAACGGAAGGCAGTCCACCACTGTCTTCCCCCATTTCCACTTTCCCAGAGACACCTGTTTTCAACTCTTTTAGCTGATTATATTTTATATTTATCTCCATTATCTCTTAAGTAACCTGCTTATTTTGCCACTTCTTGATGTTTCAGTTTTAAGCACTACCTCTTGCCCCATCACCTGCCCCATCGTATACATAATCCCCAAACTGCCAACATAATTTTGGTTTGTTCAGTAGTTATTGTTTATATTACTCTATATAAGCTATGGTTACTTTTCATTTCCTGTACTTTTTCTTTTCCCAGGATTCATAATTGTCCTGTTTTGTTACTTGCTTAGTTTTTATATATTCTACCTTCCACCAGTTATCTAAATATCAAGGTGTTAATGTAAATCAGGTGCCTCAGATTGGTGTCTCCAGAAACAGATGTAGTGATAGAGATGTTTATTAGGAATCAAGACCTGTGGAAGGAAGTGGGTGGAAGCCGGACTGGGCAGAGGGAGAAGTCCAACTGCAGCGAGGCCAAGCAAAGCCTCTGCCACCTTGGCAGGAAGCTCTGGAGCAAATATTGCCTGTCAGAGTGTCCTGAGCCAGGCTGACATGGCTAGGCTTTTATACCCTGCGTGGCTCAGTCACCTGGTATGGGATGCTGCCCCAGGCGAGGGAGTATGTGATATTGGGTGACACAGCTCTGCATCTGAGGCCAACCCTGAAGCAGCTGACAGCTGAAGGGGGTCTGCTGTTCAAACTTCACAGCTGGGCAGCAAGCCCTTCCTTAAAGGGGGCTCAGGGAAGTGTGTCTCCATGACTACTGCATCATGTATTCTGTCAGTCAGTTTCATCTTCTTGAAAAAATATTTCTTGGAATCTTTCTTCCACTCCAGGCTGGAGTGTTTCTTCTTTATACCTGGTGAACAGTTATTCTGGGCTGGGAAAGATTCAGATTTTGTAGGGTTTAAAGTTCGTACAATTTGAGGGCACTTTAAAAACATACAAAAATTCGATTGATAAAAGAAATATAAGTTCCTGGAGCTTCAGATCCTTTGGAGACTCAGGACCTTTTCTTCAAAGATCTCATTAGGCTGTCTAGCAGAAATGCTTTCTGATTGGCTTCTCGTGCCCACCCCCGACACTCCCAGGGGCCGTGAAAGTGCAGGAATCTGAAGCCCAGGCTTTAGGAGCTTCTCCATAAGCCCACCTAGGATCCTGGGGTCTTCACAATCATCCTAGGGATTCCCCTCACCTCGCTCCTGTGTTGGACTTCCCTGGAATTGCTTCTTTCTTGATTTACTCCATCCTTTTGGTGGAAGACCTACACCAGTGGTTTCTTGGAAAAGGGAGTGTGGGAGATGACACTTTGGAGACCTTGCGTGCCTGCAAATATCTTCATTCTGCCTCCGTCCTTACTCATTTGGCTGGGTACAGAATATATGAAAAACCCTTAGAACAGTGCCTGGCATGTAGTAAGTGCAATAAGAGTTTCACTATCGCTATAAAAAATTGTAGTTGAAAATTATTTTCTTTTAGAGTTGTTCTTGAGAAGTCCAAAGGCATCCTGATTTCTGGTGCTTTGTACGCAATCTCGGTTCCGCTTTGGAAGCGGTAGGGTCTCTTTGTCCCCAGAGGCCTGATGTTTCACAGTGGTGTCCTGGATACAGGTCCATTTTCATTCATGGCACTGAGCACTTGGAGACACCTCTCCATATGGAAACACATGTCCTTCAATTCTGGGAACTTTCTTCAATTTTTAATTGATAACTTCATATTGTTTTTAATGCTTTCTCTTTCTGTAATTTTCTGTTATTCAGATACTGAGTGACCTGGACCA
Source organism: Pteropus medius (assembly GCF_902729225.1). Taxonomy (NCBI): domain Eukaryota; kingdom Metazoa; phylum Chordata; class Mammalia; order Chiroptera; family Pteropodidae; genus Pteropus; species Pteropus medius. The sequence continues at coordinate 4,986,270 of NW_024354503.1, read as the reverse complement.
GCCCCCCAATTTTCTTTTTAAAAATTTTCTCTGCAAATAAATAAATAAATAAATAAATAAATAAATAAATAAAAATAATAAAGATGTTCCTCTTCTCTTTTCCATATCTTTTTGTTTTACTTTTTGGAAGATTTCCTCAAATTTATCTTCCAACCCTTCCATTGAATTTTTAATTTGCAAGGGCTTTTTGTTGGTGGTGGTGTTCGTTTCTTTTCAAAATAACATCCTGTTCTTGCAGCGTGGATGCAATATGTTCTCTTGTCTCTCTAAAGATATTAACAGTAGGTCCTTCCTCTTGGCCTGGTCAGGTTACCTTTGAGAAAACTTTTTCTGATCCCTTTCCTAGAGAGCAAAGCCATGGCTGCCAGCTTTCTGGGAGGCAAGCTGGGAAAGGGGGTTTGGGAAGACAGTATACACGGTCACTTCATTGCCTGATTTGGGGAGGGTGCCCCTGTCCTCCACTCACCTGCCGTTTGCCATTCCAGTGACCTTGTTTTACTCTCTAGAGAATAAGCCTCAGTCTTCTGCTGGGATTGGGGAAGGGACCCAGGGCCATAACATTTCTGATCTTGAAACAGCTTCCAAACTTGTTTCGTTCCCTCCTCCTCCCTGGGCCTTTTGGGGAGTCTGTGATCTAAGCTGGGTTGCTGCTTCTCCTTCCCCACATCCAGCTTAAGCTATGGTTTTCTTTGGTTTGCTGTGCAGTTACCACCCAACCATCTGTTTTCCAGCTTCCAAATGCCATGTTCTTGTCCCCACTCTCATTCTCCTCATCTTGGTGGGTTTGTGCCTTAAACAAAATCTCTTTACTGTAGTTTCAGTAGGGTTTGGGGAGGGAGCGAAATTAAATGTGTATGTTCAATCTGTCATAATTTTCAGAGCTTCCATTTTTACTAAAGCAGTAAACAGATTAATAATTGCATACTGTGAGAGCTACAGAAGAAACAAGCATGGGGCCAAGACAATAACAAGGCAGGAAGACTCAGATTTAGGAAACACAGTTGTGTCTTTAAAATATGCACTTTGCTCCTGTGTAGAGAAGGACCGTACAGGAACATGCATGGAGCCAAAGATGGTGAGGAAGCCACTGTGGAGAACGGGTGAGCGGGGGAGTGGATTGGAAAGTGATGGCTGTAGAGCTGGAAGGACGGAGACAGGCTGTAACCTCTAAGAAGACAGACAACATGTCTGTTTTATTCCCAGAGCTTAACACTGTCCCTGGCCACCAGAGGAACTTTATAAAATGTTTGTAAATGGACATGGCAGAGGAGGAGGGGAGGAGAAGAGGATGACCTGTAGGTCTCTCCCTCAGTGTAGATCTCGGAGGTCAACTAAGGGCTGTGGCCTGTGCGGCCAAAGGGAGCCACAGAAGGTCTGGGAGCACCGGCGACCAGGTGAGAGCAGGTCTTTACCTGCACACGGAGCCTGTATCACCATGCCCCTCCGCCTTCCAGCCTGTCCCACCACACTCTTTCCACTCCGGCCATTCCGGCACGTCCCTCTGCCTGACACGTCCTCTCCCTGGCCTCACCCCTTCACCTGACCACCCACACTCCCGTCTGGTCTCTGGAGGCCACGGTTTGATTCTTACACCATATTTTTTCTGCAGATCTCTTACCTCGGTTTGCAGTTGTGTGGCCATTGATGGGATTCTGTGTTTAACGTCAGAGATCCCCATGGAGTGTGAGCTTCACGAGTGAGGGCCTCTGCCTATTTTGCTTGCTTTTGTATCCCTAAGAGATAGGACTGGCCCTGCGTACACAAGGAGGCTCAATTAATTTAAATAATTTTTAATGTGGCATAATTGACATATAGCATTGAGTTGCTTTTAAGTGTATAACATGATTAGATATTTGTACATATTGTGAATGTTTACCACAATAAGTTTAGTTAAAATCCATCACCACACAGTTATTTTTTTTCTTGTGATAAGAACTTTTACCATCTACTCTCGAAGCGATTTTCAAATATACGACACAGTATTGTTAACTATAGTCACTTGCTAGCCTAGTGATTGTTGAAGGAAACAAATGAAAGTGGATGTCATCTTGCAGAGATGGTGGGATGGAGATATTGAAGGGGAGGCCACAGAGGGGCATGGCAGCAACCTGGGAGGGAGAAGGCACACCCTGAGCACAGGTGAGGGGCAGAATTCTTGAGAGAAGAGATGATAGGTCTCACATTTGGTAGGCTTCAGTTGAATGACACTAGCCCTGAGCCTTTGCTTGGTCCTGGACTCTGGGCCCACACCCCTGAGCTCTGCAGACTCAGGTGCATGTGAATGTCTGTAACTCCAGGCTTGGTGAGATAAGCTCTGAACTGTGCTACAGGCAGATCATAACTGGTGAGGGCATCAGGGAAGGCTTCCTGGAGGAGGATGCCCTTAAGAGAGACTTTGAAAGGTGAGGAGGATATGGTCAGGAAGAGAGGAGTGATTCAAGGCCTCTGAGGTTCTGAGCCTGGGTGAGTGGTTGCATAGTGGGGCCACAGGTAGAGGGAGGGAACTTGAATTTTAGACATACTGATCAGTGTCCAGGATCTTGGAGGATGGACAAGGACCTGTAAAGGGACCCAGGCTGATTGGCGGTGCATGGCATGTGCCTCAGGCTCACTGCTCCCTCTGCAGGACTCTGCTTGCTGCCTGGACTTGACCACCCCCTGCCCTGCCGCCCATCACTGCACACCCCAGCCTAGGTTCCAGGCCGCTGAGACCAGGCTGTCCTGGCCCCATTCTTCACCTCAAAGCTTTCATGCAACCTCTTCCCAGCTGAGCCTGCTCTCGTCTTCCACCCAGGAATCTCTTTCCCTCACTTTAGCTCTCCCAGGAAGTCCTCGAGGATTTTTTGTGCTGGGCACTTTTACAGACCTCTTTTTTACCCTCTTGTGTTTCGTTGTGTACTCCACAATTTGAAGCTGGGAAAACTGGTTCACAAAGGCGAAGTGATTGCCCATAATCACAGAGCTGATCAGGGAGTTAAATCTGGGTCTGCTGACCATAAAGCCCACTCTGCCCACTGCATTCCAAAAGCTAAGCAGGCAGGCAAGGAGCCTGGGGATCATGACTGCCTCCCCGAGCCAAAGCTCTCTTTTGGGTGCCCTGGGGGTTTTCATATTGTACTAATAGGAGAGGTGAGAGCTCGAGGGACAGTAGTGCATGGTGGTTAGAAGCAAAGACCTAAGAATCAGAGTGTGTAGGTTCAAGTCAGTTCTGCTGCTTCCTATATCTCAATTTTCCCTTCTGCTGAATGGGATAATAATGTAGGTTTATTGTAGGGATTAAATGAGGCACATAGGAAACATGGCATAAGTGTTATTGTTATTACTTCCCTTCCCGAAGCCCCTCTGCTCAGCCAGGATCCAGTTTCTCTGCCCCTGGTCAGTGGTGGGCACTAGGGAGTGGGAGTTCCTCTCTACTCTAGATGGGAGACTGAAGGCAGGAGAAAGTATAATTCCCTACTAGCTCCATTTTATAGATGAGGAAGCTGGGCCTCAGAGAGGAGTGGTCACTTGCCCGAGGGCACACAGTCAGGGACAGAGCCAGGATTAGAATCTGGGCCTACCCAGACCCTGAACCTGGCATCTTCCCACTGTACTAACTGCCTCCCCAGCATGTTGACGACCCTCTGTGGGCAGGATGAGAAGTTTTCCTTCACATGCTCTTTTCCTAGGTCTAAGGGTGCACAAATGCCTTCGTGTTCAGGAATGAGGTTCAACCCCTCAACCCCATCTCCTGTGCTGAGCCAGAGTCCAGCCGAAGAATGGAGCTCAAGAGCTAGTGACAGACCCACCCTCACTCTGATCCCAGTGGATCCTGGGGCTGCCCAGTGGTGAGGAGTCTGGGCCCAGGCTGGTAAGGAAAGCCTGGAGTCCCTGGGTTTGAATTCAGCTCTGCTACCACTTTACCGAGTCACTTTATCTTCCTGAGCTCATGTTACTCAGCTGTAAAATGGGTAGAATAAAACATTTCCTTAGGGCTCTTGCAAGCTTGTTGCTTTGAGGTTGGTGCCTGGTAGGCACCTAGTACATATTTGTTGACTGACTGACTGACTGACTGACCAGGTACATTTAAAGGTTTGTCAGCACCAGGGCCTGGCTCAGGAATGGAGGCTTTTAAGGAACAGCTCCTTGGTACCTGGCCCTCCTGCGCTATCTCTTAAATGCAGCCTCCTCTCTAGTCCTTCTGTCCTGTCCTGCATGGATCCTCATCCTGCCAGGCCACCCCCACCAGGTCCTGCTGCCCTCCCCGTTCCCTGGTCTCTTTGATGCTTTCCAGCCAAGCCCCATCCCCCAGCTTCTGAACATGTCCCCGATTGCCTTGTCTCTGTCCTGCTTATGACCTCAGACATGAAACTTGTCTCTTTTTGACATCTTATATTCATCTTCAACCACATTTTACTTGTTCTCATAACATTTATTGTTCGGTTCCTGTATAGCATCCAACAGTAGAGGCCTGGCTGGATAAATTATAATACATTAATACAGTACTGGATATCTATGGTTGCACAGCAGTTACGAACTTAACTTTGATGGACTCAGAGTGCTTGAAGTCAAATCCCAGCTTGACCACTCATTAGCTCTGTGACTTTGGGGAAATTGTTTAACTTGTCTGTGCCTCAGTTTCCTCATCTGTAAAGTGTGATAACAATATAATCTACCTGGTAAAGTTGTTAAAAAGTAGCAACCTAGAATGGAAGCTCTCATAATGGCATTTTGGTCTGTTTGGTTCATTGCTGTATCCCCAGTGCCTAGCCGAGAGCCTGGCACCTAGAAGCCATTCAATAAATATTTGTTGAACAAATGTGTGGAATAATGAGGTAATGTGTGTAAAGCAGCTCTAATAGAAATATGATGCAAGCCACATATGTAATTTTAAGATGCAAGCCACATATATAATTTTAAGATTCTAGTAAATAAGTTAAAAAAGTAAAAAGCCAATGAAACTTTAATAGCATATATTTTGGCATAATATATCCAAAATATCATTGCAACATGAAATAATATAAAAGTTATTGGGATATCTTCCATTCTTTTTCTCCTAAGTTTTTGAAATAGTCTTTTTTCCCTTTGAAAGGAAATTTATTGCTTTTTAACCTCTTTCAGAAATCACCGTAAAGCTAATTGGACTCAGATCTCCATCCTATCACTGTTGACACGTAAAATAGTGTTTTCCATACCTCAAGTCCAAAATCATGTTATCTATTGTAGGCAATTTTAGAAGAGACTGCAAAGAACTCTAGAAATATTAATTCTGCTACCTCTGATATAAAAAAATACATGTTTCAGGTATACAACATTATAATTTGACATCTGTATACACTATACATGATCGCCCCCAAGAGTGTAGTTACTGCATGTCACCATACAATTGACCCCCTCCACCCCATTTCCCTGGTAGCCACATATCTGTTCTCTGTATCTATGAGTAACAATAACATCTCAAGCAATGTTAAAGGAAAATGTAGTCATATCCAAAAATATTTAAAAAATACTTTCCAATTAAAATTAAGTAAAATTTAAAATTTAGTTCCTCAGTAGTACAAGCCACATTTCAAGGGCTCGGCAGCCACATCTGGTTAGTTGCTATCAGACTGGGACAGCACAGATATTATGTGCCTGGCACAAGTTAAGTTCAGCTGTTATTACTGGTGATTTGGAAGATGTCTGCTTTAGGTTGAGTGAAACAAGCAAGTTGCTGAGCACTATGTACAACATGATTTCACTTGTGCAAACAAAGGAAAACCACGCCCCCAAACTATTTATGTGTTGAATATGTAACCAGATGTAAGCAGAAGCCTCCTTGCCTTATGAGAGCTCCCATCCAATCCCTGAGAGCAGCAAAGAGAGATGAAATGTACAAGATGCCTGCTAGGGAGGGTAGACCCAGGACAATGGAAGGCCTTTGTGTTAGCTCCTCCAGGAGCTGGATAGAGGAGCTGGTGAGCTGAATTGCTTGGGTAAAGGAGGGAGGAGAATTTGAATTTTCTGTCAGGGAAGGACAGGTGAAGGACAAGATGGTGGAATACATGGGGCAAACGGCCAGAGAGCACCTCTCATTGATGGGATGGCTGAAAGGACTTTGAATAGAGATGCTGTTTAAAATTTTTTGCTGCATGGGGTATATATAATGTGAATGCTTCATGAAGTGTTCTCGATAATCCAATGTCTGTGTGCATGAGTTTTAGGGTAGAATCCAGAAAGGTCTGAGCTTCTCATGTAGGTCAGAAAAAAGAGATGGCAAAGGCAGAACCAAGGACTGAGACTGAGGAGACTAGGAGATAGGACACAGAGGGACCCCTTCATTCCCCCCACACCTTTCTTGGGACTCAAAGAAACCTGGAGGCAACTTTCGACTTCTCATGCTTCATAGAGGTGGCAGTTTGAGCCCATCTCAACATCATGGCTACATCACAGAGTAAAGAGGACCTCAGAAGACACCTGGCCTCCTGTTTGTAATTGCCCAGAGAAAGCCTGGAAAACTCCACACCAACTTGGTGGAGGCTGCTTCTGGGAGGATAGTGGGTTTGGAGAGGTGAAGAAGATTTTCACATTTGTTCTCTCAGGCTATATATTGCCTGAATTGTTTCAGAAAATATTTTTATAGTGAGCAGGTAGTACTTTTATGTTGAAGAAAAGCACCCCCCCTCTGTACCTCTTTCCTACCCCTCCCAAGGAACACATAGCCAGTGTGGAAAATTTAGAATATGCAGGTAGTTATAGGAATAAGAAACAAAATTCACTATTAAATCACTGCTCAGCTCTCTCCTTAGTCATGGCTGAAACCCTGGAGAAACGTCCGGCCTCTGAGCTGGCCCTCTGTAGCGCATGCCCTGACTGCAACTCACAATTTTGCTCCAGCCTGAGCAGCTAGAGGTCACAGTAGTCAAAAGGGTTGACTTAGGGCCCAGAGGTTTGTGAGGGGTCTTGACTCCTATGCCTGGAGTGCCCTGGCAGAAAATGGGGTCCTTGGCATGGGACCTGATGTAGGCTGTGGGTGTATGTGGGCTCAATTTGGGGGCTGTGCTGGGAATGAGCCCCACTTGTGGCATTTAGGACACTGTCTTCTCACAGCATAGAGGTCATGAGTTTGGCCAACTTACTGTGAGGAAGTTACTTAACCTTCGGTGTTTTTTTTTTTGTAGTATTTTGTGAGTTAAATGAGATAATGTCATATATTGAACACAAAGTGATTTTAGCAAGAAAAATGTTCCAAGAACTAGTCTTTGCTTAGCAAAACCCTCCAGACCTGGTGAAGGTAAGAAGATTTTTTTTGTTAAACGTAGTGAGTGGGAGATTGGGTCCCAAGGCCTAGTACTGCCTGGTAGGAGCAGAATGTTACTGGAGAACTTGTCCTGGAGTAGTGGCACTAGCAGGGAAGTTGGACACTCCCAATGATCAGTGGTAGAAAGGGTGGATGGTGGGGTGGCAGTTGGCAGCTTTAGGGCTGGGGCACATCACTGGGACTGGACCACTGTGGAGGTGGTTGTGGATCCTAGTCTCCACTTTGCCGACAGCTTGGCCCAGGGCACACTACTGGGAACTCTAGAATAGTGTGGAGGTTTCTAGTGCAGCCTTCAGGCTCAGACCACTTAAGTTCAAGTCAGGTTCAGTCACTTGCCAACTATGTGGTTTTGGACAAGTTACTTAACTCCGCTGGTGCCTCAATTCTCTCACCTGTAAAATGGGAATTATGATGTTACTAGGTTGTTGTGAGAATTAAGTAACTCAAATAAAGCATTCTGAAGAATACCAGACTTATAGTGAGGGTGCAGGAAGGATGCATGCTGTTGGAATTTTGTCTGCACCATGAAAGTAGCAGGTGAGCTTTGAGGTTCTTTCTGGTTTTAAGACATCTTTCAAGTAGTTGACACAGATTTCTTAGAAGGCAATTTAAGACTAGTTTCACTGGTTTAGATCTACTTGTGGCCCTGAAGAATGACAAAGTTTTTGAACTGAGAAAAACATTCCTTACCCCCTGCATTTTTGTGGGAAATTGAAGGTTATGTTTCTGCTATGGTCAGTCAATAATGCTTCAACCTTCTAGTCCAGAGCCCAGGCGAGGCTGATAGTTTCCATTCACATTTTCAAACCTAACTCATTTACACAGCAAACGCTACCTGAGCCATTTTGCAGAAGTCATGGTTCATGGTGTGGGCTCTGGACTCCTGGTTATGCCACTACAGCATGTGACCCCAGAGAGACTTAACCTCCAAGACCAGTTTCTTCACTTATAAAATGGAAAAATTCCTACTTCTTAGGTTAGTGTGAGGATAATAAAATGGAACGATGAATCCATTAGGACAGTTTTCAGGTGCCCTGTAGCAGATTATCTGATAAAAATAAAGGTGTTTCATATTACCAAGTATTTGGAATTTGGCAGCTCCATGCTACCTCAGGCTTTCTTTCTGCTCTGCCATCCTCAGGGTATTGGCAACATTTGGTCTTATGGTACAAGGTGGCTGCTGCAGCTCCAAGCTTCACATCCTCACACACTACCATCCAAGGAAGAAGGGGGAGAGAACAAACAAGTCTTTCTCCTCTAGAAACTCTTTTCCTCAGGAAAATTTGTCTCAAACAAGAATCATCTGAACAGCTAAAATCACAAGTCCTGGAGCTTCTCCAGAGACTCTGACTCTTGTGGGTCTGGGACAGGACTCAAAACTGCATTGCTAACAAGGTCACAGGTATGCTGAGGAGCTGGCCCCAAAGAGAATTAGTGGTGGCTTGAAATGGGGTTATGTCTTACCCTGGTCTTAACTTTAGTCCTTGAGAAGACAAGGCTGAGATAAGGATTAAAGTGCTGTTACTTTATTTGGGAGATGTGAGCCCAGGGTGATGTGGGTGAGGAAGGGAAGGAAGGATGCAAAGCAATGAGATACGCTGTATTACGTACCGGCTACTGCTTGCCAACAAGCTGCTAAGAGACACAGTAGGTCACTTGGTAGGTGTGCTCAGTTGACACGAGACTTTTCTGGAAGGGCTAAAAGGAGGAAACTTGGAAAGTGGGAGGCGGCGGCAGTTTTCAGCCCAGCTCCCCTCCATCTTCTGTTTCCTATTTTTCAACATTTACCTCTGGGGAACTAATATCTCTACAGTTCCAGACAGAATCAACCAGTCTTTTAGTAAGCCAGATCTCATGTCCCGAACAGTAGTTTTTATTTAAGTCTAAAAGTGAAAGGATGACTTGGTACAGGTGGGGTCCAATCAAGAGGGCTAAAGAGGCAGTGGAGGAATCTAAAAGGGAACTCAGAGTGCTAACAGGTTTTAAAATTTGAGCCAATAAGATTTACTGATGAAGTGATTATGGAGTGTGAAGGAGAGAAATTAAAGTTTTGGTGGATAATGGTGCCATTTATTTAGATGGAGAAAGCTTGAAGAGAAGTTACTTTGTTAGGAAAACTAAATAAATTTTGGTCATGTTAGATTGGCGAAGTCTATTAAAGTGGTCTAGGTCTGGATCTGAGGGGAGAGCTTGTCTTAGGATAAAAATTTTAGTCATTATTATATATAAAGTATTTAAAGTCAGAATATTGGTTGTGGACACCTAAGAAAAGAGGCTGGTTGAGAAGGGAGATGAGGCAGAAATTTTGACTCTGGCAAGTATATACCTTCCATGCCCTGTAGAACAGGTTGTAGGGGCAAAAGCCTCCTTGTTGGAGTGGGTTAGGAGAGGATGCAGGGAGAGGAAGTGGTAATGGAGAATACAGACTTCAAGGAGTTTTGTTGTGAAGGAGAACAGAGAAATGGCGGGGAGGGGGGGCGGGGCTCAAGAGGGCCGAGGAAGGGCGCTTTTAAGCCATGGTGTGTTCGTAGGCAAGAATGACCCAGTAGAGAACTGGATAAGGCAAGAGAGAAAGGGGACATATGCAGAGGTTTACTCCTAGAGGAGCTGAGAGGAATGGATCTGGATTACAAGCCCAAGGTTTGGACCTGGAGAAGAGAGGGAGTCCCCCATAATAGTAGGTGGGGATGTGGGGAGTGTACACTATACAACAGGTAGGTAGAGAAGGTGGCGGTAAGAGAGGTATATGACTATGAAGTTTGAGAAGTCATCGAAGAGGATATTAAGAGATGGGAGACGATGTAAAGATGTGTAATAGGTTTTCTAAGAGGAAAGGTGAGTATCTTAGGGAAATGTAATAGGACAGTTTGGCAGTGTTGAGGGCCCATCTGAAATGCTTCATAACTATAAAGTGAGTCGGGTTAGCCTGGTGCTGGGTGTTCTCTGCAGTGTTCAGCTGTTTGGGTGAAGGCTCCGGCTAAGTGCCGGGTGAGTGTGATGGAGAAGGGAGCAGAGTGTGGTTTCAGTGCTGAACAACAGAATCTAAGCTGAGTTAAGAAAGGAAGTGAAGACACGAGAGGAGGTGACTGATGGGGAAAAGGCGAAAAAGTGGGTCAATGAATTGGAAGTTTCAGGTTAAAGAGACTAAGGCTATTCTATGAAGGCATCGATATAAAGTTAACCACTGAACAAAAACACACATCTTTTTAAATATCAAAAACAGCCAAAAAAAACAAACCCAACAAAAACAAAAAACCCCAAGAGAAAAATAGGCTACATAAGGACTGTATATAAAAGACTTGGAATACATGTAAATATAACAAAATATGATGAAATCAAGGCCAGATTTATCATCTTATGATGCTGTAAAAGGACTGATCTACAACAAATCTCCAGATTATATTAAGTAAATAAGCAAAGCAGAGAAAAGTATAGTATGCCATCTTTATATAACAAAGGAACACTATAACATTTATATCAAAAAAATTGAAAAGACCAAATTGAATAAAAAAGATCAATAACTGCTAAGGGAGAGAATAAGACAAAGAATAAGAAAAGAAACGACTTTTTTGAATATGTTGTTTTATAGATCAGACTTGGAACTATGTAAATATTTTATATAACCAAACTACGATAATTTCTTAAAAATGAAAAAATAAACAAAATAGGTTAACATAAATGTGTATTCAGTCAGATGCAAGCCACACAGAGCCATACTAAGTTTAAATTACAGTAAATTGACTGTACAGGCCTAGTAGTAAATATTCCCAATAACAAAAAGGACTGCAAACAAAACCTTAATCTGTCTTTTGTTATTCTGATACTGTTCTGTAATACAGGATAAAACAATTGAATAATCGTGATAGTCAATTTTATAATTCAAGGTACAAATGAGAACGGGGATTTTGTGTTGAGAAAAAATATACAGATGTGAGATAGAATTATGAAAATTTTCCAAAGTCTTCAATTTGAATAGAAAGTATCAATGTATTTTATCTTAAAACAAGAAAATGTGTCTTAGTGCTGTGGACCAAAAAGGCCTAGAAATAATGACCAACCTTAGCAGCAGTGGGCATTCTAGAGCCTAGATTTTGGCCTTGCAATGCCATTCACCACTAAAAGGAACCAGGATTTTTGCTTTTTTCCTACAAATAGCTGACTATAGGTCTGGGGCAGGAAATGTACAAGATAAATCTAGAACATCCTATCATACTAGGTAGCAAGGACGTCACCAAATACTAGTAACTATCAAAAGGACTCAGGGGCCAAAATGAAGAGGCCTCCAATGGGCAAAAATGACAATTTAAGCATCATTAAGTTTAGTAACTACAATGAACTGAAACATAAATATATTTAAATTCAGTGATAACTAAAATCACCCCCTGATCACTTTTGGAGGATGCGAATAAACCAACTCATCATTAGGTATTATATAAAGGAGGAATAGAAGAATTAGAATATTACCATTTTGCAACCTTTGATGAATTAATGGATCTAGGTATTGACCTTCAATGGCTGCAACATCTAAAGAGACCAGACATGTCTCTTGATGAAAGCATGTCTTACCACTAAATCTGAATCTAATCACACCTCTAGATCTATTCTTAATTAACAGAAAATACAAAGGACATAGAAACCTGTTAAATGACACCACAGAGATGTAACAGCAAAATCTGGACTGGGAAACACATGTAGCTGCAGGCTCAAAGAATTCCATAAAACACACCAACTATTTCCATTATTTGGAGCCTGTTCCTGTTTGGATTCTCAAATAAATTACTTAAAAAAAGACATAAGCAATTAAATTTTGTAAGTTGTGTATTTCATGTTAAGAAATTAATGTTAATTTTTTGGTATGCTAATTGTTTTTCTACAAGACCCTATATATACACTAAACATTTATGGATGAAATATGATGTCATTATGGTAAGGGGGTGCAGACAGTGGTATACGTTAAACAAGGATGGCCACCAGTTGATAATTGCTGAGTCTATTTGATAGGTACAAAGGAGTTAATTATATTCTATTTAAAAAAAAAAATCCTTTCCAAAGTAGTCACCATGATTTAGGCACTCACTAGAAATGTGTTTTGATGAGGGAGGATGGAAGTATCTGGGGTAACTTTCAGGTTTCTTGCTTGAGGGATGAATGGGTGGTGGTGCTTTTTACCAGATCTAGGAAAAGCAGGGGAGGTGGGTTTGTGAACCATTTTGGTCACGCTGCACTGGGTGCCTGTGGTACATCTGGATGGTTCTGCACATGTTAGTGGATGTGGGCAAGAGGTGAGTGTGTCACTGGATGACATTACAGGGAGAAACTGTAGTGAAGGGAATCTCAGAGAGTTTGAAGATTACAGAGCCAAAAACTAGACAAATGGTGTCTTAGAAACAGAAGGGCCCAGAAAGAGGTCTGAACAGTTTTTAAAAGGAGGGAATGCTTGGACTCCTATCTCATTCCATATATAAAATTTAACTCAAAATGGTTCAAAGATCTAAATTTAAAAGCTAAAATTACTTAAAACTCTTAGAAGACACAGGTATAATCAAAATTAAAAACTGTTGTACTTCAAAGGACACTATCAAATAAGGAAACCCATGGAACACTTGCAAATCATGTATAAGGACATAGCATCCAGGATACATGAAGAACTCCTGAATAACCCAATTAAAAAATGGGCAAAGGATTTAATAGATATTTCTACAAAAAAAGACAAATGGTCAATAAGTATATGAAGATGCTCAATATCCTAGTCATTAAAGAAATGCAAATTAATACAATGAAACATTACTTCATACCCATTAAGATGGCTATAATGAAAAAAGAAACAAAAATATTTCTTGATGAGGATAAACAGAAACTGGAACCCTCATACACTGCTGGTGGAAATGCAGAACGGTGTAGCCCCTATGGAAAATTTGTCTGGCAGTTCCTCAAAATTTAAACAGATACCACATGACCCAGCAATTCCACCCTAAGGTGTATGTGTATGACCAATAGAATTAAAAACATGTCCACACAAAAATTGTACGTAATACTGTCTTATTCACAATAGCCAAAAAGTAGAAATGACCCAAATGCCCATCAACTGATCAATGAATGATATATCCATAATGGATATTTGACAAGAAATACATGCTACAACATGGATGAACCCTGAAAACATTATGCTAAATAAGCCAGCCACAAGACTACATATTGATTCCATTTAGGATGAAATGTCCAGAAAAGGCCAATCTGTATAGAAAGATTAGTAGTTGCCTAGGGTTGGGGGGACAAGGGAAAAAAGAATGACTTAGTATGGGGTTTCCTTCTGGAGTGAAGCTATCCTAGACTTAGTGGTGATTATAATACAACCTTCTGAATATACATACTAAAACCCACGGAACTGTATACTTTAAATGGTGCATTGTATGGTGTGAATTATAGCTCAGTTTAAAGAAAGGCAGGGGCTTGAGCTAAACAGTGTAAAACACTGCACTGAAGCCAGGTGAGTTGAGGCCTGGAGAGACCATGGGATCCAAGCGTTAGCAATAAAATCATCCACTTGATAGCTCCTTCCCTCTTTTGTCTTCATCCATTCCTCCCCTATTTAATTCCAGTAATTCTGGCTGAATCCTAGATTCTATAGTTCCATCCCTTTTGCCATGATTGGTTTAGGAGTGGGCAGGTGACCCAGTTCTACCCAATGAAACTAGGCTGCTGCTGAAGGGCTTCTGGGAAATATTAAGGAATAAAAATGAGACAATTTCTGCCTCTGGAGGTGTCAAGTTGAAGACTGGTGAAGCTGTCTTGGCAAGGTGGTTGGAAAACATGCTGAAGGCAGCAGAAGACAAAATTGTGAAGAACCACCTGGGTCCTTAGAACTACCCTATCTCAGGGCTTCTTTTCAGGAGATAAATCCTTCTGCTGATTAAATCATTTATTTTTTTAGAGCCCAAAGCATCCTAATGTAGGTTACTGGTGACTCTTCCATCAACATGAGTTAGAAGAATGGGTTTGAGACAGGGATGAGGGGAAGGGAATCCATTTTTATATTTTACTATGACCAGTCTTAGTTCAAGTCAGGGTTGACACTCGGCAAGCTATTTTAACTATCTTAAGTGTCCTTACCATGTTTCCCATCTGGATTCTTGGTTTTTAAGCCCAGGCACTCTCATGGTCTACAGCTAGTTATATCACTAAACATTTTTCCAGGAAGGAAAAAAAAAATTCCTCATCCTACCCATCCTAACTTCTAGGTAACAGAAAGAGGGGTATCACTGAGTTTCTCTCCCAGCCATCTACACAGGATTGACCTAAACATTAAAGGAGCTCCCAGCATAGTCCACAGCTCAACATTTTACTGACTCGGAACTCATATAAATATTGATAAAGTAATCCCAACTGTGGCTTTCTCAAATTCTGCAACTTCTCAAATATCGAGCTGCTGTACCTCTAACTCCTAACGTTTTCCACTCAGAAAGATGACACTCCCCTGGACACAAATTACCTACAACCTAGAACTTATCTCAGCATTAATGAAGGCAAATAGCTGGAAATTGCTTACGTGGCCAAATTATACTTTAACTAAAAGGTACCCCCAAATAGAAGTGTAAAGTCAGAAATTATTTTTGACTAAAGTTGGAGGTTTGAATTGACTTTGCTACTCATTAGATGTACACATAACCGCTATCACCTTGAGTAAGTTTCTTCACCTGAGCCTGTTTCCTCATCCATAAAAATGGTTAACTCTTGCATTATACAACTATCCCAAGAACAAAGATCAAACATAACACAGAACACCTACCAAGAGCTCAACTGATATGACAGCCCTTTTTTCACTAAGGGGATAAACAAAGCAATGTATTTTTTTGTCTCCAATTTACTTATTATTTCCCCTCAAACAGTAGAGGTGACTTGTGAAATCAAATTCAAATTGCATCAATTTATTACAAGTTCTATTTCCTAACATAACTTTCTTGCTATTTCTATAGAGTAAGGGGGTTCTCTGTAGGGTCTCCAAACTACAGCAATTAGAAGTCTCCATTAATGGCTGTTTTTGGAGTTAGAGCACTTCACTAACAAGGACAAGAATTTAATCAATTCACAGAAGACTCAGAGGTCTGCTTAAGAGCAGAATGCCACCTGCCTTCATCTTATGCCAACTGTATAAAAATACACAAGCACTTTCCCCTGCCACAAGGACTGTAATTGGATCTATTAATTTGTTAATTTTACAATTCTAATGTGAACTGGAGAGGCTCTTTTGCTGTAAGCTACCAGGTCAAAACCTTAAGATATGCCAAAAATCTGCATTAAAAAAGTACACTGCAGATCATGCTGCTCAACCAAGAAACCACCTCTCTGCTCCCAGCTTCTCATCACTAGCCTACTTACTCCTAGGATCTTTCCTAACTCCACCTAGCAATGTTTGTTAAGAGGACAGGACTACTAATAGATTGACTATTCACAAAACCTCTACACTTCACACCAGAATATATCCTGTCCCTAGAAAACCTGGAGAAACTAGGCACCCCCACTCCTGGGAAAAGATTGGAGGCAGCATTCCAAGCCAAACTGTATCCAGCTTTATTAAAGATACTTTTCATAAACAATCATGGTATTTCAGGCAGGACATGGGCAGACAATCATTAACAGTATACAACAACTTTCAAACTCCCTTCTTCAATGGACTACCAAAATCAGAAAGCCACTATAAAACCCCATGAAGTCTTCATTTGATGCTCTGAACAGGGAAAGTTTAGAGTGAGGGTTGACATTTCACATTAAGCATGTTGTTTAACAACTTTTCACAAGCCGACCCTGACTTTCGGGAAATGAAATGAAAATGGCAGAATCATCAATCTGTAGATCCACAATCTAAAAAGGAACTGCGCTCTTTTGAGGGATGCCATCTCAATGGCGACACTACAAAGTTTGGATTGCCTGACATACCAGTAACCAATTTTTTTTGGGTCAGGTTCCAACAGGTTTGAGTTTAAGGAAGTCAAGTCAATGCTTAAGGTGGAGAGAGAGAAAAGGACATAAAAATGAATTTGAGTTTCTCCACACCACAAAGTGTTTGTACCAAGGTGGCTAATATGTGTCAACATCAAGGGATCCCTCCTCCCAGGAACCAAGAGGAAATCTCTCAAAACTAGAAGGGAAAGGTGTTTTCCCCCACATCAATCCAGCTTTGGAGACTTTCTTAGTAATATGTCCTTCCCCCCAAAACAATGAAGTGTTGTGTGCTAACAACATAGCTTAAAAAAAAAAGTAAAACAAAATTCTGCATTTTTATAAAACTTGATAAAAAATAGTATTTCAAACTGTACAGTCACCAGAAGTACACAGTTATCAAAAATGCACACACTTCACTTGGCATCTCCAGCACCTTCAGCTTTCTGTGCCTAAGAAAAAAACAGACAGATTAGTATGAGTAGATTTTTAAAACTACCTTCATTCATTCATGTTCCATCCAACAGCAGTCCCCAACCATTTTGGCACCAGGGATCAAGTGCTATGAGGAATCTAATGCCTGATGATCTGAAGTGGATCTGAGGTGGTGATGTTAGTGCTGGGGTGCGGCTTCAACTACAGATGAAGCTTTGCTCGCTGGCCAGCTGCTCACCTCCTGCTGTGAGGCCTCATTCCTAACAGGCTGTGGACTGGTACTGGCCCAGGGGTTGGGGACCACTATCTATAACATTACTTTGCTCTCAAGCCAAATTTCAGGTTTTAGGTACTTTGACACTGAGATACAGTATTTCTTTTGAAAATGACTTGGTGGTTAACTTGCTAAATCACTCCCACTACCCCAACCTTATTGTAAAATAGAGGAAGAGGACACATCAGCATTAGAAGATCTGAAGTTATTTCCACTTTGAAAACTCTATGGCATAGTGTGAGTGTGACAGCTAAACACAGGATAAAGATCAACACCACAGTACCCTTTATCGATAGCAGACACATTAAGAAGCCTTGATTTAAGCTAATAGGAAAACCACAAGCAAACTCTGGACTGAAAGGCACACTTGGGAGGGTACATACAGGAAAAAGGCAGTAAGACCTTTTGCATTCAGTACATGACCAAATGAGCACACTTCACAAAAAGTGATAGCAGCCGTACCTGGTCTGTTTTGGCATCTCCATTTTCTGCAGGGTTATTCCCATCCTTGCCAGCATCGGCTTTCCCCTTTTTCCCTTTGGGTACCTTCTCTCCCTTCTAAAAAGAAGGAAGGAAAAAAAAGTTGTTTCTCCTAATTTCCTATTACCAGGGTATGGTCTACAAAGTTCTGCACAAGGAAGGATTTTATCAAAGATAAAACACAAACTATAAACACCCTCCCCCACTGATAGAACAACTGATCAGAACTAGGCCAAATTATCTATAATTCACTGTGTTCATCAGTATACAAAGTTTTCATAAGTGTAAATAATGGGAGAATAAGAGCTTAAAACTTGGGTGTTTAATAACCACGTGCAGTTTTCTGTAAACTGAGAGTTGAGAAACCAGTATAAAAATCTCAGGGATAAGGCAAGCTATCAAAACAATTTAGAATATCCATTAATGGAGTCACCACTATATTGAATTAAAGATACTGAAGGAGAGTCCTAACTTTGTGGAAATGACCAATTAGGACATTATTATAACTAGAAATATCTTGTTTCCCAGTCCCACTCACCTTTGCAGGGGCCTTTTTAGGCTTGGGTTCTGGCTTTGGAGGAGCAGGTTTCTATTTGAGAGAGAGAAGGGAAGAAAACATTAGCACGATGGACCAATGAAAACAACCCACCAACCGAAGTACCACTGGCATATAAGTTTTTCCTACTTTATAAAGATTTTGTGGCTGACTTCCCATTAGAACTTCCTATCTTCAGAAACTCACTCACATAACACTCTAAAGTGTTCTCCTTTAGCTATAACCTACCAGAATTTCAGAACCAACAAATCTCAAATGGGCGAGTCCACAGTGGGGAAGCTCATTAAAACCAGTGGCTGACCATAGTTTATGGGAGGCAGAGGAGACTGTTTTTCAATGCTTTTTAATTTCAGGAATAAATGTGAAAATTTAAAAGCAGATACTTACAGCAGATAGCCTTGCTGATCTTCTCTGTGGCTATTTTAAAAAAAGAGAAAGTTAGAAAAATAGAATAGTTTAACCACTTAAACAAAACAAAGTTTTGGTGCCAATCTGTTCTAGGCTATAGGAAGTGAAGAGAGTTGAAAGTTAATAGGCAAATTCGGGACTAGAGGGTATGGCTGGCTAATTACCACCAAACAGCCCAAAACTCTATAAGACTACACAAAAAAAAATAAACAAGACTTACTTCGTCCTTCACCTTGGCTTTATCTCCTTTAGCATCCCCTTCAGCCTATAAGAAACAAAAACTAAGAAATCCGCAGCTTCCGAAACAATATTTAATGATTCACTAAGCTTAAGAGTCCTAAGGAAAACAACCGAAGGGAAGTCAGGAGCACAACTTCTCTAGAACATACAAATCGTTAGTATTTAGCAACCCCAGCTCCTATGCAAATACCCCAAGCGCTGAGAAAGGTGTGTAAGTGCTCATTTGTGTAAGCGCCACGCAAGGAGGGCGGGTGTCAGAGCCCCAACCCGCCGGGAGTGTCAACAGAGCGGCCCCAGAAGTGCGCGCTAAGCTGGGGCGAGGAGCCGGGAGCAGGGCAGCCCGCATCCGCGGCGCCAGGCAGAGGCAACAGCTGCAGCTGGTGCAAACAAACCCCTCCGGAGGCGGGGCCCAAGCGCCGTTACCATGGCAGCCGTCGAGGGCGGGAGACGGGAAGCGCGCGCAGCCCGGGGAAACCGTAGGCGGCAGCGTCGCGCACCGGTGCGAGTCTTGTGCGCGGGGGCCGGGGGCGGAGGCGGGGCACACGGCGAAACCCCGCCCCAAGGGAGACGGGCGCCGCCCCCTCACGGCGGCGGTTTTTTGGCGGCAGTGCGTTCCCCCGCCCGCCAACCCCAAGCGCCGCCTTCCCGCCCTTTCGGGTTTGAATTGCCCGCCCGCGGGGAGGAGAGGGATGGGGGGGGCTGCAGATGGGGGAGGGGGCGCGGGGCGGGCACGTCGAGCCCGAGGGGAGCGGGGTAAACAGCCACCAACATGGCTCCTCCCGCCGCGGCCGCCGCTCCTCCAATATGGCCTCTGGCGCCCGCGGGCAGCTGAACCGCGCAGGGTTAGCCCAGGGCCGCCAGATACTGTCTCGAGTATCCGCGCCGGAAGGCTGAGCCTGCTCCAGCCTGGAGCCGATTCTCGTGTCCCAGAGCTTAGGAGGCGGCGGTGGCGGCAACAGCGGTGGTGGCGGCCCAGCGCCTGGGGCCCTCGCGCCACGTACCTTTCTCTTGGGCATGATGGCGACGGCAGTGGGACGTAGGCGCTGGACACGGGGATGCAGCGGCGCGCGGGCTTCGGTCGGTCCGGGGGTCGTTCTCGCCTCTTCTTCACACTGCTCGGGCTCCGGGGGGTTTATAAAGTTTTTATAGCGCTGGGAGCCCCGGACCGGTTAGAACCGGATTTCACCTCCCGCCGCCGCTTATTGGCCCAGCTGGGGTCACGTGGGCGGGGTTTAAACTCACCTCCTCTGGAGGGAGTGAGGAGGGGGGTGTGGGGGGGCGCGCGAGACGGCGGCGCGCCTTGCGGGGGGTGGGGGCGCAGCGAGGGAGGCGCGGGTTGAAGCTGATAAATGAGGGGGGTGTGCGAGTCGGCTGGCTTTGGGTTTCGGCTACCGCCAAGAGCTAGCTTTTGCAAACTACCAAGTTCCTTCTACCTTATGCAACCAAGCTACCCACTTCTCCAAGCCGTGCGACACTTAGGGCCCATCTCGGCCGCTTTCCTTCCTGTTCCCGCTGGGGGCCCCAGAAGAAGGGTTTGCAAGGCCTAGCCACACCGCCCTTCTCTGCCGGAGGCGGGAGAAAGCGTGCCGCTTGGAGGCACAGGCTGCAGTTCCCAGGGCCAAGGCTGACGCTGAAGTGGGAAAGAGCGGGGAAGCCAGCTTGGCGCAGCCGGACGTGCATCGTTCCAAGGTGCCACTCTGAAGCAGCTTTTCGTGCACCTCACCTGGAAGGCGATCCACTCGAGGTGGGGTGGGGGTTTGAGGGGGAGACTTTACACGCAGAGGTTACTTTCGGGTGCAGTGGGGCAGGTAGGAGCTGTCCTTTCAGCACCCGTTGCTCAGCCGCCTCCCCAAATGTCAATGAAGCCCCCCGCCAAAACCTGTCGGGTGGCTTCCCTGAGGTCTCTATTCCCGGATTTCAGGATCCTGGCACAGAATGAAGAGCGGCAGCCAAGAAGACCTACCAGCACTCCCCTTCCCCTATGCTCCACCCGCTTCAGAGACATCAAGCTCAGCTGCCCCCACGACGCGGCCACCAAGCCTGGGCGCTGCAAACGCAGCTGGCGAAATCCCTCCTTCCACACTGGCAGGCTGGCTTCCTCTCACTTGCGCGAGGGAAAGGAGGGTGGAGGAAAGTCCGGGGATTAGGAAACAAGTAGAGGAACAGGTGTTGTGATGGCAAAAGGGCTCTTCCAGTGGCTCCCCCATCCCACAAGCCCCGAAGCTAGGCATCCTGGAGGTAGCCAGGTGCCCCACAGGGAGAGTAGACAACTGCAGTGACAAAACAAGTGTTCTTTCATCATACAGTTAGGAGGAAGTTTTACATCGAAGAAAATAAATTCCTATTTGACACCCAGGAAAACACAAAAACATGATATCTATTCTTGTGGAGTCTTAGTTCACAGGTGGGAGGACATTTAAATAGGTCCCATCTAGTTTATTCAGGCAAGGGTTGAAGCTGGTTTGTACAAATCATACCAGTAGAAAGCAACCACAAGTTGTTCAAATCAACTAGTTGCAGTCCTTGCTCCTGGGCAGCAGTGGCTCCTCAGCAGCTTCTTTCCATCCCTACAGTGCTCCTGGAGCAGCCCCTCCTTACTCCACCCCTTTCCCACAATATAAGACCTCAGGCCAGAGACACCAGCCCCATTAATCACCCTGCTGTCCCTCAATCATATTAGGGAAAACCGAGAACAGAGACAGGACTCAACCATGCTCACACAGGGTAGATTCCGTTTGCTGCCTCCTGCCCCTCATTCCTGCCTTAATTGTAGGGCTCTGCATTATAGCCCCATAACTCATGCCTCCCTAATTAAGGCTGTCAACCAGCCCCATTGTAAAGCTGGAAAATGTACAGCACCTGCTCTCTGGGAACCCTGTGCCAGGTGTGTGTGGGGGGCTTGCTGAAGGGTACATCGATTGGCTCCTCAGTTGCAGTGTCTGGCCTTTAAGCTTGATTATAGGAGCAGGGATCATGGCTAACGGGTCTCTTGTGCCAGATATCTAGGCATAGGAAGGTAGGGAGGAGACTATAGGAAAGTGAGGTTGTTAAAGAGTATACTCTTAGCACTGCTTTTGAGACCCCTCCTTCCCCTAGAGGGACGTGCTAGAAAGTTTGCAAAAAGTAAAATAGGAAGACTAAACAGCATAGACATTGGTTGGTATTACTGGCTGTTCTTGCTGCTCTGGGGCACCTGAAGCAGAGAGTTCTTCAGGCAGACAGTTCTTCAAAGGCACTAATCCTCTCAGCAGCTCTGCAGTGAGGGCTGGCAGGGAGGTAAGGAGAAGGACAGAGCCCTTGACCCTCTTCTCTCTGCTGGGCAGCCTTGGCCCTCACAAGCTGAGACTCTGCCATGCTTAGAATAAATCATCTCAGGGCCTACTTAGGAGGCCAGGTCAAAAAGCTGAGAGAAGTCTCAAAGATTGAGGAGTCTGAGATGGTGAGGACAGGAGGCAGTCAGTTGGGAAGTGCCTGTTACTGTGCTCTTGGTCCTGATGTGTTCTAGTAGAGGAGGCCTGTGCTCGACTAGATTTACCAGGGCCTATAGGCCCTTCTGTTACTCTGGAGTCATAGAGGGGGCTGGTCTCACTGGGGAGTGGAGCCTGGCCCAATGCCCTGCAAGAGAAGGAGGAAAGCTTGTGTGGGCTGAGTCGACAATAGGTAATTGGATTGTAATCACCCGCCTGGCTTCTGCGCGCCATTGGGGGCGCTGAGCCTTTCAGTGAGCAATCAGCACTGCGTGGTGGGAGGGGGTAGAGATTCAATAGCAAATCCCAGGTGGAGAGCCGAGGAGGAGGAGCAGCAGATGGGCAAATTTTCTGTCTCTCCCTTCCTTGCCCAAATGACGCTGGCTGCCTATTAGCTATTTACCAGCAGATTCGAGGTGGAGCCAAATCTTTTGTGAAAGTCCGGTGGAAGGCTAAGATGGATGGTAAAGGGTGAGGGTTTGGGGGAGACCTCTTCTCCACTATTCTCTGTGTTGAAGAATGTGCTCATGGAAAAGAAAGTGCATTTAGGAGCACAGGTAGAGGTGGCAGAGGTGGAAAGAGCAGACAGCAGAAGAGCTGGGGTCCCCTGCTCTCCAAACCTATTGGTAACCAGAGTTGGGTTTAGTGTACTTGTGAGAGACTTACCCTTAACCCTCCCCAGGGGCTACAGTCCCAGGCAACCCAAAGTTATCTATGGCCTGCATAAACTGGCCTCTGGGGCTCCCTGCCAAGCAAAGGGAACACAATTCATCAGGAGGGAGGTACCCTTCACCAAGAAAAGAAAAGGGAGTGGGGC
Organism: Pteropus medius; assembly: GCF_902729225.1. Classification (NCBI taxonomy): domain Eukaryota; kingdom Metazoa; phylum Chordata; class Mammalia; order Chiroptera; family Pteropodidae; genus Pteropus; species Pteropus medius. Next base: position 4,963,377 of record NW_024354503.1, on the reverse strand, counting down.
CCTGGAGGCACAGGGCAGGGCAAAGTGGCTGGAGGCCAGCCATCTCAGGCTGATGCAGTGCCCAGACGTGCCAGCCAGTCAGCCCGCTTGAGTTCCAAGGCCTGCAGGAAGCCTTGGACTCGTTCTTCTCGTGTGGCTGAAAGTTTGTGCAAGCGTGTCCGTCGGAGCTGGGTGTCCCCACTGGCCTGGAGCCCCTCTTGCAACAGCTGCTCTGTCACTGCAGCCTGGTCCCTCTCCAGCTGCTGCCTCTTCCGCTCCTCTGCATACATGTCTCGGGCCTTCTGCTAAAGAAAAGTGGGGATTGGGGGAGACCATTTTTAGGCGCGGGTGGAAAAGGGATGGAAGTAGCGGGCGGAGCACAGGGTAGACCAAGTTAAGTGCAACAGTAGGGAGTTTGTACCACTTTCGGAAAGGTTTGAATATAGGTGTGCAATGGGTGGTGCCCATGTTGTACAGGCAGAGCGGTGGCACTTCTGGGTCCATCTTGTTTTGGGTGGGAGCATCTGTATTTCTTAAAATTCTTCTCATGTTTGCACTTGGAAGAGAACCAGTCAATGTGGGTCTGACTTCTGGTTCCCTCACCAACTAGCTTTGTGGCTTTGGGTAAATCCTCTCCTAACCTCATTTCTTCATCTGTAAAGTGGGGGTTGTGCCTACCTTGAAGAGTGGTTTAAGGATTAGAGATAATATATGCAAAACCCTCTCTAGCATATTAGCAGGCTCTCGAACAGAAACAGCAATTTCACACATTATTACTGTCTATTCTCTGCTACAAGGAAGGTCTTATTCCTGCCTGGGGCACATCTATGGGGTCCTTTCCTTTGGCTTTCCAGGTCATTCTAAGGGTGCTATTCTCCCAACTCCCTAAGCTATTTTTCAGAATTGGGCTTGACTTGCCTCCCATATGGACACCAACTTGACTCTTCTAGCAAATGACCCTTTTATGAACATTCTAAGAAGCAGGTTCAGCATTTTTAAGCCACTTACTGCATGCTGCCTAGTAGAATAGGTATTAGTATCCATAGTCCACTTTTTCTGTTAGAAAATAAGCCCTTGAGGGCTCCATAGAACCCTCAAGAGCTCCTGGAACCAGCTCTGACATTAGGTAGGTAATCATTCTCCCTGGCAGCCCTTCTCATACCCTTTGTCTACATACAAATCATAAACTCATAGAGGGCAGAGACTGTGGCTTATCCTCTGGCATTTGGGGTGCCCTGTACGTGTGAAATACTCAGTTGACTGACCATGTGATCCCAGGAAGGCAGAGAGGATGCTCCTGGGGAGGGGAAAATCCCTTTGGAGCAGAATCAAGGCTTTGCTGTGCCTCACTGATACGCTATGCATCTGCCACTCTAACCTGCCGCAGAGGCTATGCACAAGAGCTGCTCTGCCAAACCCATTCCATGTGTGAGAAACTGCTTTGTTGCTGACCTGGCATCCTATATCCTGATGACCTTTACCACGTAATTCCACCTTATGGTATTTGTGTACGTGTCTCTGTCCTACTCAGCCTGTAAACACCTGGATTGTTCTGTCTTTATCCTTTAAGAAACATCTTACATGAGCACAAGCACTTGACCCTTGCAGAGGAGCTAGGGAGATACTTTCTGTTGGAGACAGACATGGCGGTTCAGAATAAAGAAGTGATCTGCTAAGTCTTCTCAGCAATAAAGGTTCACTGCAAGAATAAAGTCGACAAATGAAAACTCTAGAATATCCTCCTTCTAGGTGTTCAAGGGCATTCTTTTTCTATGATAATGAACTCAAGCCTGGAGCTATGAAGGCTAAAATGGACTTAAGAAGTTGCTGCTAAGGCTCTCCATCTTACTGGAAGGGCTTCTTGCTGGCCTTGGTCAGGAGGAACCCTGGGTCCTACGTATAGGGCCTTATTGGGAGGTAAAGAGATGTTCAGGATACAGTCTCAGCAACCCATATGCTTACAGGCTGATTAGGACACAGATCTCTACATATAAAGTCCCATAATACAAAGTAGAATGTGGTAAGGGAGGCAAAAGAAAGGGTCATGCAGCTCAGAAGAGAGAGAAATTGTGGCTGATGAAGGTTAAGGAGCAGTGGACAGGCAATATTTGAGCTGGGTTTTAACCAATGTGGAGGATTTGGATAGTGGTGGGGAGAATATCAAGCAGTGGAAATGATGGTCAAAGACATATGAAATTGTCTGAAGAGCTTGATCAGGCCAGAGTGAGTCCTCCTGGAGCACCAGGGTTCGGAAATTCCTGTCCAAAGGACTCTACCTCCCTAAGCTTAATTCATAATCTGCAAAATGGGGATGACAGTATGCACCTCACTGAGTGGTTTGAGGAAAAATGAGATAATAAATGCCCAGCCTGGTGCCTGGCTATTAACAGTGAGCTATTCTTCTATCAGCACTGCTTGTGGCTACGGCTAAACAGGCTAAGTTCTGGCAGGACAGGAAGGATGGGGCACCCGGCCACAGAGAGAAGAAATACAGAATGAGTTAAAGTCACTCTGTGAAGTTCAGGCTTCTTCTAAACAGCAGCCCCAGACTCAGTGCCAGGCAGGGAGGCTGCAGCCAAGACAGAGAGCCTGGCCTCTATTTGCCAGGAATCAGGGAATCATCATTAGGATAATAAAGTCAGTGAAAATCCTAAATACCATCTGCTCCAACCTCCTTACTTTAAACAAAGACACTAGAGGCTGAGACAGGAAGGGACTTGGCCTAGGTCACACAGTGGGTTGAAGTTCCCTTGGTTTCTCCACTAAGGTGCATTCTTGAGAAGAGTTAAATAAGAAAACTTACATGAAAACACCTAAGTGCCTTCTTAGTAGACCCTTAATATGTTAGCTGCCACCACCACACATGCTGCCATTTTAAAAATCCTAATCAGATGCAGTTGACTCTGCCTCTTAATGAAAACTATTTCAAGATCTGGTGATCAAAGCTAATACTTTCAGGGAATAATGGCCAATCTCTCTGAGAAGTCTTTCCTGGGTTTCCTGGGTAAAGAGATTAAAGACTTTAACTTGAATCTCAGTTCTGTCTCTCATTGGTTGTGTCCTTAATTAAATAATTTTTATCTATTCATTTGCACAAGTTGGGCTAATAATACCTACCTCGTTAGGTTTTTGGAGCATTAAATGAGATCGTGCATATAAAATGTTCAGGGCCAGACACATAGTACATATATAGTGATAGCTACCATCATCATTATTAACATGCTTATTAATTAGCAAGTACCTGGTATATATAACAGGTTGTCAATCAATGCTCACCTTTTCTTCTACTCTTCTGTTCAGGCCTGCCCTGACGCATGCTATGGTTCATCTGGAACCACACCTGATGAATGTTACAGTTCACCTGGAACTAACCTGAAGCATGCTATGGTTCATCTGGAACTGCAGGATGGCCTCACAGAGGTTCCAAAACATGTATTCTGGCCACAGAATGGGCTGGAACACCAGGCAGGAGTGAGAGGTCTGGGAAAGGTGAGGAGGAAGAGTTTAGTAACACGTTGCTGGACATATCCCTGGTCAGGCTTCCAAAGGAGCAGGCTGAGCAGGACCCAGAAGCCCAGAGATGAGATGGCATAGGTATCCTGGGCTGCAGCTGCCGCCAGCTCTGATTCACTCACTAATGGAGGAGGGGTCACCTGAAGCAGTAAGATCACCTGCCTGCACCAGGGCAGAACTAAAACAAGACTAGATCAACATTTCCAACAGGATTTTTCTGAGAGCCACTTTTAGGACTATAAAATAACATCTGGATTACTGGCTCTTGGCCCTTTGAAGTCATCTGGGAGACACACTATCTGATAAAAGTCAGCAGTGAACAAATGGTAGCTGCTATTCTTATTTTTAAGTAGCAGAGTGTGGCACAGTGGTTAAAAGCATGGGCTATGGGGCCACATTGCTTGGCTTTGATTTCTGGCTCCACCATTTACCACCTATTTGACCCGAGACAAGTTACTTAACCTCTCTGGGCCTCAGTTTCCTCGGCTGTAAAACTGGGGTAATAAGAATACCTAGTTTTTAAAGTACTATGAAAATTAAACAACATGATGGACATAAAGCAGTCAGAGAGCACACAGCTGGGTGAACTTCACTGATGTAAGAACCCTTTGGGGAACATTCTTGACAGCCATTGCCAGATACTTTTAGTGGTGAGGATGGAATTCAATGCCTCCAGGGGGATAACTTTAGTTGTCCCATAGCTTATTATGCTAAACCAATGTCACCTTCCCTGGAATTTCTACCAAGGTTTCAGGTCTTTTCTCTGGAACAAGGTTGTTTCTTATTCAAAGTGTAATTCTTTAAAATATTTGAAGGCTAGATTAGAGGTGACTATCATCTGCTCCCAAGGTTGTAATGACTTGTTCACTTTGTCTTTGCCAACAAACTATAAGTTTTAAGACAGTAGGGACTATTTCTGACTTGGTCACTGCCATACTCCCAACACAAAGCAGGGACTCAATATTTTTTTGCAAAGGAATAAACTGTCACCATGCTTCCCTTTTCTAGACCATTATTCTTTACGCATTCCTTATAGGACATTGCTATCCAGGTTGGCCTCTTCTGGTAAGTCCTCCAGTTTACTAAGTAGTGTCTTAAAACTCAATGCCCAGAAGTAAACTTTCTAGACATGCTCTGATGAGCAGAGTAGGCCAGAGAATCATAAGCTGCACATTATCCTTCTTTCATTACAGCCAAAGACTAAAAGTATCTTTAGTAGCTAAATCTTGTTAGTTCACTTTTAAGACTATGGTCCATTAAAATTTCTGTAACGTTATAATGTGAATTGCTTCCAAGCTGAGTCTCTCCCTCCACCTCTCCTTGAACAAAGACTTACCCTTGTCATGTACTATCCAGGGGTCAAATTAACAGATGATAGAGATTTTCAAGCAAAGACAAACTTACTTGAACATGAGCTTTTGCGGGACTACCTACACTGGGGTAACTGAGCTAAGAGACAATGGCTCTTAAGAGTTTGCATATAGTTTACATCCCCTGTGGACTGTGCCTGCATAGATGTGGCCCTTTATTCTGAAGGAGAGAAACTAGTAACTGCAAAGCAAGGTTCTAGCCTAGAGGTGCTGAGGTGCCTGGCAAGTTACCAAGGACATAAGGCAAAAGTTCAGTTCCTTGAACAAGAGCACAGGTGATGTTTTCACCACAGTTGGATAACCTTGATTTTTCCTCTAGGAACTTTAGAGCAAGAATCACTGAGGCTCACAAAGCCAGGGACAGATGAGAAAGAAATAGTAAATGTTACCAGGCATAGCCTGGGGACATTGCTCCAGATTTTAGGCCTTCTCTCCCACAAAGTTCTTTGATGCCAACATGGCTGGGAGTGGGGATGAGCCCCTCTAATCCATTCTGTGGGCATAGTAGCAATTTTCAGCTGTCATGAACAGAACAGTGATTGGAAACTACCTACCTGCCAAAGCAGGAAGTCGCTGAGCCTCACTTCCCCAGATGTCCGTATCAAGATGTCGGGATTAGGAGAGTGGTAGGTATACAGGCACTTGTCAAGCAGAGACTCAGAGACATCGCTAAGGTGAGTGGGGAAGAGACAAAGATAAGCATACATCTCTTTCTGCGTTATTCTCATGGTAAATCCCTTTTAGAAGACTTCCCAGTTTACAAAATATCATCAAATATCTTAGTCAATACTACCTGGTACACAGAAGGCCTCGAGAAATGCTTGGTAAACTAATTAGTGATTTTAATCTTCAAAACAACATAAGGTATTTCTATCCTCACATTATAGATAGGGAAATTGAGGCTCAGAGAAGATGATTAGTTAGCCCAGAGTCATTCAGCCGCAGGCTTAAAACCAGATGCACCCACTAGAACGTGTTGTCCTTCACTTAATACATCTTATTTTTTAAAATGCATATACCCTATGACCCTGCAATTTGACAAACTAATATGCAACTGCTTTTAATAAAGATAAATCTAAATGCACTGATTGGAAAAACGTCTAAGATATAATATTTTAAAAACCAAGTTTCAGAAAAAATACAGTGTGAAAAATACATGTACACTCAAACACACATGTGAATATACATATAATATAAACAAAAAACAAAGTCTAAAAGGCGCACACCATACTATTAACAGAGATTACCTCTGGGAGGTTGGGTAAGAAGAAGGAAAAACTATCTCTTTTTGCTTTTATGTACCTCTGTTGTTTAAATTTATTATAGAGAACACATTTTTAAAACCTTAAATTTAAGTCATATGGACTCTGAAACACTGCAAAAAATCCACATTACTTAGGAATTTTAGAAAAAGAGCAAAATGATCAGCCCTCCTGTGTTTGATAAGAGCTACTTTCCCAGACAGACACTTAGAAAGGAGATGAAATAAAGGAAGAATAGGGATGGGCAGCATTTACCTGAAGTAAAACTCTCCTGTCCATGTAAAAGAATATTGGCAAGGCTGGTGTCTGTTGGTTCAGAGAACACTGTCTACCTGTCCTACCAAATACACAGCAGCAGAATCTGCAATCTCCAAGAGCTGCATTTTGCAAAGGCAAAATTTACATCCTAGAAGACAAAATTACTTGGTGGGAACATTCTTCTGGGCGTCTAGTTAAAAAAGCAGAGATCTGGGATGTGTTTGAAATAAGACTCAATTCTTACTAGCTGTGTGTCTTTGAATAAATTACTCCACCTCTCACTCATCTTTTTGAGGGAGCTTTATTTTCTGTACCATCGTGTAGGAAATAATATTCACTTATGACTGGGCAACGGGAAGGGCTCTGGTTCAGATTTCCCTGATAATCTGGCAGTCTGTCTTGGCAGTATGGTCTTAATTCTCGAATTAAGAAATATGAGACCCTGTACAATCAAGATAATTTTTCTGCTCTCTTATCTTTGAGATGAGCACATCTGTCCTATCTACTTGTAGATTATTGTAAGGGTCAAATCAAATAAAATAACAGATTTGGATGTACCTTGGGAACTGTAAAGTGCTATATAAATAAGAAAAAAGAAGAAACATTATTTCTAATCCCACCACTTTGCTGTGTGACTTCGGATCCAAAATTAACCTTTCTGAGTTTCAAATGTGTCTGCAAAAAGTTTGTTCTACCTACTTTAGGCAGTGCACAGAATTCTTATCAAAACAGAAGTAACTCTAAAGGAGAAAAGATTAAAAAAAATTAAAATAATACATCTGTGCTTTGGCCAACAAAAATCCATCTCTAAATGGCATCAGCTGTTTATGTAAAGACTTTAAAGAAATAATTTCTATTACATAAAATTAAAATACTAATTTTCACCTATGAAATTCGAATAGTTTACATTTTAAAAAAATCTTAAAAGAGAATAAACTGAAACGGATACATCCAGACCCAAATCCTAAGGAAACAATCCAAAATGCAGGCAAGAGTTAAATTTATAGATTTCATTGTATTATTTGAATAATGAAAAATTGGAAACAGCCTGCATAACCAACAAACAGCAGAACGGTTAAGTAAATTAAAATAAGATATATTCGGTAGCTATTAAAATTAATGATACGAAGAACTGTTAAAAACATGGGACGTGGAAAAGTGCTCATAATACAACATTAAGTGGACAAAGCATGTTTCAGATTGTAAACTGTTCACAGTGTGATTTCTTCTATTATATTTATGTCATAATTTAATTTGCGTTTAAAAAGATGACTCTGGCTGAACTCCCAACCATGGCTGATCACTACTTTTGTCAGCACCAGCTCTGGCCCGCACATCCATTACCATGGTACACACAGCACCATGGACTACTTACTTGTGTACATTAACCAGACTGTGAGCTGCTTAAGGACAAGCCCCCTGACACATTCATCTCTGTATTCCCTGTTCTTCTAGCATAGGACTTTCCTAGGATAGAGAAACACTCAATACGTGTTCGAATGAATGAATGAATGAATAAATAAATCATTGAAAATAGATCTCAGAAATAAATAAATACTGGTTTTCTGAATGTGGGGCTTTTATAGGCTAAAAAAGTCTTTGACAATGCAATTTCAAACAACCTAGAACCCAAACACAGGTAACAGACATTGTCACATCTTAACGGAAAAGATCAATACAATTAATTAAATACACACACACAAGTACACAGGAAGAGCTAGAGGAAATGCTTAAAAAAATGTTACCAGAGGAATTGCTGAGGGTGAGATCTTGGGAGATTAAATTTTCAACTTTATATGTCCAGTAGTTTGCCAATGTTCTCTAATGGACATGTGTGACCTTTATAATTATAAATGTATGTGTGTAATATGGGTGAGATTGTATTCTTTTTAAAAGAAGTATGTCTGAGATCATGAAAATGTGTTGAAAATAGTGGTGATGATTATGCAACACTGAGTATACTTTATGCCACTAAACTGTATGCTTAAAAATGGTTAAAACAGTAAAATTTATGTTATGTATATATTATGACAAAAAAGAGGTAGAACATCTTCTGGAAGGATATGGGTACAAGTATTCAATATAATAATGGCTCCTCCCTAACAAACTAGGTATTTCAGGGGATGGCCAACCCAAAACAAAATCAATTTAAAACCTATAATGGAGATATGGCAACAACCTCTGAAAGGGAGACTTGGCAATAATGAGTATCAGCAAGACGGTGAATGGCCTGGCATGAGGAAAAAGGGAGAGTAAGAACATTTAGTGTGTTCTCAGTATCATTTTGGAAAGGTAGACCCTTTCTAGAAGGTACTGGGAATGTGCCCTCTTAAAACAACATAGTACATTTCTCTAGCATTTAATTTATAAAGATGGTGAAAAACACAGGCTTTGGAGGTAGATGAACTTGAGCTGTTCCACCTAGTAGGTCAACTAACCTTTTAAAATCTTAGTTGGTCTTATAAAATGGGGCAAATATCAGCTACTACTTTCTAAGAAAATTAAACAAGAATATGTGTGACAAGCTCTTAGCCTAGTGCCTGCCTAATGATAAGATGCAATAAATATTAAGTAGTGACTTTTATTTTTATACTGTGTTAGTATTCATTTCACCTTCCTATATCAGCAGTCAGTATACTATAGTGAATGAAAGCAAGGCTCTGGAACCAGGTTAAAATCCTGGCCCCAAGCTGTGCCAACTATGAGAACTTGAAAAAGTTACTTCCCTGTTTCCATATTCTCATTTTTAAAATGGGAATAACAACAGTATCTACCACACAGAGTCTAAAGATTAAATGAAATAATATACGTGGAGTACTTAACCAATGCCTGGGAAAGAGTAAATGCTCAGTAAATGTTAGCAATTATTATTATTTACATTATTGTTTTTAGAGGCCTACAGGGGGTCAAGTGACCTGCTCACAGTAACTCAGTTAAAGTTTATTAACCATCCTTTATGTTCAACCTTATCTCTTTTCTGTAATTCTAGACTCAAAAATCAATCTAACATTAATATGAATGTTAGAAAAAAAATATACCCTGGAAAAAAGGAAAATGAGGAATTGGATGGTGGTAATGAGAGTAAGAAAATTCCAGCTACTTCAAGAGTAGAGCTTAACTGTAATTAACTGACTCTGTTATAAATGTAGATTTGTCTAAATTTGAATAATGTAAAGAGCACCACCTCACGCCCTGCTTACCCCAGTCTGAGCCAAACTCCAAGCTTCCTGCACTTGTGGGCTGAGACACCAGCCACCTTACCCTGGTGACCATGGCCAACCCAACAACGTCTGCATGACTAACTCCACAAAGGCAAGTTACTAAACCATGCAGGACAGAGAAAATGGATATGGGACAACTTCCTGGGCAAGAAGCAGAAAGAAGATAAAGGTCAGGGTTATTGTAATGTGATATGAGTACAAAATATGCGGAACTGGGAGTCAAGATCAGAGTTCTAGTCTTAGGCATGAAAATGTATATTAAATCTGCTTGCTAAAAAGCTTTCTTTATAGTCTACGGCCATGCCACCTTGAACGTGCCCGATCTCGTCTGATCTTGGAAGTTAAGCAGGGTCGGGCCTGGTTAGTACTTGGATGGGAGACCACCTAGGAAGACAAGGTGCTGTAGGCGTTTAAAAAATAAATAAAAATAGCTTTATTTATAACATAAGCATTTATCCCTTATTATTTTTAATATACAGTTGATGAATTCCACATATAAGTAGAACTGCTCAGTTCAAACCTGTGTTGTTCAAAGGTCAAGTGTATTTTTTTTTCCCCCTCTTTAATTCCCCGCCACTTCCACCCCTGACCCATGGAATGGATGTTGCTGTTTCCCCTTAAGAACTGGATCTCTGAAGGCGGGGGCATCCCCTCCCACACGCTCGTGTTGTGCACCTGGGGCCTGGCGCACCCGAGGTATGATCCATGGCTCCACCTGGGGTGTGAACCCAGGACCTTCTGCCTGCAAAGCAGATGTGCTAACAACTACACTATGGAGCCACCCCTCCCGGTCAAGTGTATTTTTGATCCATGGTTAGGAATCTATGGATGCGGAGGGTCAACTATAGATAAACTCGGATTTTCAACTACATGGGCGGTCGGTACCCTTAACCTCCACATTATTCAAGATTCAATTATATTATTTCATCTATATAAATGATAATATAAAGCATTAATCGTAAAGCACAATAATATAATAAATAATTGTGAAAACACTCCTCAAGCCAAGAACTTGCATCTACTTATATAACCCTCATCTTACATATCTCATCTTCTTGCTTGGTCCCCGCTCTACCAACTTAACTAGTATCTTAATTTTTTCCCCAATAGTTAATTTTAAATCCACATCTTAACTGACCTCTCTACAGCATCTGACGCTGTTGTTCCCACCAGTGCCCATGTCCCCGCTAATCCACATAAACAAATTCTTTCTTTTCTTGGCTTCCATAATATTGACTGCCTGGTTTTCTTCCTACCTTTCTGGTTGTTCTCTTTTTTCCTTAAGGCTCATTCTCCTCTACTCAGCCAGTAAAATTTATGTTTCTCAAAACTCCATTCTAGGCCCTCTCTTCTCATTCTAGGCTCTCCTTAGCTTCCTCATGCCCTCGCTTTGCCACCTACACACAGATGATCTCTGTACTAGTATCTCCAGTCTTCTCTCAAATGTCAACCTGACATCTATGTTTAACATCTACAGTATATCCCAAACCAAACCCCTGATCTTCTTCCTCAAATTGGATCCTCTCTCAGGATTCCTTAGCACAGTGAAGGGCACCACTATCCACTGTTTTTATATGTCAAAAACGTTGGAGTCACCTTTAACACACCCCTTGCCCAGGGTAAGTCCATCAAGTCCCCTTGATTTTATCTACTTCATAGCTCTTGTACTCTATTCAATCTATTCTACCACCACAACCACATCCCAACTCCCTTCCAGGTACTCTGCATTTGGATTATCACAAGAGCCTTCCAACGGTCCTTCTGCAACCAACAAGCTCCTCACACTACTGCCTCTTTCCCCAGTTACTGCTTATTCTTCCTTCTTAGATCACTTATCATTTCCTTGGGGGAGCCTTCCCTACCTGGTCTATTGCTCTTATAAATTCTTGTTATACTATGCACCAATGCCTTTATAGCATTTATTACCATTATAATTTTATGCTAATTCGTATAATCTTAATTCTTACCACTGTATCCCCTACATACAGCAATGCACCTGGCCTTTAGTTGGCACTTAAAAGACATTTGTTGAATGAATAATTAATTGAATGAATGAACTATGTGGCACAGAATGATCACAGCTGTTGGAGAGGAGAAAGATTCATAAAATAGCCTTAAAAATTGTCCACTTTCCTTTTTATCTAATTCCATTCTCACCTATTAACTTAATTTTTAATTTCGTTTCCCAGGTAAATCGAATTATACCTGAGAAAGGAAATCAGAAAAATTCCTGGGTCCTAAGATCCCATATAATAGAGGTAAAGGACAAGGATTCTGGAATCAGACAGCTTTAGATATAAATCCCAGCTCTGGCACTTACTAGCAGAATGACCTTGGGAAAGTCACTTTAATGCTGAGCTCAGCTTTCTCACCTATTAAATAGAGAAGACTCGAATCTCACACATGAGATTAATGACTTAATAAAATACAGAACATAACAGACTGCCTGGGTTATTTCTTTTTGCTACTATTATTTTACTATTACTATTATTATTTACTAATATTATCAAAGGTAACATTAATAATATGAGAGGGACTGAGTAGACAGATGGCTTCTAAAGTCTACCCCAGCTCTAACAATTAGGATTCCATTATGTTGCTAATGATGAACAATTTTTCTTTTTGAAAAATCCCTGAATCTTGCATGAAACTGTAACCTGGGAGATCTAAAGGACTATACTCCAACAAAGTGCATTCCTGAAAAACATTCTTGGAAAACATTGCCAAAGGGCTGGGAGGACTCATTTTTTTATCAAATGCCACAGAGTTCCTACCTGCTATGCCGTTTTTCTGGGGCTTCTTGGTATGCTGTGAGCAGAGATTGGCTGATATAAGCCAATACTAAGCTCTTACATGTGGGGTGCCACCCCACACCCAAATCTTTCTACGAGCATGCCTGATTTGACTTCTGGCCCAAGTATGTGATTTAGGAGGGATATCATGGTTTGGTGCACGCCTGTTTTCTGTATCAGTTACCATGCTAAACAACTAGGGATACCTGGGATCCAGCAGGCCTTGCTCCACTCCCCAGGCCATCTCTCTCACAGCATTACTGATCTCGTGACGGGACGTGTATGCAAAGCAGACATTCAGGAAACACCTGAGGAAGAAAATAATAATTTACCAAAGTGGGACAGGGTCAAAGGATTGGAATCACTGACTCCAGAGCATTCTTTCTCTGGAAGAACAGACATACACCAAATGTTAACCATGGACACCTCTGAAAGGCCGGATTATGAATTTTTTGTGTTTTCTGGGTTTTCTTGGAATAAACATTTTATTAGTTTTGTAATTTAATACTAAATGACCTTTATTACTCTCCTATCCTCTCCCTTTCTACTGCCAACAGCTTTCAGAGAAAGTGAATCCACTGTGATATTAGCACAAGCAAAGGACAGTAGGAAGGAAATCTAATGCAAAACAAATCCACTGCCAAACATATATATTTAAAGTCAAATGAAATGAACTCTGTTCCCCTTTGCATCTGCACGATCTCCCAAGGTCATCCTATCTATAGGTTAAAGGAGTGGGACAGAAAAATAATTTCTTGAAGGATTTGTCTTCAGAGGCAGGGATAAGGCCTACTGCATTCCCATGCCCTCCCCTGTGACGGAAAAGATGAGAAACTGTACGTGTGAGTATACACACATACAACATGGTGCTGCAGAACCATCTCTGGTCTGCCCTGAAGACAAAGGAAGAAGTCTCTAAGCATCCCAAACCACCCCCTCATTGCCTCCGTATCAAATGCAGACCAAGGAAGGCAGGATGTCTTTCTTCCTCAAGCTAGCAGGGAGTCAAAGACTGATACATGTCCCCAACGGGAAATCTGAAAACTTACTTGTTGTAGTTCTTAGTGGCCTGCACAGCTTGTGCCATTAGCTCCTGGAGATCCAAGGGTAACAAATGCAGATCACCTAGGACCCGGATACATACCCCATGCTTCTGCAGTTTCTCCCTGATTGGGGGAAAGGAGGCAGGGTTGGGACAAAGCACCTGCTGAGCTGGAGAACAGAGTGCTTAGATGATACACAACTACCAGTTTTTGAGTGATTTCTTGTGTGTCAGGCACTGTCCTACACATATTATTTCACTGCATCCCCTCAACAACTCTGAAAGGAGTTCACCACATTCCCCGTTCTATAGTGGGAAACTGAGCTCAGATGGGATAGTTAGACAGAGATTGCCCAAGATCATATGGACATCAAGTGCTGTGTCAGGACTGAAACCCAGGTCTGTCTGAGGACCCGCATATGAGACCGTCTCATGTGTCCTTGTTGGCAAGTTGCATTTTACATATTCTGTGCTATGCTTGTCTCATTTTGACAAATGAATAAACTGCTCAAGGGCAGAAGCTGTATTATTGGTTACCTTTGTGTCTTCTGGCAAAATATGAGTGACATCTAACATTAATTATACGTTTTACTAAGTGCCAGAAAATGGTCTAACCAGTCTTCACACATCAACACATTCCATACTTACACTAACCTTGGAGGCAGACGTTATCATTCCTTTTTTACAGGCGAGGAAAATGAGGCAGATGGAGGTTGGGTGATTTGCTCAAGATCAGAGTGCTGGGAGCAGAATTTGACCCTAGTGAGTCTGGTTGCAGAGCCTGTCCTCCTAATCATGACATTACACTGCCTCCATACAGTAACTCCCAAACTGAATGGGGAACATGATTCACTGTCACACAACCAACTTCTCTCACCTGGGAATGCTATGGAGAAACTGAACAACTAATGTTTGGAAAACAGGAACTTAATAACAAGAAATATACTGTAAGGTGGGGGTATCTGGCAAGTCCTGGAGAAACCTGATCCAGAACTGAAGGCCACATCCACTGCCTAACCACCCTATAACACCCAACCACATTTCTTCAAGGGTGATGCAAGATCTAATCACCTATTTTTGAGAACCCACCGGAACTATAGTAAACAAATGTATACTCAAATCAAGGCAAAATGTGAATAAGAATACCTAGATTCAAGTCCTAGTACTACTGCTGAGTAGGTGACCTTGCATAACTATTTAGCTTCTCTGAGTTCAGTTTTCCTCACCCTGTAAACTGGGCTGATAACCATCCTTGCCATACGATCTGCTTTGGCTTGTGCTGACTAAGACAGAGAAGGCAAAAGTGCTTATTCTCAGGCACTAGGCGTATGACTCAAGTGAGATCTATAATGTAGAAGTTGCTGCAAAAGCCCTGGTGAGGAGGTGTCTGGAGCCCTGGCTCTGCCACTAGCTTGCTGTGTGACCATGGGCAAGCCTTTCTCTTCTCTTCACTAGAGTTTAGCTTCCCAACTGATGAAACTAAACTAGGCCACTGGTTTTCCAACCTTCTTTTAGCCAAAGAACTCTTTCTTCAAATTGTAAACAGCAGCCCAAGATAGAAAATAGTTAAATGTGAACCGGCACCCTACACCCCATTCCCTCTGGGTTCTTTGCACGCCCACTCCTAGAACTCTGGGGTTCTGTGGCACATTGTTGGAAAACCATGGCTAGGGTTTCTTGCTCTGTCCAGAACTTCATAATCTAAGACCATTTCTCTACTACTGACTGACTAGAGCAATCTCAGTAGAGGTGTCTACTGCATTTTGATCTTTCAGAAACTCAGATTGCCTCCTGTCTCTGAGTACAATGTAGTAGACAACAGCCTATCTCTGGAGTTAGAAAGATCCTGTCTGTCTTGGCTCTGCCTATCTGATAGCTGTGTGACCCAAGATCACACCTAAACTTCTCCGATTTTTACTTTTCTCATTGGGATAATAATATCTTTCTCACAAGATAATGTGAATATTATTATTAATATTATTATTATTATTATTATTATTATTATTATTTAATGCCTACAGCACCTGGTATTCCTAGGTGGTCTCCCATTCAAGTATTAACCAAGCCCGACCCTGCTTAGCTTTCAAAATCAGATGAGATTGGGCACGTTCAGGGTGGCATGGCCATAGACCCAGATAATATGACTATTAAATGAGAATACATGTTCAGTTCAGGGCCTGACACAAAGTATGAGCAGTTTAAAAAGGTAAGAAGAGTGTGAAATATAGAAGAGTCTAAAAACCTAGAATGTGCCCCCATGCCTCCATCTCTAGCCCCTTGGGTGTGAACTCTAAGCCACATGGGCTCTGCTGAGGGCCAGGGCGCATTGTCTGTGGCCCAGAGTCTCACCATTCTAATATGGACAGAGAGAAGCCTGCCTACCCTCTCCACCACCCTGACCTACACACGGACAGAAATGACAGAAGTGCTAGGCTCAGCTTCACGGGAGCTCTAGGCAATCTGTTCTCTCATCTTCCTGGTGCTGGTGTCGGGAGGAGCTGAGCAGAGAATGGTTGTAATGAAGACTTTTGGGCAGTCCTGGCTGGAGAGAGTTTTACACTTTAAAACAAATAAGCTCTATCAATCTTCTCTGCCTCTTTCTGGCTCTGATCCCTAAGTTAAGCTTAGACCTAATGACAGCTAAGAATGGTACTGATTCTTCCCCAAAAAGGCCTTATGCATCATCCCATTCCTTTCAAGAGAACATGCAGGAGAGTATATTAACTTTTTAGGGATGGATACACAGCAGAAAATGACTTTTTCAATTTTTCTCTCATTCTTCTCCCCTGGCCACAGTTTACCAGTCCTGGGGTAGAAATCTGATCTAAGATGGGCTAATGAAAGGGTTTAGTTCATTCTGGGCTGCTCTCGTGAAGCACAGAAAGCAGGTCCTCAGAGAGAAGGAAGTGTACAAAGAAGCTCTCTACCTAATGGATTTCAATCCTGGTTTCAGTTTTGGTTGAGGCTGGCTGTACCTGTCGTTGAATTCTGTGAAATACCTCCTTATCCTCAAATAAATGTCCCCTTTTGGGGGAGAAAAAAAACTAGCTTGCCATGTGTGCCACCAAAGAGAGCTGACGAACATTAAAAGGGTTCAGAGTTCCTTAAATAAGCCTCAGATAAGAGAGTTGAGAGTTAGGGTAAAGCTGGAGGTGGTGGTGGAATACACTCTCCCCTCTGACAGCATCTTACTGTTCCTCCAGCAAGCGGCTGAACTTCTGCCGGGCCATATCCATTAGCCCTTCTACTTCGCTCTTGGACCGTTTGAAGTTCTCAATGCTGAACGCGTAGACCGTCACCTCCCGGATGCCCAGGTTCAGACACCAGTGCAGAGTCTGAGAAGGGAGAAGACAAGGAGCTAGGGTACAAGGAAGAGTGGGAAGAGAAATAAGGGATGCCTTGGCCCCAGCTCATTGCTGGAGGTGAGAGATGGACTTTTCTCCTCCCCAAACCTGGATAAAGCTAGGATAACATAGTGCTTCTGTAAGAAGAATGAACCAAATATGCAGAAAGCCACCACCTGAGAAACCGAAAATGTGAACTTGAATTTAATGAATTTTACTGTGTTGACACCACTGTGGTCTACTGGAAAGAACTCTTCCCTGAGAGAGTAAAGATCTAGGTTCTAGTCTTGGCTCCATCATGCACTTGCTATGTGACTGTGGCCAAATCATTTAATCTCTCCATGCCTAAGTCTCCTTAACTGTAGGACATCACGATCCATTCCTGACAGAGAACAATATAAAAGGTATTATTACTCATGGCATAGTTTTGTTATTCTGGTAGACTGAGAGGCTGACAGGTTATAAGAATAAAAGCAACAACTGCACAGCTGTGCAGCATTTGAGTTTGCAAAGGATGTTCACATGTATTATTTCAACTGATTCTTCAAACAACCCCGAGATTGGCATTACTGTTTTCATACCGACTTTATAAACGATAAAACTGAGGCTCAGAGAATTGAAGAAATGTGTCAGAAGTCCACAATTCTACTGTATGAATCCACTATATGAAGTTCTAGAATGACAAAAGCTATCTATACTGACAGCTCTTCAGTTTTTCTTTAGTCTATCTGAATGTCTTCTATCCCTTACCTTTAACCTCTAGGCTCCCTGTCTTAACACTAATCCCTTCACAGACATATACACAAACCAATTCACTGCCACCTTATGAAAATTACCAGTGAGAATCTTACACCTGAGTAGGCTCAGGGCTACAGAGGTTCTTGGCTGGCACATCTGGGTTGGAACCCACCACTGACTTTGGTCAATATAGATGCCAAAAACAACAGCTTCAATTTTTTGAACACTTCCTTTATGCCAGGTTCTGTGCCACATGTTTTTATTGTATCATCTTGTTTAATCCTCACATAATTTCCTGAGGTAGAGATTAACGCTATTCCTATTTTACATATGGAGAAACTAAGACAAAGAGAAGCTACATAACTCGATGCAAGACACAGAGCCAGGAAATGGCAGAGTAACGGTGACAATGAGTTCTGAGTGACTCCAGAGCTTAAGCTCCTAAGCACCAGGCAAACTGCCTCTTAATTAGTCACAAAAGAGACGCTAGGGGTCAACGAATTTAAACACCTCCACACAGTATTGGAGAGAATCCCTTGCTCAAGCAAAAAAAAAAAAAAAAAAAATCACTGCTCTAGCATCAGGCCATGTTCTTGTGCCAAGAAGCTACAGTCCACATTCCTACTCTTCTTAAATTTAGTTTCACAAAGACTGACATAGTCCATCCTTACTGTTAGATTTAATGTTTTCCACTTTGCAACATATGTATTAAAAACCATAAAATGTTCATGACCTTTGTTTAGAGTAATATCCCAGTTTGTCTGGCTCTTTTCTCAGTTTAAGCACTAAAAGATCTGTGTCCTGAGAAGCCCTCAGACTCAAGCAAACTAGGAAGGCTAGTCACTCCATCTTTGCTCCAGAAATGTCACTCTGTAGAATTTATTCTAAAATAGTACTATTTATAATGTCCCATAATAGTGCAGCAGCTAAACAAATTATGTCAGATCCTCATAAAATGTTCTGCAATCATTAAAACATAGTTAGAAAAGCCTATCAACCTAGAAAAATATTTGCAAAAATGTCAAGTAAAAATAAAGATATTGAAGCTATAGATGCAATTTTATAAATGTTAAGTCATATTAAAACATGTTATAAGGAATGGGATGAGGCACAGAAAAATATAAACTGTTGACTGGTTAGAAATGGTAAGAGGAGGCAATTTTGCTCTTATTTCTAAGATTTTGTGATGAGTCATTGGAATGATTCAATTTTTGTTAATGTTTGTAAGAGACCTATAGCTAGGAAACACACAATAAAATAAACAGCTATAAAAACATTCTCAAACCACAACAAACTCATGGCCTGATTTTCTAGCTATAATCCAATTCTCTACAGACTGTTTACCTTGGGTTCTGCCACCCACACCCACCTCAGCCAGCTTGTTGAAGCCCTGTGAGTGGCCCTCCTGCCGCTCCACTTGGCACTTCTTGGCATAGCGACGGTTCCCATCCATTATAAATGCAATGTGTTTGGGTATTGGGCCTGCCTGTAAAATAAGAAGAGAAATGATAAAAACATCACATACTCTTCAGTGACTAAGGGGAACATTATACTCCAAGTTGATAGGCTTGAGCTAGATGATAAAAGCCCCAAGGAAGGGAATTGGGTATTTTGTGCTCTTAGCTCAATAAATGGGTATTATGCATTATTTATTTATTTACATATTTATTAGGCACTTACTACATGCTAAGCAATATACTAGGCTTTTACACATCACCTTAAATCTATAAAGTGTATAGTATCATCTTCATTTTATAGGTGAAAAATCTGAGGCTTAGAGAAGTCAAGAGACTTGCATAAGTCATGAAGGTAGGAGGCAAAGTGGAGATTCAAATTGAGGTTCATCTTTTACCCATATGATCTTCACCACCTTGGTTTCATCAGTCTCTAATTGGAAGGTCCCGGAAGGATATCAGTGGGTGTGGTCAAATGGAGAGAGCATCCTCCACATAAAGAGGCATTCATACCTCAGTTCTATCCAATTGCTGACACACATCAATGGGGCCTAATGTTGTTGGATATTCCAACTTTACAAGAGATGCCCAATGTCTGGATTTTTATAAAAAATTTAAATGTCAGGAGCCATTTCAAAGCAAACAGAAGATATTTTGAGGGCCAAATAAAACTTCTTATCTGGCCTAGGGCAGCCTTTAGTTGTCTACCACAGCAAAAATCCACTTCTTAGCCTATTTTCCCTCGCTGGAGGGCTCTTCACAGACTGCTTCCCTTGTACTTCTCCAACATTTTCTACTTTTGTCCCCGACACGTAGGTGTTAAAAAAAATTCCAGTCAAGTCATGCAGCTTGTTCTTCCCAACACATGACTGCAGTGGTTCCCTGAGGAGATATTTCCACATCCTAGCCTGTCTGAGGACCCTTGGCATTTGTGTGTGAGTGTGAGAGTGGGTATAAGACTTACTGACTCATAAGTTCACTGCTACCCACTACTTGACAGTCTGTGGCTGAAAAGCAAAATCAAGCTGACTGGCTTCAATCTCAAACCTGTCATATGCTGAGGATATAATATTGTTGTAAAACTTAGAGAAAAAGCTTATGGAAGATTTGGGGAAGCAAGGGGGAGTATAGGAAATATGTTGATTATAGTCTTCGCATGGTCAAAAGACAGCCCCTGTAATGGTAGTCACTAGGAACTGCTAGACACTGAGCAGAACGCTTTCTATGTATGTTTCATTTAATCTTCAAAGCAATCATTATATTATAGTTATATTGTTAATAAATGATAGAATAGGATCTTTGTTCATATTTGCCCCCAAAACCCAAGCTCAGCCATTATGCGCTACTATATCAAAGAAAGATGTGTTATTTTATCTAAATCCAGAGGACAGCACTGGGAATAATAGATCAAAGTTCCAGGGAAACCAATTTCAGTTCTCTATAAGGAAGACCTAACAGTCTAGGCTGACCAATGATGCTATTAGGAGGTCGTGGGCTTCCTGAAAATGTTAGGATTAGGACAATAATCTATCAGAAATGCAGACCTGGAAGTTACCTTGTATTGATAAATTCCACTCAACATCATGGATTACTCAATTTGAATAACAGTTTTTGATATAAGATTACCCGACTGACCAGGAGGTCAACTAGTACTGTAGGCCACTGCTCACCTTTATAATATTGGCACAGAACCGCTCCCACAGTGACAACTCTCCTTCCTTGATCCATGACATAGTTCTTTCCCAAGTGGAAGACAAACCCAGAATAAGAAAATACCAACCAGGAAACCTTGGATAAACAAGAAAGTGAATCATAAGTCCCTAAGGCTTGCAAACAGCTACAGCTGACTTGTAGAGATTCACCTGGACTGTGGAGAGAAGCCAGCATTAGAATCCAAAGACACTAGTCTAAGCCTCCAATCTTTCAGCACCCAGAATGTATAAATAAGCCAATAGGACTTTCGAGGTCGAGGCCTTTCCTTGGTTCTCCTAGCTCAGTGGACCTTGCTCCCTTCCCCTTTTCCTCGGTATCTGCACTGGCTTTTTCTGAACATCTAAGTCTACTTCCTGCCACATCATAGTGCCTACACCACAATCCTTCCCGGCTTCTTCCTTCTCCGTCTTTCCCAGACCGTTTCCCACCCTCTATCTCCCAGTTAAACTAATCCCTCAGTTGTCACCGCCGTTACCTCCTACCTCGGTGGTCTCCCAATTGTTTACCCTCTCACTTGTTTTTTCCACTGTCCCCTTTGTCTCTTCCATGGCTGCCTCCCCGTCGAGTCACCTGTCTCCTCTCGCTCACCGTTTGAACGTAACACCTGCTGGGCTCCGCCGGGCGCCTTCCAACTGCTTCTGTGGGTCAACACTTCCTCACCGCCTGGCGCTGGAAGAATACGTCATCCTTGGGCGCCGGGATACGTCCCTTCCCGCCCGATGGGCGTGGCCCTGCTCTGAGCCTGCAGAACCGGAGGAGGAGCGGCGCGAGCGCGCCAGGTTGCAATTCGCACTCCCGGGAGCCGGGAGGAAAGCACGCTCACGTGACCGTGGTGGGCGGTCCGACTCTAGGCCACGTGCTGAGGACCCGGCGGGGGAAGGCGGGGTCGAGACCACTTGGCGATCCGAGGGGTCGGTAGATCCACAGGTTGGGACTTCTCAAACGGGCTGCGCTACAGCACAGAAATTCGGGGATCTCTACCTTATAAATGTTAGGGCTTCTTAGCGGTTGGTGGCAGTTTAAGGACTGAGAATAGCGTAAGGAAACGTCCCGTTTGCGGAAGGCTTTAGAACTGGGCTTTAGAGCCTTGATACAAGTCTTTAATTTTGTTTTGACTTTTATTGTCTTAGTGGATCTAATCCTTTCGCTTGTTCCTAGCCCTGGTAAAACGCACCTGATATCAATTCATTTTGTGCTGATGTGAGGAACTCAGATTTGAGGATATGCAGATTCTCAGGACCTACCTAAAGAAACTCTAAACAGGGTTGAGGCCAAAAAGAGCTCTGCTGTAAGAATGACTTCTAATTATAAATAAAAGAAAGGCCATCAGTTAACTGATAGAAAAACCAAGGGCATTAGCTCTGTACCAAACCTTTGTGGAAAACTGTTGTAGGAATTTGAAGCACTGAAAAATTTTTCAAAAAAGCAAGTGAAACAAAATAATCTTTACAATTTTTAAAGAACCTTCTTTTAGTTTCTCACTTTGGATTGCAGTCTATCTTCCACTTTCTGATGAAAGGGCTGCTTTTACCAGGCATGTTCAAAGAAAGCCCTAGAGATGAACCACCGCCCCACTCCCTGCCGCCGCCCGCCAAGAATAGTCTTAAACTTTTCCTTCCTTCTTGCTTTGCATGCAACCAAGGGAAGCTGCAGCCTAGCTGGCTTCCATCATGAGCTTGAAGACTGGTACAAAGTCACTGGAGTGGATGTATGAAACTTCTTACCCTTGTTCTGCTAATGTTTCTGTGCACTTTGTGTAATAGGTGGTATGCCTCCAAACAAGTTTTTTCCCTTTTAAAATTCTCCTTCTCTTTGGGAGTAGATGTTTAAAAATACAATGTTAATTAGTAGGCTAGCAAACTTGGTCTCCAATAATATGTTAACGTGTTTATAGATAGTCAGTGTATCTCCTCTGGCCTCAATTTCCCCAGTTCCACATTATTTCCCTCCCTGGGGTGCTGCAGGGAGTTAATTAAGATTTGTAAAGGGCTTTGAAGAGCAAGGGACTAAGTATTAGGGTCTCATGCCCCAAGGCATGGCCCCATCCTTTCATCCCAGCCAGTGGCACAAGCAACCCCATTCTTATGCATGCCAAGCTCCTAATCCCCTCCTGAATGTGGCAGCTTCCAAGGAAAGGACAAGAGGCCTTAACTAGAAACAAAAATCCACTGTAATGAGGTGCTAAGAGGACTGAACTTTAAAGATTCATTCCTAACAAAATGGCTGAACAGAAAATTTAAGTGATTCTTCTGTGACTTTTGTGTCCCAATCCAAGAAGGTGGGAATTTTGGGAAGAGAAAAGCACCCTAAATAGCTAATAAGATGACAGTTTCAGTATAAGTCTTTATTTTCCCAGGGAAAAGAGGGAAAGGGAAAAGGTCAGCATGTGTGTTACAAAATGATAGCAGATGCCAGTACCCAGCACAGCAAAATCAACCACCGAATAAACAGTCCCCAGTGATGGGGATCACCGAAGCCCAAGGGGGCTCAGAGTCTCCTGCAGTTGAGAAAGGAGGGGAAGGGATCAGGGAAAGAACAGACAGGTACATGCTTTCCTACCCTCCCTCCCCGCCATAAATTCAAGATTTCACACAAAGCTTTGGTTTCTAGCCGTAAACATGGAGTTACATTCGTCCGTCTCCTATAAAACAATCTTGTGGCTACTTTGACATAAGATTCTTACACCTGCATAAAAGTTCCGGAGTGACTTGGATATACATTCATCTTCCCTTTCTTGGTCTTCCAACCCCACTTTCAAAATGGAAGGCTTCTCTCTACCCTAGGATTAGAGAATAAAGTAGGCTTGATCTAACTAAATATGCAATCTAAGTGTTTGGCATGAATCACATGTCAAGGAATGGTCTTGATGCAAGAGATTGGAACAAGGGATGGAGTATTCTTAGCTTCTTCAGGTTTTTTTGCACAAAATTTAAGAGTTGGGGATACACTCCACAAAACTAAATATATGTACGTGAGCGTGTGGGCTTGAGGGAGGGGGCGAGATAGGGTAGGTGTCAAGTTGTTAGGACAGAAAATCTGGTTCAAAATAAGGACTAAGAGTAGGGGAAACAAAAGAAAGGATGGTTCAAGACCCCTACTTCAAGAGGGATCCCCCAAGCTTATCTTTCAGACCCTTTTTGCCTGGTGCAGAACCTTTTGTCAAAGATGCTTTAGCTATTTTTCTCAATACAAAAAGAAGTTTGTAAACAATAAAACCCCAAAAGAACATTGAGAAAGACCAACACATTATATTTACACAAACTAGGCCACCTAGCAATCAGCTACTCGTGAAGTCCCACAAAGCCCAACAAATACAAAACTAGAGGGGGCAGCAACTGCGGGGCGGACACAAGAACCCAGGATCAGACACACATCACCCAATGCATTCTATTGCATTTGCCCCGTTTCGACACAGAGAGGTAGGTGTTTGGTGATCTCACGGCATGTAAACGAAACCCTCTTTTCTCCTTTAGCTACCACGACATTAACCACTGCTGCGGTAGGGCAGGACACTGGCCCTGGGCACTTACGGTCCCTCTGGAAGCCAAAGAGGAAAAGCCCAGAATTTTTAAAGGTTAAGGAATTTAGTCCTTGCTTCATATATCCATCCCTGGGCAGCTGAAGATGGGTACAGAGTTACTGTTCTTAAAATTTGTCTTTACCAACTTATATATATAGATATATTTTTATAAACAGACACATACACACTTCGTTGTGCATGGTAGGCCTAGCCCAATCCAGTGAAGGATGGATCTGGTATGTAAAGTGAATCCCAAACCCTGGAATTAGAGGTCTGGAACAGGAATCCTTTATTATACATATATAGACAACCCTTACCTAATCTTGGCTTCCCCTCTGCACCTTTTACCTGGCTCCGCCTCTCCTAACCTCTGTACCACCCATTCCTGTTCAGACCAATTTCCAATATTCCAGTAGATCAAGTCATGGGGCCAACCTAGTCTTCCACGAAACACTGAAGGTAGAGGGGGTTCAAGAGGACACTATGGCAGAAAAGCCAGCTCTAATTGGCAAAAATGAGGTAGTTCAATAGGCTATATACTCCAAATAGCTGTTTTCCCTGGTGATAAAACAACAAAAAATATTCCTACTGTGCAGACCCGGAGCTGCTGTCCACTTATCCCTGAGATTGCTCTTGTACCTGAGAACACAGTGCAGGAACGAGGGTCTTAGATTAAAATACACAAAAATACAAAACCAGAATATTTATATTACGAAAAAAAAGTTAAAATGCACAAGATACGTCATTCGCACACAGCTAGTGCAGTTGGCATCCTGGAGAAAGTGGGACCCAAGGTGCAGTTATCCAAGGGACCAAATAAATAAAATTATATTGGCCCAGAATGGGTTGGAAGTGAGCTTAGGAGCAGCAGGTTTGCAGCCGTTCCCTTAACCATTGTTTTTGCCTATTGTCACAACTCACTGCTTGGGACAGTCTCAGCACCCTATCCCAAGAGTGGGTTATGTGATGACAAGATGTGGAAAAACCCTGCCTTACCCCTGAGAGATTCCCTCCCATGGAATGTAGTCGTTTGTGGGTTGGGTCCATCAGTTTGGTCTCATGCTTTATCTTTTCACTCTGGCATTGGAAATATTACTTATCCTTCTTTAAAAGGAAAACAACATCCCTATATCCAGTTTACTTTCAAAAGCTGGAGATTCTGGGTCTGGAGACTCAGACAAAGCACTGCACGGGAGGGATCTCCCCCAAATCCCTCACATGCATTTGAATAGAGCATGGTTGGAGTTCTTTTGCTTCACTCCTTTGCCCCTGCCAAGAGGGAAGAAGGAGTGATGCTGTGGACCCTGGCCTGAGATACATGGCAGTGCCAGCTGCCCCTTACCCACCCTGTCCCCACTTTCTCCATTCTGCCGATTGATGCCTGCTCCTTGAAACTTCCTGATCACAAAAGGCTAGCCCCCTTCCCCCACCCACTGTGGCTCAATTCTGGGCCTCCGGGAGCAGGGCAGGGCTATGGATCTCTTCTTCCTCCCGAAAGTAGGTTGGCTTTCCCTGTGAGCTGGGTGCCTGCTGGGCCTTCAGTGGACACGAGGCCACCATATGGCTGATGCTCTGGCAGAAGTGGCACTTCTTGGGCTGGGGTGGCAGCTTGCATTCCTTGGCATGATGATCTAGACCTCCACAGTTGTAGCACCTAGTACAAAACAGGATGGTAAAATTGAGAAAGGAGTTAAGAAGAGATCAGAAGCCTTTCTCTGAGTGAGGACACTTGGGCCATGGTCCAGTTGTTATACTCACTTCCCTTCTTGGAGTAGGAATATGACTAGATATCTTTCCAAATCTGTAATTGTCTAGATGATATCTTCAGATTCATGACAACTTGAAAATACCAAAATACCAAGAATAGAAAATCACAGACCCCAACTGGGAATTGCAATTTTGAGGATAGTTAAGACTCTACCACACTCTTAAAACTGTACCTGTTACTCAAGCACAGAGATACGATGAAAGAAACCAACAATTTAGAGACCTAGTGAAGAAGCAACAGGTACAGATACACCATCTTGTCCCCACCACTTAACACTTTCACATTCATGGTCTCCTTCAGTTCTAAAATAATGTGAGGTTAGGTTCACTATTCCTACTTAGCAATTGAGGCTAGAGTTCACCGAGCAAAATTACATGCCAGATAGAAGAGCTAGGTGTCCTTCTCACACACTATCCTCTCTCCTCACCTCCCACATCTATGGCAGGTACCCCAACCATCCAGATGTTGCCAGGGACCACAGGCTTCATTTTATCTTTGGCAACCTGGTCCAAGAAATGGGGCAAGATTGGGAGAGCTCGCCCCATCCTCAGCCACGTCCCTACCATCCCACACAAACCACCTTCCAATCCATACCTGTCTCCCTTTGATCTACGCTTCTGCATGTTCTTCCCTTTTGGCCGCCTCTCACTCCCAATACAGAACACCCCTCCAGGGCCAGTGACTCGGATAGATTCCAGGCCCTTGGCGGACTTCTTAAAGGTGAACTCCACTGCCTCACCCTCCTTCAGGCTCCTGAAGCCTTCCATGTGCAGCTTACTCTGGGGAAGGGAAACATGGTAGATTTTAACGTTAGTCTCCATCATTATACCAACTCCCAACCCTCAACCCCCCAAAAACACCTGCATACATGTATTCTTGTAATGTAGGAAGAACAAGTGTGGTTATACTTCCATTTTATCAGTAAAGAAGCTGACTCCAAGAGTCACCACAATTAAGAACAAGAAATCTACATTATATTAACAAAAACAATCATATAAACAGATGCCATTACATTTTTTACAGCTATTCTCATTCAAAGTTCTGAGTAAAGTAGAACGGAAGAAAAAATTTTTAAATAGCATTTATATATATAAAAAAAAAACAATAAATAGAAAATCACAAAATATAAAATAATAAAACTGTACACTTCAATAATGTCAAGTTTATGAAAGAAAGCCTGAAGTAAACAAACTGAACAATTAAATGCAATGCATGATCTGGTATTGGATCCTAGAACAGGAAAAAATATTGACAATTACAATGAAATATTTAGAAATGAAGGGGCTTGATGTCTGCAACTTATGGTTAAGAAGAGAAAAATTAAGTCTATCTGCACAACAAAAAATAATAATGGAAATGGGACAAAATGTTAAGATTTGATGATTCTGGGTGAAGGTTTTATGGGAATTGTTAGTACTTGCAACCTCTTTCCAAGTTTGAAATCATATCAAAAATAATGTTGCTGAAAGTTGAGGAAAGACAGTATGACCCAAGCAGATGAGTCTGTAATTTATAAGGGAAAAGTCCACTAGGAGAACCACGTATATGGGGAGAAATCAACAGGTAAGAAAAACAATTCGGTAAATACCATTGAGAAAATTAGCTATCCATTTGGAAATGAAGCCAGAATTGTACACTTTGTATTATATGTATGCAACGTACATTCCAGAGGACTTAAATATCTAAATGCCAGAAAACAAACAAAACAAACAAAAAAACCCACCCACACCAAAAAACTGTAAAAGTCAAGACAGATAATTAGAATGATAAAACTACCAAAAGCTACTATAATTCAGTAAGAAAAAAAAGAATCACAGAAGTAGGTATTTTGTAGGACAGCATGACATGTTCAATCTCATTAGTAAAAAATAACCACGATGCAGCCATTAAAAAGAATGTAAAGTTCTTGTTTTGTTTACTGATGCATTTTGATGCCTAAGTAATGCCTCACACATTTTTGAGGTGAATTAATGAACAAAGAGGTAGATTTTAATTATTTGCCTTGGAAAAATGATCAGACTATCTTGTTAAAGGAAAAAATATTTACAATGTGTGGAACAATCCCATCAAGACACTACGTTTGTATCAAAATTTAAAAATACTGACACTTGTAAAGAGCATAGCAGCCTTCAAAAATAGCTAGTTGAGTGGCAAATCCAGTGTCAGAAGAAATCAGGGTTCCTGATTTGAAGCTTACAGCCCCATCACCCCTTGCTACTTACTGATTCAACAACACATTACTGGATGTGACAGCCCCTCCCAGGACCTACCCAGAATAGCCTCCATCCACATAACACCATCCACTATAGTAAAGCATCAGAAGAGTGCCAAATGTCAACAAGGTGTAGTTATCATAGAAAACAAGGATCAGAGAAGCAAAAGGGATCACCATGTACCTAGAGCTGGGGCTTGAGGGAACATGAATAAGTAGAATGAGTATTTTCTGCTGCCGCTGGTGACTATTTCAAACTGTGTCTTTGGTAAAACATGCTCTTGAAGCCAGTTGTTGGGACCCCCAATCCCTCAATCACTTCCATTTTTGTCTTAATTTAGATGGTATTGCTTGAAACAAAACTTCTGTTGAGGTAACTGGTTAAGAGCATAGGCTCAGGTGCCAGACAGACTGGTTCATCAATCTCTGGCTGCATGGCCTTGGACAGTCATTCACCTCTGGGCCTCAGATCCTTCAGAGTGAGCTAACAGCAAGGTTATCTAGGTAGAGCTCTAATGAAGATCACGTGAACGTAGAAACATTAAGAATACGTGCTCGGTAAATGTTTCATGTATTATTATCTGTAGCTTTTCTCCACCCATCATGGAAATATAACAAAGGTTGGGAGTGCTTTCACTTCTTTGTAATCCCCCAGGAGGACCTCCTCCCCAGTGTTGATGTGAGGGAAGAGGTGGAGCATTAAAGCAGGAAATGAAAGCACTGAAGAAAGGTGCAAGCACCCTTCCCCTTTCATGTTGCAGTTACTACTCTGAATATGAAGTTGGATTTGACTTGTCTCTTATTGAGCTGGGACAAGCCAGTCAGTCAGGAGGTGCTTGAGGAGCTGAACCAAGAACATTCTTGACCCAGGCAATTCCAGCATCTCCCATTTGCCTAGTGAGCTCCCAGCCTGGGACACCCCTAGGCCTAGCCGTGATTCAGCAGATAAGTGATTTCACAACAAGGGTTTGGAATCTGAGGGCCTTGTTCCCTCCTTTCCGTGCTAATCTACAAAATGGGAGTAAATACTAATTTTATAGTGGTGCTGTGAGTAATGCTCGAAAAGTAATTAACACATAGCCACACACTAAATGCTCAATGAGTGGCAATTACCAACCTCCTCAGACTGTAACGGTGGGAGCCAAGAGTCAAGACTCAGAATTTTAAATCTGGTTTTTATCATTATCCCTGGAAACTCAGAAAAACATCCCCTCTCTGATCTCCAGTTCACTGAGGACAACACTCTCCTTTATCTATATCTCATAGGCTTACTGTGACAAGAGGATAATATAAACAGGGAACAATATGAAATTGACTAGTCCTCACCAGTCACCCTCTCCATTATTGGAGGATTTGAGTTCTGCTTAAGACTTTCAAAGAGTTAAACAAAAAACAAAAAACAAAAAACGCTGCAGGCACCTCGCCATAACTGGTCTAGATTTAGACTGGTGGTCTCCAAGGGTGGCTCCCTGCCCCCACTCTGCCCCTTCCTAAAACAAATAGTTTGAATTCCTCTCTTATCAGATAGGTAATCAGCATGCAGCCCCACTGAGCCAGCCTCACAGGGCCTGCATCAGGAAAGCCAGAAATTCTTGCTACCACCCCCACCCCAGCCCCAACCACACACAAAGCAGGTCCCCGCCCCTCTCCCCATCCCATCCAAAAAAGAAAAGGCTTTGGGGGGAGGGGCAAAGCTTGAGCTCCCCCAATAGAGCCCAGCCCCGGGAAACAAAGAATTGACACTGGTTGGTTCTGGTGGTTAGATTCCTGGAGTTCCAGAGGCTGCAGATCCCCCGCAACCCCCCACCCCATTCACCATTCATCAGTTCCTTCCTTCCTCTTCACGTTGGGGTTATGGTCACCATTTTAGAAACATATAGACACTTTTCTTCCCCAGTCAAGCTTGCTGGGTCTATTAAAGTCACCGCTAGCAGCCATCTTTCCTTCATTCTGACCCGACATCCCATGCTTCCAGGGGTGGAACTAAACAGGATCTCACCCCCTCCCCTCCCGTGCCTTAGGTCAAATCGTTCACACAGGAACCTGAATTAGAGTCACTCATTCAGATAAATTATTTTAAAGGTGTTGGAGGAAGCAGACCTCCTATCTTCCTTTCCCAGTTTGTTCAAGGAAGGAGGATGGGCAGGAGGTACATGGCGCAGGGGAAGATGGCATTTAAATAGACAGAAAACGGCTTCTGAAGTCTCTAAAAATTTTTTTTGAATGGCAGGGAAGGACTTCTGCTCCCTTCATACCTCATCATTATCTACTCCAGCCTTCCCCCACATCAAATTCCCCCATCCCAGCATCCACTTATGCCTTTATTAAGTTTAGAGATAGAAAAGACCTTAGGGGTCACTCAGGGAATGTGGAGTAAAAAGCTCACAGGAATCTGAATTTCCCTTAATTTGCTCTGTGAAAGTTGGGTACTCTGATTCTTTAATCTGTAAAAGCAGGCTTAATGAAGTTCCTGCCTCCTCTAAAACAGCCCATTTTTTGGTCACACTGCTCTTTTCTACATAAGTGGCAAAGTCAGGGTTTCAGGATACTCGCTTTGGTCAGTGGCATCAAAGCTGGGGGTTCTTAGTTTTTTTGCAGCACTCGACCATTCCAGCTCAAGAATATCTAGTACAGCTCCATATCCTCAGTTCTAGATACCCAGCAGTACACACACATTTGTGGAACAAACTAAGCTCTCCGCTCCCCCAAATTACTAGTGATTATAGGCTAAGCAGTGTTTTAAGCACTTTACATGTTGCAACACATGTAACTGTCACACCAAGCCTGTAAGGTAGGCCTTACTGACTCTTGTGTCATAGCTGAGGTCATAGAGGCAGAGGGGTTAAGCACCTTGCCCCAAATTCATAGTGAAAGGCAGAACTGGGCTGAAAGAAACTAGCCTGACTCCATTAACCAGTGCTACGCAATATAATGCAAGTCACATAGACATTTTAAACTTTCTAATTGCCATATTTAAAAAGTAAAAAACAGGTGAAATTAATTTTAATGACTCAATCCTGAGGTGTCCTGAAAGTAGAGGGTTTGATGGGGCTAGGAAACCAACCAGTTCTCCCAGAAGCAGTTTGATAGTTTATGCGTTAGGGAGAGTGGGAAGAGACCTATCACTTCTGCTCAGACATAGCTAGGACCGCCAGAGTTCCTGCCTGGAGTTCTCCACCAGATGGTGCTGCTCATCAGCTGGTCTGCACAAAGGCAGCCAGAGGGAGACTGGAGCAGAAGGGAGTTGCCTGGTCCACAACTATGAACACAAGTGTTCACCTAGATTTATCTCCCCAGAGGACATCTCCCCTGTTCTCAGCAAGATGGAGTTTTCGAGGCGGCTGAACTCTGATGAGAACCCTGCCCAGAGTGGGTCCCTAGAAGGATGGGGTGCTTACTCCTCACCCTGCCCCCCACCCACACAAATAGTACAGAAGAGAAAATCCTGGAGTTTTAAGCCAGTAACCCTATTATCTTGTGCTATTCACAAAAACCATTTACTTGGACTGTGGTTTCCTGTCTGAATTAAATTAACTCCACACTGAGATCATTTAAAATTAGTCTGTACTAATTATGTACTATTCTTGAAAGTTTTCTCTTCCTCCTTGCCTACCTCCTTTGACCTCCCAAACTTAACACAGAGCAATAACTATTCATGCCTGCAGGAAGAAGGGAGGGGTAGAGCTTTTGCCTAAGGTGTTTATTCCCCCACCCCCAACCTAAAAACCCATGGAATTCTAGGAAGAGAATGTTATAGTTTCATTAGGAATGCCCTGGGGGAAAAGTCACTGAAAACTACTTGTAGGGCAAGTAGTAGTGTCACCAAATACAAGTTTCTCAAAGTGGAAGCTTTGCTCAGGATGGTGGCACAACTTTGTTTGAAACATTATCTAGAAAGCAAGTCTCCTCAGAGAAAAAGGCCCCAAAAGACCCCATAATGCTCAAAATAACCCAAGTACTTCTCTACCAACTTCCTAAAAACCAAAATGATTCTTTCTTTTTTAAATCTGTTTTTTTCTATTAAGATGGAAATAAAGTAACTTAATGAATGACCACCAAACCCATGGCTTCCAGCCCATCCAGAAAGGGAAGAGCTACCAGTTAACAACACTCTCTCCCCATTTCCAGTCTTTTACTCAGGAGGAAGACCTCTGCTGACAAGGACCCCAAATTGTTCATGTACTCCTGATTCCTAAGGAGCTCCTCCTTCTTCACATTCATTCCTTCACGCTACCAACAAACCAGACAGCTAGTCCCTTTCTTCAGAGTGTACAAGTTAAGGGAGAGGATAAGACGAGTACATCACTAACTGGACAGGAGTTGAGTAAGCAGAGGCACCAAGTAATGTTATAAACCAGGTGGAAAAGATCCCTTTAAATTTTCCCCTTCCCGCCCCAACCTAGACCCTGCCTGAGGTTGCTCTAGCCACCCCCACTTGTCCTCAGAGAAAGCAGGCCACGTGGCTTCAGCAGTTTCTCAGTATTGAAGTTTTTTTCTAAGCCAAACTTGGTCCCTTAGCTAAATTTGGACTCTTCTTTTGCCTCCAAGTCTTCTAATACAGCATTTTATCCAGAGAGCTATTTTAAAAATATGTGGATTCTGAAGAGTAGTGGGAGAAAGCAAGGAGGCTTGTTCTCATTTTCAAATCTTGAGGGTTTGAGAGTTGAGCCACAGGAAACACAAGTTAAGTCAAAACCCTTAAAATGGTCAGAGATTTCAGAATCTCAGGAAATTAAGACAGTTTAGCTCTTTCTTGCTCCAGCGTTCCCTGTATAACCGTGTTTCTCAATTGGTGATTTTGCCTACCAGGGGCATTTGGTAATGTCTGGAGACATTTTTGGTTGTCACAATTGAAGGATGCCCATAGAGGAATTATCCTAGTCAAATGTCAATAGTGCTGAGGTTGAGAAACCTTGATTTAAGGGCTGACCATCTGCCATTATGATTCTAAATTCCCCTAAGCCCAGGAACAGGCAGAGAATTCTAGATATGATGACCTGTGGCTGAGTAAAAGCATTGTTAAAGAAATCCTTTTGCTTTATTTTAAAGGCTCAGGGTGGGTTTTCTTTCCCACTCACTCACACCTGGGGGCATAAAGTGAAAGGGAGCATAAGAACAGTAGTAAACAGTATTGGGAACCAAGCAGGCCTACCTGAGAAAGAAAAAGAAAATGTTAAATTGCTTTTCCCTTCTCTACTTAGAAAGGTGCTCCCTGACAATTATCCTTCTCACCTTCTGCACCCTAACTCCAAGGTGCCTACCTCCAGCAGCCAAAGGGGAAGTTTTCTTAAAGAGAAATAAATGGTCTTACCCTCTTCACTTTGGGAATGCTTTCCTGCCCCAAGACAATTTTTAAGGATCACTTAAGTCTACTTAATTCCTCTACATTAGATTACTAGAGAGATATTTCCAATTTCTCAAGTGCGGGGACTGGGATCACTCATCTAATTTACTGCTATGGTCGGGTTTGAGGATTAACCCGAGCCCCTGCCGTGTGCTATCAAGAGCTACCAGGTAAAGCTCAGTCATTGTCCTGACTGTTGGTAGTAACAAATTCTTGATTCCTTATCCCAGCTCAATTCTCTAATAACTTATTCAATCGTGGAATTTCCCTGGATATTCTAAGATTCTCAAGTACAGATTATGTCCTAACTAACCCACCTGAAACAACATGGTGTTGGCTCCGCTCTCAAACCTAAAGATTCCTGCTTTCCTCCATGTCACCCGATATTTCCAATTGCTTTTGATCTGAAAGTTAAGTGCACTGAGGCACAGATCCATTTGCTCAGGAAAACCTTCCCTGGGATTTGGTTATCACTGTTGGGGTTCAGAACTAGTCACCCCTAGATATGCCTCTGTGGTATGCAGATTGTTTTTGAGATAAAGGAAACTTTAGCTGTGAGCTCAAAAGGAATTTCTTCCTCTCCCTTAACCAGCTAGAAGAACTTGAATCAGGGGCCTTGCCCACAAGAAATTATCACAGATAACCTCTTTTGACCCACCTATAGGGCAGGGCAAACTTTTATTTACTAAACATCTGCTCTTATTGTCCTGCAATGACCCTTCGAAGCCACCAAGGCACCTTACACCTCATCCCTAGCTCAAGATGTCTCCTTTCATGCATGTGGGGTCTGACTCTCTCATGTATGCAGAGTTCCCATACACACGTATGTATTAAATTTGGTTATTCTCTCTTGCTAATCTATTTGATTAGACCAGTCAAAAGAACCTTGAGGGTGGAGGAAAGTTTCTTCTCTACATGACCAAGGAAGCTAAATGATGACGAGGAGCTAAATTCCTAGGAATCTAAGGCCTGGGCTACTCAGGTTTTCCTTTCTGGTGGGAACTGGACAGCAAAAGCCCAGTGGGTCAATTGTGTGCCTGAGAAGGGTTCCCTAAAAGCTAGATGATGAGGAGCTAAATTCCTCTCAGCCTCTCCCTATTTGGCAGCCTTAGGAATGGGGGCAAGAAAATGTTGGGTCTCTTATCCCAAGCCTCCCCAAATTGGGGAAGATGCCCAGTCCTCTCCAGACCAGATTTTAATCTCTTTGTGATCAGATAAATGGGAGAGTAGGGGAGCTGGTCACCCTGCTGAGGAGGGCCATTCAAAGCTGGTTCCTGTAATAAAGTGATTTAATAGATCTAAAGAGGCCAATTCCCTTCTTTCTCCCACAATTACTTCCTGTGGGTTATCATTCACATATGTAAATTAGACGAGAAGGGGGCAAAGTCACCAGTCATAACTACTTGTCTGATGGGGGTAAGAATGGTGCAACGAGGGAATAGGTAAGCATCCTGCTGCAGATCCTTCTGGCAGATGTTCAAGTAGCCCAGTGACCCCAAGTGCCGAACACTTAACTGGCATCCTGTATCTCCCCAGTTTTCCCCGGTCTAGGTCCTCACTGAGGGCCTCCAAGGAGTCCACCCAGCATCTCTTCTCCACCCCTCCTCCTCCGGAATACCATCCATCAGGCTCCAACTCTTAATCCTCACATCCTTCTTTCCCCTCCCCCATAGTTCCTAAAGCCAACCTCCCCAAGTAACCCCTCCCTGCCCGGCCTGGGTGCCAACCTTCTTGGCCTGGGATTATCAATTTCTCCTTCCCGGGCCCAGCCCCAAACGTTCTCCAAAGGTGGAAGGGACACAAGCAGCAACTTTCTTTACGTGACTATTATGCATGGCTGGTGTCCCAAGACCCCCCGAATGCTCCTAAGATATCCAGGAAGGAGAGGCCAGGGAAGAGGGGAATCTAAGTCTCTGGCTCCTTGAGGCCGGGAATGTTAGGACAGCAATGAATGGCTGTTTGGGGCCATAAATGCCAAGCTGAGAATAGGTCCAGAGGCTAGCCTGCCTCCACCCCCTGCCCTGCGACACTGAATTTCACCCCCACTGTGCTGCCTTGCTTTAACAGAGAACTTGGGGTTGCGACCTCCGTCCCAGTCTGGCCCAGGAATCTAAGACCTGGGCTCCTCAGGTTTTCCTTTCTGGTGGGAACTGGACAGCAAAAGCCCAGTGGGTCAATTGTATGCCTGAGAAGGGTTCCCTAGAGGAGCTTTCAAGACCCTAAATAGATCCTTCGAGGATCTGCCAAACCCACCCAGGCCCCAGGGCATGAGATTTGCGTGACCACCTGGGTGAGACCCGCTCACCTCAGCTTTACCCTGGGTTGGATCCCAGAGCAGTTTCCCTCCCTCTATCCCTCGTGGAGCTCCCTTCACATGTTAGTGAAAGGCCACGGGCGCTCAGGGCCCTGCTATGGCCCGGGCATGTGCTTCCCTGGCCGGCCTGCTCGCCCTCCCCCCACCAGCAAGCACAATACAACCTTAGTTTCTGCCACATGGGGTCACCTCTCTGCCCCTGCCCCCTTCCCAGGGGAAAGAAGTGACACGTGGTAAACCGGAGGGGTTCCCGGGAGTGGGAGGTGCTGATATTCGGCTCTTCCCGACTCTAGTCCCATTGGAGTTAAGGGGGACTCGGAACTGGGGTGCTACTGCGAAGATGGGACGCACAATGAGAGCCCTAGATCTCCCTCAATCCAGTAGCCGAGTCCATCCGCCCACCCTTGGATATACGCGCCAACACCCCTTTCCCCGCCAAAGTTACCAGACTCGGTCTCACCTGGTGCACAAAGACATCCACCGGGGGGTCGAGCGCGACCCCGGCGCGGGCGGTCATGGACAGGAAGCCGAACCCCATGCGCACGTTGAACCACTTGCAGATGCCGGCACCGTGCAGCAGCTGCGGCTCCTCTGCCGCCCGGGCCGCGTCCTCCGGCGCCTCCTCCGGCGCCTTAGCGCAGCCACCTGGAGATTGAGAGGGCGCTCAGCTGGGGGGCCACGGAATTGGAGGACCCTCTCAGAGGCCCGGCAGGGAGACTCGAGTGTCCAGCCCGCGGGCGGACACCCAGGAGGCTACAGCTACCAAGCAGCTGGCGATTAAAGACCTGTCCCGGCTGCCTCCCGCGCTCCCCAAGCTTACACTGAGGCCAGCGGTGCCCCGAAAGTTTTGCTCCTCTTCCCACAACACGTTGCCCGGGGACAGACTTCCGGACAGGCCCCTCCTCTTCTCTCCCCCAGCCCCCGTAGCCTCGGCGTGCACGCCGCTGGAACACCAGGGTTCTTTGCTCCAGAGGTGGCCCCTGAAGCAGGAGGCCACAAAAACTTGGGGTCCTTCGGCCAGCCTGTGGGACACTTTCCCACCTCCCTCTTATGTGGCTTCTGGGCGCCCCTGCAGCCTAGGATGTCCCCAACAAGTCCCGAGCTCGAACCTGCAAATTGCTGGTTTGACACAGAGCCCATGGTAGTCAGCTAAGCCCGCGGCCCCGGGCCCCAGGTCAGGCGGCTGCTGGCCCTAGAGAAGTCCGGAGGCAAAGGGGTGGCTTGGAGAAGAGGCAGCTACATCTTCCCCAGCACAATAGCGGTGGGAGGGCCCACGGCTTTTCAAAGGCTCCCAAATTCTAAAAGACAATGACCCAACCCCCCGCGGGCAGCCCCCTCCCCTCTCCTCCTTCTTTCCCCTCCCTTTCCCTCGGCTTTAGCTCCTGCCCTCCCCCACTGCTGTGGTCTCTGACACCTCTGGGGTGTCCCTTCTCAGAACCTTGAGGTTTGGCACCCCCTCCCCACACACACAACTGGAGATGGGGGCTGTCAGCCCTAGAAGTCTTGAGTACCCCTGAATTTTGGATCCTGCACTTTAAGGACTCATTGGGGGTTCCCCAAAGCAGCATACAGGTAGGGGACATGTGGGGGGCAGTTTTAAAACCATGTGACTGCTCCCACACACACTCACATACCACCCCCACCCCCCACACAGATAATTATACATTCCAGAGAGTTGGGGGAGGGAGGTGTGAGCCCGGCGGCGCTGGCCAATCAGAGACACAAACCACCTGTCAAGGGAGAAATGGATGAGCCCTCCCCCTCCCCAGTCCTTGAGCGCCCCTCCCCTCCCTTCCCCTTCAGGCCTCCGAGCTGACCCGGCTGCTCGGCGCTGACCCGCTCTCACCCCCCACCCCTGTGTGCTTAGATAGACCTGGAGTTCAGGACACTAGGAAGCCTGCTATGGGGAAGCAGCGGGAAGGCTGGAGTCCCTGCAGGGCTGATCTCCAGTGTAGACCAAGGTGCTGCTTCTCAAAGTCTGTCTCTGACTAACTGTATGTCTCTGCCTCTCTGAGTTACTGAGTTTTTCTGGATCTCTCAAAGCCCTCCTGATTCCGTGTAAAGAATCTTTCCTTCCGAACATATGTCTAAAATCGACCCCACAAGGAGCTTTCTGGGAGAGCAGGAGGAACCCACAGAGGCTTGAGTTGTGTTCCTCTCTCCGCCAGCTGCCCTCATCCTGCCCCTATCCCATCCTGTCCCTATCCGTTGCTGGGAGAGGGACTAGGTGGGTAGGTGGGTCCAGGCATTTTCTCCAGTACTCTGGACACTCTCAGGTTCCCAAACTCTCCTCTCAGAGTTCCATCCTAAAGTGTGCTCCTTTCTCCACAGTGGGGTTGGTGGGAGAACTGAAGTAGGGAGTCTCCTCATTTTAAGAGGCAGCCTCCCCTTCTAGGAGATAAAGAGGGTTGGCCAGGGGGGTGGCTAGTGCCCTGGTTGGAGATGGACAATGGCCCGGGGCTCAGTGCATGGCCCTGGCCCTGCCCCTTCACTTCCGGTGCTCAGTTCAAACTGGACAATGCCAGCTCCGGCCAGTTCCCCTCCCCCACTGCTACAACCCATTTAAAGGGACAGAGCCTGCTTTCGGGGGCATCTGCTTGCTCTCAATTTAATCCTATCCACCAAGTGTTCAGAACCTCTTTTGCTTTTCACTCTTCACCCCTTCGTGTGTATTTGAGAAAGAGAAAGGGGATGAGTAGGGGGAGGGG
Organism: Pteropus medius; assembly: GCF_902729225.1. Classification (NCBI taxonomy): domain Eukaryota; kingdom Metazoa; phylum Chordata; class Mammalia; order Chiroptera; family Pteropodidae; genus Pteropus; species Pteropus medius. Next base: position 4,924,825 of record NW_024354503.1, on the reverse strand, counting down.
AGGGGAAGATAGTGAGAAGAGCAAGGGGCTGTGAAGAGATTATTTCTCTGTCCTACATAGAGTGCTCTCCAAGAAACTAAACTTGAATATAAGACATGGGGGATTGGTGGGGAAAAATAAAAAATAAAAAAAGAGGAACTGTGGCCCTTTGCTACTCAGCCTAAAATATATAAATCATTAACAAATACAATTAGCAATCCCCCACTTTCAACTGAGGATCCTACTTTAGATCTTGCAAGAGTTCTCCGAGAACATCTGCCAAAGCCATTTTAATTTATATAGTCCTTCCCACCGGAGACTCTTTTCTCCCTCCGTTATTAGCCCCCTTAAAAATACATTCGCTCCCTTTACTTCTATTACTAAGATTCAGGAAGGACTAAGATCTCGCTGAAGAATAGGGAGGGAAAGGGGAGTTTAGCGCTCTGGTTTCGCTTATTCCTCGAAATTTTTGTTCTCCCGCAACAGGCTCGACCAACTTCTCTGTCCAGGGTCCTGAGGGCGAGGGGGCTCTGTCCACGGTGCTGAATAAAGCCATGCTCTCCTGGCTCACAGCTTTGAAAATGCCTTCTTGAGTTTTCGCCTCCAAGTCCTTCCCAGAAAACCCTATTCTTTCAGCCCTCCAGTGACCCTGACACACTTAAGATGAATGAAGTGATTCGCTTCAATGCTAAACAGAGGGCATTTCCAGCTATACATGATGCTCTGAGAGCAGTGCAGTTATCTCAAGCTCCCTCTCAGAAAAAGGGGTATAACTATGCATGTGGCCATAGCGGGTGAGGAAAGGGAAGACTTTTTTATTTTAGAAAAAAACAGAGTTGAAGAGAGATTAATTTCTGTTTTGAAATCATTTTCCCCGTTTATTAACACTATGCATAGGAGTACAGGCATTGAAGTCAGCTTGCCCATGTTTGGCTATTGGCTCTACTATTGACAGCTATGTGGCCTGGGGCAACTTCTTTAACCTCTATATGTCTCAGTTTCCTCCTCTGTCCAATGAAGATAATGAAAATATTTTACTCTTAGGATTATTATGAGGCTTGATCATGTAGGTAAAACTTTTAAAATAGTGCCCGACATGGTTACATCTTAATAATGTAAATTATTACTATTATTATAGATATTGTGCACATGCTTGTCTCTATAATCTAGAACTTACTGGATCATTTGCCTCCTGAGGACTGGGATCATACATGTGTTATTTCTTTGTGCATCTTCTCCCACACCTTTACCAGTACGTAGTACAGTGCCTGGCCCACAGAAGACACCCAAGAAGTATGTCCTGAATAGGCTTTAATTGCAATAATAAAAATTATTACAATAGTCATAAAACTTATTCTCCTAGGCTATCTCTCTTGGGTGCAAACACTACAAACCCAGGAGGGGTTCAAGACATCATAAAGTTGTGTGTGTGGAGGCAGAGGATTCTTTAGGAAGTAAGATATCACTTCTCAGCCTTTTGGCTAAGATCAAGTGTAAGAAAGAAGACATGACTCCCAAAATAACTGATCCCTCATCCCTAATGGGTTGTTTCCATGTGGGCGATGGGGACTCCTGACCAAATCTTCCTTTCTTTGGTCCCTGTCTCAGTGAAAACTTTTTAGATACCTACTATGATCCAGTCATTTTGTTAGCTCACAAATTTGGTGGAGGAATCAGATAAGTAAAATACGTCAAGTAGTGTAATGACCAAAAACGTACCCCCCAAAAATTAAACAAGAAACATTCACTGCCTTCTAAGAAGTTACAGTCTAGATAGGGAGACAAGACCTGATATAACTAAGTATTGCAAGTTTCTTGTGTATTGGTTTCTGGGCATAATACTACCTAGGTAAAAGGGAAAAAAGTTGTCTAGTATCAATATAAAGATCTTTCCTTTAAAGTACTTGGCCAATTTCCTCTTACGTAGGTTTATATTTGCATAAAAGAAAGAGCTGAAAGAGGTCTTAGTAATAATTATTACTTATTCGACATTTTAAAAATATTTATTGAGTACCTCCTCTGTGTCAGGAATTGTTCTAAATGGTGAGAACACATCAATAAACAATACAAACATAAGTCCCACCTTTGTGAAGTTTGTATTCTGTAGGTGGTAATAACAACGGTTATTATTTATTAAGAATACAGGCACTTTTCTTATTTCATTCAAAGCTGTCAATAATTCTGAGTAATAGGTATTAATATTTCCAGCATAGGGGGAGGATTCTGAAGCTCAATGAATCAATATAGCTTGACTAGTGTAGCTCAGCTAATACATGGCAGAGGCAGATTTGAACCCACACATTTGACTCCAAAGCTCACATTGCTTCTACAGCCCTAATGTGTTGCTATCATAATTGGTGCTATCCCCATTTTGCCAATGAGGAACAAGGTACGTGCAAGCAAAAAGATGATGGAGGAAGATTATATACTCAACGCGATTACTAAATAACATTCTTCTTCCCTGGGCCACAGCTCTAGTCTGTCATTTCTATTGATCATCCTCTCTAAAACTCCTTGGCTTTCTAAATCAAAGAGCTGGCCAAAGCCAAAGCAGGTGCTCTTTTAGGCAATCACCCACGTTCAGCTCCCATTTGTCAAGTGTTTTTGAGGTCCACAGAGTGGTTGTTTGGAGTTAAAGCCCTGACTGTCTGCTAACATAAATGATGGTGTGCATTTGAAAAAAGTATTTCCCACAACGTGTCCCTCAGAATACTAGTTTCATTGGATGATTAATACATCTTACCATTTTAAAAAAACTTTCTATAGTGTAGTCTTTTGGAAAATATTGTGCTAACTAAGTTTCCTCTGCAGAACTTTTGAAAGCCTTTAGTATGGTTCTGTGCTCTGTGATTCATCAAGAAGGGAATGCGATGTGTACAATGTTTCCATTCACTCATCTGAGTCAGCTAAAAAATATTTATTGATCATCTATTATATGTCAGGTGGCACTGTTTGAAGCTTTGGGGATAAATCAGTAAACAAAGCAGATAAAATTCCTGCCCTCATAGAGCTTATATGCTAGAGAACAGGACAGACAATACACAAATAAGTAAAATGTATGGTATGCATAGTTCCAGGGAATTGGGGAATTGGATTAGATGTTAGACAAATGTTCTTCCAGTTCTGATGTTCTAAAGCAATATGGTGTGTGTGCGTGCGTGTGTGTGTAGAGAGAGAGTGGGGGAGAGAAAGAGAGAGAGAATTCCTAATTACACCGCGAAGCAATCTGTTTTTGCCCCATGCTATCATCTTTATCCTTCTTCAAGGACTAAGGCTTCCTACATCAAGCAGGACTGTGCACCTCTCACCTCTTAGGCCTGTTGAATTGGCAGAAGGAGGATGAGCCAAGGGAGTCCCCTTCCTTCTTTCAGTCCTGCTCCCCATGCGGGCCTTGCTTCACAGAGCAAGACGCCAGGCACTTGCTTTCACCAATAATGGCTTCATTACATTGAAAGGAGACGAGAGTGACCTCAGTGAAATAGACTTCTTGACCCCAGCTGACCTCTGACCCTCACCCTGACAGCCTCTAAATCTTTTCCTTCTGACACATCCCCCACAAGGTACAGACAAGAGGAAGAAATGATGAGCCTGCTATAGCCCACTGTCCAGCGACTGTAACTCGCCAGGTGCCCTCTTGCAGTGGAACTCATCATGCCCAACTGTAATTTCCCTCACAGCGGCCGATCCTTTCAGTGCTTCTCACTGTGTCTCTACTCTGGCCCGTGGGTTCCAACTCATCCAGCTGTCATTTACCTAGTGTCCAGTCGTGTGTGTCCAATGATTGTCATGTACCATGGAGACCGCAGGCAGGGAGGGTATCTAACCAAATGCTGTCATTTCCCAAATGCTACTTTAGGCTAGGTCTTTAACCTACTCTTCCTTGACTGGGCACCCATGTTTATCGTGAGCGATTATATACCAGACATGCGCCAAGTGCTTTGTGTGTTTTGTTTCTTTCTGTCCTCAACCATCCTAATATGACCCTCACTTTACTGGAGAGGAAACTAAGACTTAGTGAAGTTAAATGATTTGTCTTGACTCACAAATCACAAAGGGTGCAACCCACAACTAGCTCACTCCAATATTCTTCTTCCTTTTTTTTTATAGTTAATTAATGTATGTGGTTTAAATAATCAATCAGTATTGAAAGAATTATAATAAAAAACAACAGTCTCCCGACCACCCCACCCCCTCCGCTCCCATGAGGCAACCACTCTGGGGGTCATTTCTTTTGGAGGATATTTCCCTATCTCTAAAAATATGCATGTACCTATGTTCCTTGATTTATCAATTTTCGATATTTATTGATTTCCTGTTACAGTAGATGAGGACTTACCTGTCTTACAGGGCCCAGCTCCCCTTTCCCCTTCCTCCCAGTACAGTTAAATCACCATATTCAGCTAAATTGATAACCAGTGTTTACGCTGTCATGATTATAGAACTGTTCATTGCATTGCCAAGTAGTATTCTGTAAGAAAATTTCTCATGCTATGTTTCATTTTCCTGCCATTCTCTCTTTCCTTCAATATTTATCATTGAAATATCCTCAATTATTTTCAAGGGCTTCATCATATTATCTTTTCCACTAAGCCCTCATTTTTCCCAGAGCCTCTTTCCTGAGGCCCTTCCTCCTGGTTGCTCTCTGGGCTTGCTTCCCAGCTGTCATCCTGGGGCTTTCTCTCACTGTAGTGGCTAGAGCCACTGTTTTCTGGATCCCATGTCAACCTCTTTGTTCACCCTTGAGGAGCATATCCTAAGAAAGGGTGCATGGGAGCAAAATTTTCTAGACCTTAGAAGTCTGAGCGTGTGTGTGTGTGTTTTTTTAAACCTTACTTTTTTGACGGTTTCAAAGTCATACTCTTTAACATTCTGCTACGCTGACCCCTAACAAAATGAAGAAAGACACTTAACTTGCTTTGAGGATATCAAAGTGGAGATGCCTTTTCCCAATGCTGAAGCTGTGAACCCAGAGTTCTCTGAAGAATGAAAATTACAATAGTTAATGCTTTCGAAGGTTTTCCATGTGCCAGGCACTGTGCTTAGTGCTTTACAGAAATTATCTCAATCCTCACACCAAGCTTATGAGATAGGCATGTTTTTTATTGTTCTTATCTTACAGATAAAGCTCACGGATGAGTTAAGTAACTTGGTGAAGGTCACAGAGTAAGTGATAGAGTCAGGATTCAAACCCAGATAGGTTGCCTCTGGAATCAGCTTTCAGATTCAATAATCTGTATTTCCACACTGAGAAGAGACTTAGAAGTTAGTATCTTCAGATTCTGTTTCCTTCCTATCCCGTTTTGTAAATGTGGAAACAAGACCTAAAATCCAAATGACTTGTTCAAGGTCCCATAGTTAGTAATAACAAGAACTAGAAACCCAGGTTTCCCAGTATCCCCCTTTCAATCAGGGAATGGGAGTTCCAATTCAGAATTGGCTTCTGAAACTTGGTTTCCTTGTTTGTTTATTGGAAAGGACAGATATAAAAGATATATGTCCCATCAGATTGTGGCTGAGACATATAACAGAAGCATATATAATGCACCATGAAACAATGAAAGCTAACTAATATTATATAATATGGAAGACTTCACAGGGGAGGTGGCATTGCATTGAACCTTGTATAGGATTTTGAAAGCCAGGAAGGGCAGGACGTTCCAGAGGAAAGAAACAGCAGAAATGAAAGCAAGGAGGCTTGAAAGTGAATAACTCGTTTGAGGAACAGCCTCTAAGTTTGGTTCCCACATCGGCAAGTCCTCCATGTCCCTGTGGAGACATACAGAAAGACTGTACTTCTTTCATTCAATCTCTAACCACACACTCATTCAACATTTTACCAATAATCAAGATAGAATAGGATGATAAGAAAGTTCTGGGTTCTAGTCCTAGCTCTGTCATTAACTCATTGTGTGACCTTGAGCAAATCTCTTCTTATCTGGGCCTCAGTTTACCATTTATCAAATGTGAGTGTACATTTATGACCTCTAAGTCTCCTCCTTCTTTCTGCATTTGTGATAATTACAGAGCAAGAATGGGACAAAAGGCATTGAAGTATCCTTGACTTGACTCTGCTAGAATAAGGAGAGAAAAAACATCTATTAAGTTCTGCTATGTGCTAGGCATAGCCTCGTTTAACCATTCCGTGAGGGAGGTGTTGTCTCCCCATTTAACAAGAGAAAACTGAAGCTCAGACTATTTGATTAACTTTCTCAAATTCTCCCAGCAGGTAACAACAAAATGAGAGCTAACATGTATACGTGTTTGCCATGTGCCAGACACTGTGTCAAGATCCTACATTAGCTCATGTAATCCCCCCAAAACTTCATGATGTGAGAATTCTTGTCTCCACTTTTGAGATGAGGACACAGGAAGTGTCTGATGCCATCATCTCTACTCTTAATTACTAGGCTACACTTCATCTCAGCGCTGCCATTCAAGACAGCATCAAACTCCACATAAGCCACTCCAGAGTCAAAGCCTCCAGATGACAAGAGACTGTCCTTTTCTTCTCCTTACCACTGGGCCCCTGTGGTTTGGCCATGGAAGAAGAAGGGCAGCAGAAGAACAGATGCATGGAAGCTGTCCCTTCTCCCCCTTTAGCCTCTCCTAAATGCAAGCAGCACTTTGAGATTCTGAGAAGAGATGCCGCCACTACTATTCCATTAAAGGAGGGAATATAGAGTGAAGAAGAGAAAGAAGATCCAGGAGCCTTGATTCCAAGACTCTCAGAGCCAAAACGGACCTTGCAAATCAGCTGATTCTTTCAGATCCCAAGCTTGATATCAATCATCTTCTAGCTTATAAACCTCCAGCAACAGAGAGAGCTTACTGCTTTTGAAACCTTGCCCATCTCCTGATAGTTGAGATTGTTAGAAAAGTTTTTTTTTTCTCCCATTGAATTGAAGCTGATCTCTATAGCCTTTACCCAATGGAATCTTTAGAACAAGTCCCTCCCACTTCTGCAAAGACTCTAGGGTCAAGCTTTCTGTTCAAACCGCAGTCCCGCCTTCCTGAGTTGTGTGACCTTGGACAAATTTGTTAGAGGCTCAATGCCTCAATCTTGGTTAATTTCTCACTGTTCCTGTGGAAGTGAGCCTAAGGTCAGATTTCCCCAGCTTGATCCTCAGTGATCTACGGTCTCTTTCCATTGTCTGTGCATTACTTTGTACAATGCTTTCCAACCACACAGTGTTTTCCCATATGTTATCTCACTAGATCCTGGAAAATGGAGCTGCTGGAAAAGAAAGGAGCCGAGATGGCCTGTGGTTATCTCAATTTTGCAGGTGAGGCAGCTCTCTGGCCCCAATACCAGAATTACCTCCAAACTACACTCCTCACTCCTGTTACCACTAGCATTCCAAAGCCTTCAGATACCTCGCTCTCTTTCTTCCTGGTGTTTTCCCCTGCATACCCTTCTGCCCCAATCACTGTTTCTCTTACTTTACTGATTACTATTCATTCTTTAGGCTCTAACATAGATGTCACTTCATCCAGGGGTGTCTTTGCTTCCACCCCACTCACCCAACACCCTCTCGTGTTCTTATAGAACTCTGCACTCCTATAACAGAGTGTTTGCCCCAGTTTATCATATTTGTTTATTTGTTCTTCTCTCCCACTGGCTACTAGAATGTAAACTCCATGAGGCCAGGGACGATGTCTTTCTTTTCATTGTGTGCCTAGTGCATAGCACAAAGCTTGGAACAGAGTAACTGTTTATTAAATTTTGGTTTAATGAATAAATGAATGACTTGCCTAGGGTTCCATGCCAAAATTAGAATCCAGGTTTTATTTCTAAGTCCAAGAATTCTTTTTACCATCTTCTGAACCTAAGCTAATTCCTACCCCTAACCCTGCTGTCAGCTCCTGTCCTCACTTAATTCCTTAGAATCTTAGATCATTTATCTGGAAGGAATGTTAGAGCTCATCCATTCGACCTTTTCGTTTTATAGATTAAAAAAAAAAAAAAAAAAAAACCTAAAATCTATAGAGGTTAAGTGATTTGCCCAAGGCCATGCAACAAATTGTGGCCATCCTTCCCGATTACTAGATGGCTGCTTTCCCACTGAGTTCACCTATGAGTTTATAAACTCCTGGGACTTTTCTTGGGGGTGCAAGTAGTAGTAAATAATTTCATCCAAGTCCTTGTTTTCAAGCTCTCTAGCACTCAAAAGTCCAGACACCAAGAATCTATTCTGAGATATATCCCAGGTAGAAGTTTCAGGCAGGACAGGATGAAGCTGTGTGTGTGTGTGTGTGTGTGTGTGTGTGTGTGTGTGTGTGTGTGCGCGCGCGCGCGCGCGCACACGCGCGCACGCTCACACGTACACTTGTACATGCACTGGGGGAGGATCGTGGGGAGTTAAGGATACGGACATGAAAACCAGGCGGTGCGGCACAGACCCACTGTGGTGGGGTCCCTTGAGGCTCCACTGTGGAAACACCACTCCCTCTGCCCCTGAAGCTGACCTTTTGGGGCCAGAGATCAATAAACTGGACTTTGGCTTCAGTCCCCTTTAGCCCTCCAGTGACCACAGGCTGCTCAGAAGAGCTAGCAGGACTCAGGGTCATTAAGTAACTGTCACTCTTCCCCAGCCCCACTTGGGGCACTGCTGGGGGAGGGGCCAGGGATGGGAATTGTTATGGAAACACACAGGTATGGTTGATTCTCCCTCTGCCCACCAGAGGAGGAGTGACCTCTGTGTCTCCTTGACACCCCCCTTCTCCTTCCTCTCCTCCTCTTCTCACCCAAGATTTCCTCTTGCCATCCTTGTCCCCTCAGCACTGAGACCAAACTCCCCTCATTGAATCCCAACCTCCTTTCTGAGCCTCCGTCCTGTTTGCTGCACCCCATCCCTCACTGAAACCTTGTATTTCTCTTAGCCCAATATCTTCCAGTGACTCCCCACACACCATTATGCTGTGTAATCTTGAGATAGACAGTTCACATTTTTTCAGTCAAGGCAGTAGATGGGAGTTCCTCATTCACCATTTTCTGTATATCTCATCGCATTAACTTCTCATCTTCCATTCTCACCCCCCACCCTCCAAGAACAAATCCACTCACCGTTCTGGACATAATATTAACAAGATTCTGTTTCAGAAACACACTCACTGCCCACCCCACTCCCATCCCACCAACTTCCAATGCTCCTTGCCCACCCTCCTTCCTTACATCCACCCCAATGCCCCAGCCCACTTCTGATTGATTAGGGAGGAAGAGGAAAAGGAATCAATGAAAGAATCCAGGCCTGTTCTTATTCAAAGCTAGAGATCCAGGAGGGAGGGATATCAATTGTGGGGAAGATCAGGTTATAGTCACCACAGAGCAGGGGCTGAGGTGGTCCGTAGCGCTGGGGAGGATGGACGCGAGGGTCAGGCTATGCTCTGAAGGTTGGGAGGAGAGCTGTGGTGGAGCCGATAGAAGTGAAAGAACATCAATCGGTAAGAGCTTGGACGTGGTTCCATAGTGTAGCAGTTAGCGCGTCTGCTTTACACGCAGAAGGTCCTGGGTTTCCACTCCAGTGCAGCCACGGTCCATGGTCTACGGCCATGCCACCCTAAACGGGCCAGATCTCTTCTGATCTTGGAAGCTAAGCAGGGTCGGGCCTGGGTAGTACTTGAATGGGAGATTACCTAGGAAGACCAGATGCTGTAGGCATAAAAAAAAAAAAAAGAAAATCCGTAGGAGTTTGGCATGAGGGTGGGGTCCCCAAGACTACCCCCTCAGATAAGAAATTTACCACCCCATTATTCTTCCCAGATCTGAGAGGAGTCCTGGGTCCCTGGTACTCCCAGTGTCCATCAGGGGGCGCTCTATGCTCGCATTTCCCCTCTCCTCGCCCATCAGACCCAAGCTTCTTTGTTTATTCATTTGCTGGAAAATATTATTTGAGCACCACTATGTGCCAGGCACTGTGCACCAGACACTATGCCATTGACAGCAAAAACTCAGGCACAGAAGAGACAGACAGACAGACAAGGTCTCAGACTTTATGGGGCTAGCAGGGTAGGATTATACTGAATAATCATAATGATTTAAGGGAAAGGGGATCAGACAAAGCCTTCCTGAGAAACTGACTTTTAAACTGAGACTTAACAGATGACTAAATCTTGACCAGGTAACAATTAGGTAAAGAGATGAGGATGGGGTGTGTAGGGGTTGTTTTTCAGGCAGAGAGAACAAAGTACAAAGACCCTGAGGCAGGAGAGATCAGGGCCCCTTCAGAGGGCAGGAAAGAAGCCTGCCTGTATCAGATTGAGCTTTGGTCTGAGGTTAACCCTTTCTATTGCAGAACACACACAGCTGGAGCCCTCGAAAATTTTTTTCAATGCTCAATTTTCTTGATAATTGCATTTTTTTTGGAGAAAGAGAGGAGAGCCAACAGGTCTCTGGGGCCTTTCTAGAGTAACCAAGCTTGGGAGGGAGAAATTCTATTCATCCTCTTCCTAAACTCAGAACTTTTTGTCCAGAAGGAGTAGAACAGAAGTAGATTTAGTATGAGCTCCAGGCCGCCCCCCCACCCCACCCCCAAGGCTTTGAGGGGACCCAAGTCCTGGGCTCACATTTTTATAAAATTGTGCACAAATGAGATAATTTAATTTGAAATGTGAAATACCAGTAGCTAGTCCATTAAAAAGTAGTATGGAGGTGTGCCTGGCCATTAATACAAATGTTTTATAATGTTTGTGATATTTTTCAGCTTTTAAAATTTGTAATTTATCATGACTTGTTTTCTTATTTCAAATAAACATTCACTTGAGGCTATACATTTTATATTTATAATTTTATATTCCTTTCCCTAAAGAGGGCCTCCTAAATTGTAAAAGCTCCAGGCCCCGTAAGAGCTGGATCTGCCGGAGCGGGATTCCAGAGCCCCGTCTGCTGGCTCCAGATCTTACCCTGCCCCTGGCCCCTTTCTTTCTCTTTGATCAGTCTCTCTTACCCCTGTGGTCCACACTCCCTGGGTGGGTGGCTGTTGGGTAATGGGGATGCCAAGGAGTTAGAGGGGTCTTGTGGTTCCTATGGAGAAGCACAGTAAGGGCTACAGAGAGTTGGAACTGTCCCTCCCCAGCTCCTCCTGAACTGGTCCCCAGAAGAGGAACCACCTTGAACTATCCAAGGTGTTAAGGCCGAAATGAGTGTGAGTGCTGTTGTCCATTCATTCATTAGTTTATTCCTTTATCATGTTGACTCATCCAGCAGTTCTAAGGGGCCTTGGAGACTTTGATGTCTACTTCACAGGTGTGTTTTAGTCCTGAGTCAGAGGCATCTCCACAGACCCATTCCCAGGTAGGGCTGAAGACAAGGGTGGGGCTATTTTTTCCCTTTGTAATTAATAAGTGTCTTGTAGGGACATACATTGAGATGACATAAATATCCTGTTTCTCCCAATAGTTTTAGTATCTATTGATTAATCCTTGCCTAAATCAATCATCATTTTGATGGTTAATAAACGATGACTTTCCAATTGCATTATTTCTCTACATTTACTAGGAGAGCTTTTCCTTCCCCATTTGTTTATTTATTTATTTATATCAGAATGGACTCATGGATGCCTCATTTTTCTGTGGGCTTTGATCCATTACTATTAATTATTTTGATGCTTAAATTGCCCCCGTTTTACCAGTGGGAATCCTTCAAACTGGTTCCTGGGTCCTTGTGTCTTCAACTTTCTTTTCTTTCTGGCCGTTCTACTTCAAGCTGTTCCGGGCTCATCTAAACCTTCCCGGCCTACCACTGAGATCAGCCATCTCTTCAAAGAACCAAGTGTTTTAAAAACTGAAAAACTGAAAATGACCCACAGGAGTAGTGTTTCTATTAGTTTCAAGCGTCAAGTTTGCAGACTCCAATATCTCATGTTTGTTGAAAAGCCTTTGGTCTTAGAAAGAGTTGAGCTCAAACAGAAAGCCTGCTCGCTGGCTTTGTGACCTTAGGTTATATAAAATGGGGGTAATAGTACCTACCCTCCCCCCACCCCTAAGTTGTGAGGATGTAAATGCCAAAAAAGTAAGGACCATATTTCTCTTCTGACTGCAGCACCAAGCGAATGCCAGTGCACTGTAGAGCAGAGGTCTCCAATCTTTTTGGCACCTGGGACCAGTGCTCCTATGAGATTTCGATGCCTGATGATCTGAGGTGGAGCTGAGGTGGTGATGCTAGCTCTGGGGGAGCTGCTGCAAATACAGATGAAACTTTGCTCATTTGCCTGCCGCTCACCTCCTGCTGTGCAGCTCCGTTTCTAACAGGCCACTGATTGGAACCAGTCTTCAGCCCTTGGGGGGCGTGGATTGGGGACAAGTGCTAGAGGCTTCATAACAGTCTTAAAGGAAGAAATGCCTGAGGTGACAGGTGTAAAGTGTTAGCATTGTGCCTGGCACAGAGCCAGCCTGCAGCCAGGGGTGGTCACTTAGTTATTGGACTGTTTTTGTATGCTCAAAGTTAGAGCTAAATGTCAGGAGTGCACTGGTGATAGGTTATCTAGGGCTCTCTCTCTTTTCAGAGTAAGGGTGGGTTCTGATTAAACAAACGTAAAAAAAAAAAAAAAAAACTGGCCTAAGTGCGCTGGGAAGGAGGTCAAAGACAGGCAGTAAAGTCTGGAGGAAGTTGCAGCTAGAAATCAGTCAGCAGCTCTGGAAGGAGCGTGGCTGGGCAGGACCCTGGGGTGGAGGACCATGTGAGCACCAGATAATAGGCAGGGGACACTGTTACAGGCAGACTTCTGGGAGACGGTAAGAAGAAGCTTTGTGCTAGACTTGGGGAGACAAGTGGATGAGACCCTGCATGAAACTCCCGATCTAATGCAAGATACAGAGCCTACCCTGTGGGGCCTCCCCATCTTAAGGGGAGACCAGGACACATCCATCAAAGAGCCCCAGTCAGATGGACGAGACAAGACCCTGCCCTTGGAGATCTCATACCCTGACCTTTCCACCACCAACACTTCTCTCCCCTCCTCATTCTACTCCCTGACCCCCATCTAAATTTGGTTGGATCTTCAGACCCTTGGCTTGTCCCCTATCTGTTCAGGAGGACTTATGATGTTGCACCAGGCTACATTTATAAAAGCCTCCTCCTTTACTCAGCCTCTGGGACTTTCCTAGAAACAGGGTGGTGGTGAGAGTCTAGTTCAAAGTGGCCACCAGACTTATTCCCTCAGGGGTTATTTTGGAAGGTGACACCTTCCCCCTACTTACCACAGCCCCTTCCCAAAGCCTCCCCACCTCCCAGCACCCACAGCTGCTATGACAACTGGCGGAGCAAAACCACAAGACCAGAAGTTGAGCCAGTCTGCTCAGGAGAAGCCGACAGTGAACGATGGTGGGACACGGCTCCTGCTTGGCGCGCCCAAGTGAGCACAAGGTAGGGGGTACAGGACCAGCAGGCTTTGATGCCACAAAAGAGACACTTTACTATAGAATCTTCTACCCAGGGGTCTGTCTCTAAGGGGAACTGAACGGCAAGTTCCCAGGGACAGGAGCCCTTCTTCCCTGTACCTATTTTAAGGTGTGGAAACTAAGGAAGTGACCTGAAGAAGCTCCCAGGGCACATCAGTGACAGAATTGGGCTAGAACCCAGATTTCCCAGTTCTGTCCTATGTCTTTTTACAATCCCAATCTTCCCTTTCCAGAAATCCATAGAATTCAGAATTTTCCAAAATGTTTCCCGAGACTTCATGAAGTATATCAAAAAAACAATCAAGGCTAGTGATATATTTTTTTCTTTTAAAATTTATTGGAAAAAATGTGTGTAATAAAACTAAACACATTTCAATGATTGGTCTTTCTGTGACATAATTATTGCCTTTAATAAATGGTACAGCATATGCAAGTGTTGTGTGTGTCCCAACCGGAATGACTGAAATGCATCACCACATTCTCTTTGAGGCCGCATTTCCCGTGGGTTACTCCCAGGCAGTGACTGAACAGGCAAGGACAGGACGGCAAAGCCATCCTGGGAGGTGAGGGAGTCCTGGGAGCTGATGGTCAGTTTTGGATGAAGGATTCCCCATTGGCTCTGCTGAAATTTTCTTGGAATTGCACCACAGTCTAAGACTTTTCCTACCTAACCTCTATTCCATCCTCTGTCCTCCATGGGGTCTCACCTGCACCGTGGTCTGCCAGCTCTCACAGCTTCCTCTGGCTCCTTGCCCATTATCCCTCACAGGTAATTTGCCCGATAAATCCCTCCCACATCTAATCCCCTCTTGACATTTCTTCTCAGAGGACCTGAACTAACACATCAAGAATTTCCACAAGGTTCATGAACTGTTCTCCAAGGCATAAATGCAGTTTCACTTCAACAAATATTTCTTCATTTTCGTATTAATGCATTTACCAAACACATACTGAGTTGCATTTAAGATATTTGATAATTTTAGTATGTTTTGTAACTTGTCTTATAATTTCAGCATGTGATGCTCAATGCTTATTATCTATTCAAAATAAGAAAAAAATGTTTGATCATTTCTTGTAGCAGTTAGTTTGTGACACTTCTGTTGTTTTGTGAAAGGCTGGGCTGTCTCCTTTAATCTGGAGGTCATGACCTCCTGGTAGTGTTCTGCTAATATATTCTTACTTTATAAGTGTTCCATAGGAAATGAGTTTGAAAGAAGCTGGCCTGAACCCATCTAAAATGTGCATACATTCTTAGTTTCTGACGCTGCTCAGGGCAGTGGGCTTTAGACAGCTCCTTCTGGCCAAGGGGCAGAGCAGAGTCTGGTATTGCCAGAGTTCACAGAGAACAAATATTCCAGAATCTGTGCCTGTTTACTCTGTCCAGAGAGGAAGACCCTCAGTTTTGTAGGCCACTTCATGTTGACCCTTTTGGTCTCATTTGATGTGTTAAGAGTGACCAAATCTAGATGTGATGATATTGTTGGATGTCTTGGGGGTTTTGATCAACGTGAGAATATTTTCAAGTTAACTTAAAAGATTTTTACTATGAACGGTGTCTCAAATTTCTCTCATACACTTTCCACAAGTTGCTCATTTAGTTCTTAAAATGACTCTGTGATTCTTAGAGCACAGGCTCTGGGGTTAGGCCTGGATTCAAAATCTAGCTTGTTATGTCACTTTGGGCAAATCATTTGAAATCTCTGAGCCTTATTTTCTTTTCTGTGAAATAGAGATGCTACCTCCTCTGGCAGGATGCAGTGAGATCATGTACATTTGAGTGGTGAACTGTGCAGAGGCTGCATCAGACAAAACCTCAGAGGCCGAACGGGGGGATCTGGGAAGCCACTGCAGCATTTTCAGTCATCAGCGACAGATGAGTTTGCTTTCTCTGCCACAGTCCAAGCAGAAGACATGCTCCTGCTCTGCGCTCCTTCAACACTTTTTCTGTTTGTCTCTCAAAGCTCTTCATCATTATCCTTTATGGGGGTCTTTTCTACCCAGATTGGGAGATTCTGGTTGGCCAGAGCAGGTGCAGAGTCTGTTGAGGTTCAGACATTGCAGGCTGGAACGGATCCTGGAAGCCCATGTGTGTGATGACCGAGGAGCCCACAGGAGGATGGAATGGGGCTCTGAGTGAGAGCCACAAGGTCTGGTCAGTCAGCAAGCTCACTTGTCAGAGTCAAAGGAGCTGCTACCACAAGGGGCTCTGATGTATGCCACTTCTGTTCCTCCACCCTCTGCTGACAAAGTGGGGCCCAGAGTGGACATTCTTCTCATCACTAGGAGCAGAAAGTGGTTTTGGTGAGGTGGGTGAATTTGCTGGTTCAGTTCTTGGGGAGTCCCAAGAGTGAGTATTGGAAGTCCACAAGTCCATCCCCAGAACCTCCCAGAAATAATGCTTCTAACACCTTCCATTCATCCAGCCCTTATTCTGGGCCAGGTGCTAGGTGAAGCACTTTCCATGCACAGCCTGCTACAACCTTCTTAACAACCCAATACCTAGATCTGTTACTATTCTTCTTCTGTAGATAAGGAAATGGAAACTAAGGAGCAAGCTACAGTGGCAGAGATGGAATTTGAACTCAGTCTGGTTGACTTTGGGGCCTTGGGCTATTAATCAAAATACTCAACTGCCATAAGAGAAATAACTGAGGGAGATTTCAAGGTTAGGTTGAAATGAAACAAGTAATTTCTATTAGCATGCTCTTATTTATTCCCAGGCCTGGCGAAGCTGGGTGTTTGGATTACTTTTGCATCCTGGCTATGCTAGGCACCTACCTGGCATCTGTAAACGTCTGTCGTGTGACAGAACTATGGCAGCAAGAGAAGCTCTGAGTCAGAACTGGGAGCCTTTCTTGTACCCAAGACCTGGTACCAAGAGGAAGCTGTCTGGCTTTGGCAGTGCCTATTGGCCAGGTCTCCGAGGTCCCCCTGACCTCCAACATGAACACAGCATCTTAGCATCACAGCATCCCACCTGTTGTCCTACATTCTTTGCTCTTTGTAGATAAACAAAGATGGTAAAAAGTTCAGCAGACTTGGCTTATAATTCAGCTCTGCTATTTATGGCTGTGTGGCCTCAGACAAGTTAATTAGCCTTTCTGAGCTCAGTTTATCATCTGTAAAATAGGAGGAAAAATATCCACCTTATAGAGTTGTAGTGAGGAATAAATGAGGGAATAGATGACTAGCACTTAACTCACTAACAGAAATCTATCACAATGGGAAAGTTTCAATTCTTCTCCTCATTATTATCATTATTGTTTTATATGCTTTCTCAATCTCATGGCTTCTACAGCCTGTTGAGGAAGATTCTGGGTCCCCTTCTTGGATTCAAAGGTTGAGAAACCCAGCTCAGCTGAGCACTTGTAGCCTGCACTGCCCATCCTTAGCGGGCAGAGATGCCTTCTGGCCCTGCAGCAAGGAGGCAGGTCAGAGCTGAGCTCCAGAGCTGGACACCTGAGTTCTCTCAGCAGGGCCACCCATTTGCTGGGGGACCATGGGCAAATCACTTCCCCTCTATAAAGGTCAGTTTCCCTATTGGTGAGCAGGGAGAATTGTATCTGCCTTGCTCATCTCATTGGGCTATTGTGAGATGAACAGGCCAAGGGGACATGAAAGTCTTCATAGGGGGTCAAGCCCTGTAAGGGGTTATTGTATCCCTTGAAAGAAAACAAGGGATGTAGGAACCCAGAGAAGCCAAGCTGCCTCCTGTCTCCACAGCTCTGACTAGACCTCTTTCTCTTCATTGCCTGCTTCATTCATTCGTTCAATATGTATTGATTGAGTACCTACTATGTACCAGGTAGTTTTTTAGGTGCTGGGCATACAGCAATGAACAAAACAAAAATCTCTGCCCTCATGGTACTTCCATTCTAATGGAGTAAGTGACAAAGACCCTAAATGTAATACGTGTTCATGAATCAGGCCAGGCACCACTGACCTCAGGAAGTTTTCCCTTTGCCCCCATTCTCCGAGGTTAGACTATTGCCTCTGGCTCCTGTAGCCCAGTGATCATACTGGACTGTAATGTTCAACTTATCTGTTTCATCACAGCCTGTGGGCCCCTTGGGGTTAGGGACCTTGTCTCCTTCTCCTTTCTATCCTTGGCACCAAGCGTGAGGCCAAGAACCTGGTTGAGACTCAAGACACATTTGTTTAACAAATGAATAAATGAAATGGAGTGAGCGATTCAGACCATAGGCTTCCAGTCACTGACTCATTCGTTCCAACAGATTTTGTTAGGCAGCATCCGTGTGTGTGAGATTGGGTGGGGGTGTGGATGGGTGTGGATGTGGATACAGAAATAAGGTCTGTCTCTGCCCTGAAGGATGCTATAATCTGAAAGGAAATGGCAGGAGGAGGAAACTACCATCTACTGAGCAGGAATCAGGCCCTGAATAAATCCCTTATGTGGGTTACCTCTTTTTACCTCTCCAGCAAGGTAGGTATCAGTAACCCTGCTTTATAGGTGGAGAAAGAGGTTCATAGAGGCTCCATCACATGCCAAGGTCGCACAAGTAGGCAGTGGCTGATGTAGGTTTGAGGTCAGTCCAGGCTACCTTTTCTTCCCACTGTAATGACACAGGCAGGACATGCTGTGCACCTGAGGAGCTATCTGTCTAAACTGAGGGCTGCAGACCCTCAGAGGTGGGAGAGGTTGCTGAACTGGGGCCTGTTTTTAGAGGTTTTAGGAGGAGGAAGTTGCCCACTGAACCTTAAAGGTGAGGTAGTTGTGGGATGGGGATTAGGTGCTTTTCTGAGGGTGTGAAAGCCCTGGGGCCCGGGAGGAGAAGGTCCTTGGAAGGCTCTGAGGCTAGCCGATGGGCAGGAGAGGGTGGAGTCAGGGCTCTACCTGGGCTCCCTGCTAGAGCAGGTGCTCCTTCAAGAAGGCTCCGGGCCCCTTTCCTGTTATAAGGCATAAAGAACACTGCTTACTCTTGGTTAATGTCAGCTAGGTGAATAGATCTTCCTATCTTGACTCCTGGGGTGAGTAATCAAGTTTGTCATCTCAGCCGGATCTTAGCAAAGGACCTGCAGCCCTTCAAATCTTCTTCGTGGTACTCAAATCACCCCAGTTTTCTAGGGCGGTGTCCTGCCCACTGATCAATTCAGGGGGCTGCTTGTTGAGATAATATCTTATTGAAACAATGCCAACTTCTTTCCGCCAGCTGACTGGGAACTGGATCCTGTGCTAAAAGTAAAAAGCCTGTGTCTAGAACGCTGATAAAAAGGCCCACACTCTGGAGTTAGACACGAGTAGCTTCACAGTCATTCTCTGCCTTCGTGGCTTGATGACCTTAAGCAAATTCATATCTTCTCTAAGCCTCGGTCTTCTCGTCTATAAAAGAGGGCCACTGGTACCTAGATCGTGCAAGTCCTAATGTGGCGGTCTTTCCCCTGCCCCACTCTCTCACAGCTGGCACAATTAGTCCTATAATGCTTACTTAGCTTTGTGTTTTAAGGACTCAGAGACATGGAAATCAGAGCACACTTCTGGGAGGAGGATGCAGACTGATCTGTTTGGTGCCTCATAGGGGTACAAGCTGTGACGATCCTGATAAAATAACACAAAATAGCTTTGGTTCATGAAACTATTGTCAAGTAGTGTGCAAGGTACTTAAAATACTTCATGTTTAATACCATTGAGGTATTCCTACTCCCATTCTAAAGGTGAGGGAACAGAGGCTCAGACAGATTACATGTCTTCCTGCAAGACGACTTGAGTGAGGCAAACATATTCGCCAGGACTATGCAGATAACAGAAACTGCTATTGCCAAGTGGAAAGGGAGGTAATATTGGGCATTAAGTGCTTCCAAAATAACTGGAAGGGACATGGAACTGGTTCTAAACTAGGCCTTCAGGAATAACTCCAGAACAACTCCACAGAACTGACAAGCCAAGGGATCTGCTTCCATTGCTACACTCAGAAAGGTGGAGAATCTGTAACTGTTGGCTCCTATGACCTATGCTGGATTCACACTAGAAAAAAAAGATGCCCTAAACTTTGACACTGGGTCCTCTGCTGACACTGTTGCAAAAATGGCTGACCTGGAGACTTCGACCTTTTCACTTTTAAAAGTGAAAAAGAATTTGCTTAAGGTCATCAATTTTCATCCAAATTTCATCCAAATGTATCTAGATTAGGAAAACCATATCCATACCCTGAGTCCTAGCTGCAAGGGAGTCTGGGAAATGTAGTATCACTTTCCACCTGTGTAATACAGGAAAGCATGCTGGGAGGGAGCAAAAGATGTTGAGTCTCAAGCCACCATTTTCCACCATTATTTCTGCCAGTGCAGTGCCTGTATCGAATTTCTCTGCTTAGGGCTGTTCACATACCCTTAGGTTGATGTGGGGATGCTGACATGAAGATTTTAGTGGAGACGTCACTTGAGCCTTAGTTTTTGGAATTTCTATTCCAGCAGGAGGCATTTATGGGAAATTCTAGGAAAGCATTCCAGTATCAGGAAAGCCAGAATATCCTTTTCTCTCTTTCTCTTTTAAACCACTTTAAGATATAATACACTGTATGCAGTTTATTCATTTAAAGTGTACAATTCAGTGCTTTAAAGTATATTCACAGAGTTGTGTCACCACCATGATCTATTTAAAAATATCTTAATCACACTAAAAGCAGATACTCCTCATTTCTCCCCAGAACCGCAAGTCCTAGGCAATCATTACGTTACTTTCCGTCTCCGTAGATTTGCCTGTTCTCGGCATTTCATATAAATGAAATCATACAGTATGTTATATTTGTGGCTGGCCTCTTTCATTTAACATAATGTTTCAATGTTCATATTGTAGCGTGTGTCAGTACTTTATTCTTTTTTATGGATGAAAGATATCCCTTTGTATGAATATACCCACCTTTCATTTATTTATTCATCAATTGATGCACATTTGGGCTGTTTCCACTTTTTAGCTATATAACTAATGCTGCTATGAATATCTGTGTACAAGCTTTTGTATGAACATATGTTTTCAATTCTCTTGAGTATATATATCCAAGAGCAGACTTGCTGGGTCATATGGAAAACCTTTGTTTAACTTTTTGAAGAACCACCAAAGTGTTTTCCACAGTTGCTGCACCATTTTACATTCCCACCAGCAATGTATAAGGGTTCCAATTTCTCCACATTGTCACCAACACTTGCCTTTTATCATTAAAAAATTATAACCATCCTAGTAGGTATGAAATGATAATTCATTGTGGTTTTCATTTTTATTTCCCTAATGACTTATGTGGAGCATTTTTTAACATACTTATTGGCCATTTGTATATTTTCTTTGGAGAAATGTCTGTTCATATACTTTAACTGTTTTTAATTTTTTTTATTGGGTTGTAAGAGTTGTTTATATATTCTAGATATAAGTTCCTTATCAAAATATTATTTGAAAATGTTTTCTCCCATTCTGTGGGTTCTTTTCACTTTCTTTTTTAAAAAATAATTTATTGAGGTGAAATTCCCATAACACAAAATGAACCATTTGAAAAGTGAATAATTCACTGGCATTTAATACATTCACAACGTTGTGCAACTACTTCCTAAATCTAGTCCCAAAACATTTCCACCACTCCAAAGTAAAATGCCTTCTCATTAAGCAATTTTTCTCCATTTCTTCTTCCCCTCAGATTGGCAATAACCAATCTGTCATTGCTATGGATTTATCTTTTCTAGACATTCATATCTGATTTCTTCCAATTAGCATAGTATTTTGGAGGTTCATCCATGTTGTAGCAGTATTAGTACTTCATTCCTTTTTAATTCATGAGTAATAGTCTATTGAATATATATACTACAATTTATCCATTCATTTGTTCATGGACATTTGAACTATTTTTACCTTTTGGCTATCATGAATAGTGCTACTATGAACATGTGTGTACATGTACTTATTCGAATATCTGTTTTCAGTTCAGGTATATGCCTAGGAGTGGAATCACTGAATCATATGGTAATTCTTTGACTTTCTTAGGAAATACCAAACTGTTTCCACAGCAGCTGAACCAGTTTGCATTCCCACCAACACTCCCCACCAACAACATATGAGTGTTCCAATTTCTCTACATCCTTGTCAACCCTTGTTAATTTCCTTTTTAAAAAAAGAATTATGCCCATCTTAGTCTTTTTCTTTCTTCATGGAATTCTTTGAAGCACAAATATTTTTTAACTTTATAAAATCTAATATACCTTTTTGTCTTTTGTTGCCTGTGTTTTTGGTAGTGTAGCTAAGAAGACTTTGACTAACCCTAGGTCACAAAGATTTGTTTCTATATTTTCTTCTAAGAGTATTATGGATTTAGCTCTTACATTTAGATCTGTGATCCATTTTGAGTTAGTTTTATATATGGTATAAGAACTTTGTATATGTATATACAATTTTCTCAGCAGCAATTGTCGACCTTGTATCCTGTAATCTTGCTGAACTTACTAGTTCCAATAGATTTTTGTGAATTCCTTAGGGTTTTCTATATATAAGATCATTTCATCTGTGTATAGAAATAATTTTATTACTCCTTTTCTAATCTGGATGCCTTTTATTTCATTTTCTTGCCTAATTCTCCTTGCTAGATCCTCCAGGCAATGTTGAATATAAGTGTTAATAATGGATATCTTGTCTTGTTCCTGATCTGAGAGGGAAAGCAACAAGGCTTTCATATTAAGTACCAGCTATGTGTTTTTGTAGATGCTCTTTGTAAGGATGAGGAAATTTTCTATTCCTAGTTAGGTGCATGTTTTTATCATGAAAGGGTGTTAAATTTTGTCAAGTGCATTTTCTGCATCTATTGAGATGATTATGTGGTTTTTGTCCTTTATTCTATTGATATAATGTATTACATTAATTGATTTTTGTATATAAACCATTTCTTATATAAATTTCACTTGGTCATTGTATATAATCCTTCTTTTCCGGTGTTGGATTCTGTTTGCTCGTATTTTATTGTGGATTTTTGTATCTATATTCCTAAGAGATATTAGTCTAGTTTTCTTGTGATATCTTTGGGTTTGTTATCAGTGAAATAGTGACCTCATAAAATGAACCGGGAAGTGTTCCCTCCTCTATGTTTTTTGGAAGAGTTTGTAAAGAATTAGTATTAAATCTTTGAATGTTTGATAGAATCCATCTGGATTATATCTTTTGGAGACAGCTGGAAACGTGGGAAGGGCTGGCCTCTGAGACCTTGAGCAGAGGCAGCTGAATCTGGCATGCAGATATGTCCTGATTGGTGTGCATTTTATTTTAAAACTTCTGAAACAACTTTGAAAAAAATAAAGATTGCACATAAAAATCTTGATTTTCAAATTCTCCAGAAAAGTCAGAATCTGGCAACACTGGCCCCTAATTATGCTGAGTCATGGCAAATGGCCCCTGCTCTCTGGTTTGCTTTACTTCCATGTTAATCCTGACACCAAAGCTGAATGTCAGGTGCCATCTGTATCATATTTATTCCTGGACCACTTTATGTTAACTGCACGGCTACTGTGGGCATTTGAGTTGATGCTACCTATTTACCCTTGTTGTGTGTGTGTGTGTGTGTGTGTGTGTGTGTGTGTGTGGCTCATCTATAAAATGAGGACATTAATAATTCTTACCTTGGAAAATTTTGAGGAAGATTAAATGAGATGATTGTAAAGAAGTTTGGCATATAAGAGGTACTCAATAAATTTACTCTTTGCTTTTTCCTGGCTGCATAGTATTCTGTTGCATGGCTGTACATAATATGTAGCATTCCTCTAATGGTGGACATAGGTAGACTTCAATTTTTTCAATTCACACAAGACTGGAAAGGACATCCATGCACATGGTATGCAGTGTTGCATGTTGGTTAAGAGTATATTAGCTCTAGTGGATTTGAATCCCAGCTGTGCAACCACTTTTTATCTCCTATCCTCTTGGAATTGTTGAGATGAGAGGTTGGGTGGGATGACCTCAGATGTCATTTAAAGACATATCTGCAATTTTGTCCACAGAATGACTGGAACGTTACAGGTGGGTGCAGGGGTAGATGCAAGAGTCTCGAGGCTTCTTCTGCAAATGTGAGAGTTGGAGCATCCTATCTCATGATCTCCCCACCCTAGGGTGTGAAGACAAAGGCCAACTCATTGTACCTAACAGACTGACAGCTGGGCTGTCTCAGGAAATGAGATAAGTGGGTGTCAGGCAGAGGGAGGGAGGTGTCAACCACAGAGCAAAGCAAGGTGAGAGTACTGTGGACTGGGTTGAGCTCCCTACCCTCAACCCTGTCCTCAGAGTCACATCCCACACACCGCTGCTTAACCCTCCTTAACCCTGCTGTACCAATGATGGTCCCAGATCCCCTCCTGAGCTCCTTCTCTGGTGCCCATCAACAGTCTTCATGCAATAGAGCTTCGGGATCCATGCACTGAACTGCCCTGGAGCACAGCTGGTGGCCTCAAGGTTGGAAGTGGCAGTAGTTATGGAATGGAGAGTTTTTGAGGTTTTCAATGAGGAAGTAGGGCTCCTGACTGTGGTTCCACTGCTTCTCTTTCTTACTGTACAAGCCAGCCAGACATCTCTGGCTCTGCATTGCTCCCCAAACCCCTACCCTAAAATAATAAGCCCTGATGGTTGCACACCACTTTTTATTTCAGTAACATCCAGTCAACTTCTGATAACTGGACTGTAAATTCCAAGGTTTGGGTCCTGTTCCTATGGGCTATATTTCCAGCAACTAGTCCAGGGCTTGATACATAGTTGGCAATCAAGAAATATGTGAATGAATGAGTAAGCAAATGAATGAATGAATGACTGGTTCTTGAAGTGTCAGATGCTATTTCCTCAGCTCATTTCCACAGTCCTTAACTTGGGCCTCTGTCCATCTTGATTTGATTTTTCTGGGATCTTTTGGCCCCTGAAGGGAACCACATTTGTGGCCCCTTTTACTTCTTCTTAGGTGTCCCTCCAGTAATTCTTCCCTGAGATCTCCTTCCCTTCTGAGGATGTCACTGCCCCAGCTTGGGCCATGTGATCTTGAGCTGGTTACTTTCCTTCTCTGAGTGTCAGTTTTCTTGCCTGTGAAACAGAAATATCATGATGCATCTTGCAGAGTCATTGTGCTGACTGAGTTTAACAAAGCGTGTTGAAATGCTTTGCAGGGTTCTTGACACATGGTGAGAGTTCAATGTCAAGAGCTATTATTATTGTAGTGTGTAGACTGGGGAAGAGGACATTGGATGAGAGTAGTGATCTCCAACCAGGGGTTAATAAATAAAGCAATAAAACTGAATGTAGTTTATCTCTCCAAGTGTGCTGCCCAAATCCTCATCTTCCAAAATGAGCCAGGAATATCCATCAAGTAGGAAGCTAACTTGCAGATACTTGCCTATCTAAGCGAAGATAGGTGTACAGCATGAATAGTAACCCAGTTGAGTGTTTGTTTTGGGCCAGGCACTGTTCTAAGTGCTTTACATGAATTATCTTGAAGAATCTTTAAAAGAACTCTGTGAGGAAAGTACTATTATTATCCTCATTTGACAGATGAGAAAAGAGGCACAGAGAAGTTAAGTGACTTGCCATAAGGTCACAGAACTGGGATTAAATCCAGCAGAGCTAATATTCTTAACCATTCTGCATATATACCTCTGTATGGTGGTCCTTGCCATTCTTGTGTGGACCAGAGAAAAATTGGAGTCCACCAATAGAGGAATGCTATGTATTATGTCCAACCCTGCAATGGAACACTGTATAATCAGATAAAAGCAGGAAGCAGATGTATGTGTTCTGGCATGAAATGATGGCCACAGTTGATTGTTGGGTAGAAAAAGCTGCAGAACAGTATGTATCATATAATCTGTTTTTGTATAAAAACAAATTATTATTATTATTTTTTAGGCCAGGCAACCCTTGGTTGACCTCACAGATTGCAAGGACCTTGTCAACTCACAATCCCTCGTGTGTTTATTTATTTATTTATTTATTTATTTATTTATTTTTTATACCTGCAGCACCTGATCTTCCTAGGTGGTCTCCCATCCAAGTACTAACCAGGCTTGACCCTGCTTAGCTTCCGAGATCAGACAGGATCAGGCTTGTTCAGAGTGGCATGGCTGTAGACTGTATAAAAACAAATTTAAAAGTCCATTTACCTGTGTGTAAGTTCATAAATAAATGTCTGGAAGGATAAATACAAAACAATTCACACTGACCACTGGAAAATTGTAAAAGAGGAGATTCCATTTTTTGTCTTTATATTCTCTGTTATTTGAAATGTTTGCCACAAGTATGTATTATTTTGTCATTAACGGAAAGAAGAAAGCAAGTGCACAATGAGCCAGGAGCACCCTGCTCCAGATGCCACTATTTTCAGAGGCCTCCTGAGTGTCTCCCACTCACCCTTGAAGGCCTGTCAAGCCCACTTTCCCTCCATGAACACTGCTGAAGCTCTCTCTGGTCACCGAGAACTTGCTTTGGCCTGAGTCTCTCATCTGGGTCCAGACGTCTGCTCAGGTCCCTGGTTAGAAGGCCATGGTCCTACCCTTGTGCTACCCTCCTGGGGGATGTGAGACATGGTGACATCATAGTTAGGCCAGTGACATCACAGTGGATCTGGAAGCTGACAGGACAGAGGACCCAGGAGATGGAAGCAAGAAAAGGGTTGACAGGTAGAGGCTACTTTGGATGGAAACTTGGGGGACTATCTTCAGCCCACCTCCTAGGACATTTTTAGCCAAGCCTTTCAGGGATGGGAGATCTGGAAATTGCCAAGGTTCTTTATGTTTCTAATCAAGACGTTGTACAGACTTTTCTGAGTGTTGGAAGCAGAGTATAATGCCAGAAAGGGGTGGAGTTAGCTTACAGAAGCCCAAGTGTATGTGGATTCTCTCAGAGATGTGGGGCAGGGGTGCTTCTGTGGGTACCCAGAACCACCTTTGCCCCCTGTGATTGCAGCAAGGCTGTTGTGTGGCCTGGGGAGCTGGGAGGACTCTAGCTTTGGGGGAGTAGAGGTTTGATGGATCATGACTACAAGGGATGCTGTCGGGGGAACTCCTCTACCAATCTGAAGGATTCGAGAGGGCAGCTGGGAAAGAGAAAAGGCTGAGGAGGGTGGTGTGGGCACTGGGAACAGCATGTTGGAAGAGAGAGTGTGGGGGCTGAAACGGAGCAGTGGGGATGGCAGTGGGGCTAGCAGTGGGGTTGGGCCGACATTGCCAAGGATTAGTGGAATCTGAGGGTTGGCATTTGTTGTGTGACTGTGGGTGAGGTGCTTACACTTCAATTTCTTCATCATGGGGATAATAAAACCAGCCATACAGGCTTATTGTGAATGAGCTAAAGCTTATGAAGCCCTTAGCACAGTGCCAGACATATAAGTAAGCTGCTTGCAAAAGTAGCTACCTACTCCGATCCTTGGAATACTCCAGCCTGAACCCTGTTGCTTTATCTTCATTCTGAGCATGTATGATGCAGGATTCTTGGTTGTAAGCTGTGGAAACCATTTCAGGAGGGTTTAGGGAGAAAAAGAATTCATTTAAAAGATGTTGGGGAAGCTCCCAGAAAGTCTGGGAAGTTTGCGGAGCCAGACTTGGAAAATAGGATGGATTAAGGGAGGCTAAGAGCCCCAGAACCACACACCCCAGGACCAGCTTAGAGAGGACTCAGCAACCCTCTCTGAACCCCTTTCTTTCCTCTGCTGCCCCAGAAGCTGATATGACACTGTTTACAGAGTGGGGAGTCTCCAGTCACCTGCCACACCAGGGCTACCGGCTTCTGGTCCACAGTCTGAATGGGGGCGTCTGACTGACTAGTCCATGTTGTGCACCTGTATCATGCTGGGTCAGGGAGGTTGGAATTAAGCATGTGGCCCTTTCAGTTTTTGTAGTGAGAGATGCTTTCTGCCTCCCTTCAAATTTATGTGGGGGGAAGTTCTAAATGCTAGGCATCTAAAAAAACCCTGACATGCCTACAGGAGAAACAAAAATGAGTAGACAGTGACTCCTGTTCTTGAGACGCTCATAGACACATAGGGGCCAGCTATGTGGGCAAATAATTATGATAGGAAGTGATAGAGGCCACAGTGGAGGTAAGTACCAGCCAGGGGCTGAGCTGGCAGAGAAATATCTATAATATGCCCCGACCCACAGGGGAGAGTCTGAGATGTCCTTGTGTGTTCCAGGCCACCTGGGTGGCATGGCTGGGGTGGAGTTTGATGAATGGTTAGGGCTCTGTCACACTGGACCAGGCACTGCACAATGCAGGTACACCAACTGGGCAGAATTTGCGTGAGGCCCCAAGGGGGATGGACCACCTTCTGCTCACAAGAATAATGACATTGCTTGGCTTAAAAAACTGCTGCCTGGCCAATGGGACCTCCCCTTTGGTATCTAGTCATGTCTTACAAGCATTTTGCTGTGTCCTTGAATCATCTCTTGCCCTGTTAGGGCCTCAGTGCTCCATCTAGATTAGAGAAAAGATTCCCAGGATAGGAAGATCAGAGATGGGACAGGAGGAGGAAGACATGTTTGTTGCTTCCTGTCTTCTGCTCTACAAGTTCAGATTTCTGTCTTACCCTGGATCATTCTATGTTGTCTACTGTTGTCTCTGCCTGTTCCTGTCCTAGCCATCACTGTCACTGTCTTCTCTGTCATCATAACTGCCTGTCTCCAATGGGCCCCCATCACCAGAAGGACCCCAGGTCCATCTTTTGAGCCCTCTGTCGCTCTCCTGCTCAGCCATCTGAGTTCTCTGAGAACCAGAGATAGCAATGCTATACCTCAGCTCACCCTCACATACTGAAATTCCAGTGACCCAGTTCACAATGGCCCTCAAATTAGCACATTGTTCAGTAGAGTTGCCACATGTAGGTAAAGGATGGTGGATGGCTCCCCCTATTCAGGTCTCATGGGTCCCCAGCCTGCCTGCCTGCCTCCTCCTCCTTATTAGTGGTAACTTCAAACGTAGCACCTTCCTGTCATCTCTCACACCCCCTGGGGCCTCAGCCACAGGCAGCGCTGCCCACTTGCCAACCTCCTTCCTTCCCCAGCCAGAGGGGACTTCTGCAGAGCCAGGTGAAGAGCCTCATGAAGGTAACACCTTTTTTGGGGATATTTGTTTTGAGACCTGGGGCTGGGCAGGAAGGAGTCAGGAAAAGGGAAAGGAGTCTGGGTTATGCAGGACTGAGCCACTCGAGTGAGGGTATTATGGTCTGAAGGGCACTTGGGGTAAAGAGGAAAGCGTGGTTACTGAGGGGGAGCGGAGTGGGAACTGAAGTGATACCTGTGTTGTGTGGCCTTCAGTGAAAGGTAGCAGAGAAACCAGGTGCTAACTGAGCAGACAGCTGAGCCACTCAGGGCAGCTTCCTATCAGGCCAGTCAGGGGACCTGGGGGACTCTTGACTTACTCTCTCAGACTGTCCCTGGTGAGGGAGCTGAGTCCAGGAATTCTGGGTGGCAGGACACAGGGGTTTCTTTAGCTGCATAGAAGAGCTCTGTGGATGAGTTATGATGCAGGGGCTCCCCTTCCTGGGTGGGGAGTTCCCCTTAGTGGATAGCCCGTGGTTGATAGAATCATGGATGGAGTCATGAGTCCCTCCCAACATAGAAGAGAGTGGCTTCTCAATTCCCTGTGGCCCCTCGGATCTCTGAGCTCACTTGGGAGTAACCTCCATGAAGACCTTCCTCTCTCCTTTCTTCCTCAGGGTGGGGATCAGGCCGGCTCTGCTCCTCATCTCTCATTGTCAAGTCTCCATTCAATCCTCTTTCTGCACCTATGAGGAGAGCACCATTAACTTCTAAATGTCAGCACTGAGAGCCCTCACACGTCAGCCAGTTCAACCCTCCCATTTTGCAGATAGTGAAACTGAGGCTGGGTGGCACAGTGACTGGCTCAAAGTGTAGTGGGAGAGCCAGCCCTAGAGGCCAGGCTATTTGGAGAACCTTTGTTGCTCACCTGTGACTGACTTGTCCTAGCAGGTAGTGGGGGCATGAAGGGGGAACCCACTCCAGAACTGGATTGTTGCCACAAGACCAAGCCCTGGAGGAGCACAGGGAGCTCCCTGTCCCCCAGCCTGGACTTCCAGTCTTGCCAAGAGCACCAGGTAAAGTGGAATCTCAGCCCTATCTTTTGAGGCCAGCCTGCTTATGAAGGGAGGGAATGTTAGGAGGAAGTCGGAGAAAATCCGAAGGGACCCTGGATTCCTATTATCCCTTGGTCCTGAGCACCTTTACCCTGGCACATCATGGGGATGGGCCTTTGAGGTGCCAGAGACACTCTCCCACGCTCTAGGGGCCAGAATCTCATGTGGATCATGAGTAGGAACAAGGCCATACAGGAGGCCTTGGCCTTAGGACCCATCTTGTGGGGTTCATAGTATTTAATGAGGATTTTCTCCAAGTTCATTTTCGCTCCATTCAAAACACAGTAGATGGTCTGAGACATGGTGGACCCAGAGTGGTCAGGAAGGGCGCTGGAAGGGAGACTGTTAGGTGAGGGATTCTAGCAGCAGAGGGAAGATGATCCTGGGGTGGGCACAAAAGTCTCTGGAGAAAGAAGTCTTTGGATGAAGTAAGGGGAAGCCATTTGAGTGCAGACATGATGGGGGTGAGTGTCTCTTCCCCCTTTGGGAACCAAACCAGGGGTAGTATCATTCTAGGGACCCAGGAGTCCCCAGCCCCCATCCACTTCCCCCCTGCCCTCCAGGTCTTCCCAGTCTGCAGGCCACTTCCAGATACAGTAGATGTCCATGGCCCATCCCGTGTCAGTCGGCTGTGCCCTTTGCCATGGGCACCAGCCAGATCTGCCCTGCTGGCCTGCCCCCAGGGCCTGGACCTCTACCT
The DNA here is from genome assembly GCF_902729225.1 of Pteropus medius. Taxonomy (NCBI): domain Eukaryota; kingdom Metazoa; phylum Chordata; class Mammalia; order Chiroptera; family Pteropodidae; genus Pteropus; species Pteropus medius. The sequence goes on along the minus strand of NW_024354503.1, from coordinate 4,894,648 downwards.
ATGCTCCCTGCAGCTGGCACCCCAGGGTACATCCCCACAGGGCCTCAGAGTGGACTCCTTGAGCAAGAGTAACCCCAGGGCATGGGGCTGCACCTTGGTGGAGGCTGAAGGTGAGGGGCACTATTAGATTTTGGGACAGGAAGGGGAGAGAACCCAGTGTCGCTGGTGAGTACTGAGCCTCAGGCACACTTGACTAGCACACTTTGCCCTGGAGTTCTGCCCTAGGTGTGCAGAGGGCTTTCAAGGTAGTGACACCTGAGCCAGAGGAGGTGGGCAATGGCTTTCTCAGGCATGGGTGTGGGATTTGGTATTGGTGGTGGTGCGGAGAGGGGGTGGTGAGGATGGAGCTTGTCTACCTGTTTGAGCTAGGGGGATCTTTATTATGAGAAAGGAGCACGGGCTAGGACTCGGAGAGTTGAGGCGGGGTTTTGGTGCTGCTCTTTTAGCTCCGTGATCTTGGGCACATCACTGAGGCCAGTTTCTTCTTTCATAAAAGTAGGCTCTCACTATCCCTGTGTCTTAGGCTTGTTGCATTGTAGTACCCCATTTCCTTATGCCACTGCGACCTCCTGGAAGGCAGGGACTATGCTGCTGTGCCCTTTATCCATCCCCCCAAACCTCCGCAAGAGCACAGAGCAAAACAGCTCAATAATGTTTGTTGAGTGAATAAATGAAAATCCAAACAGACAATCCACTTTCTATTTTTTATTTTTTAGTATTTTACTTTATATCACTCCTGGATTTTGCATCTCAGTCTCCCTTACTAAGCTCTTCTCTACTTACCTCCTAAATATTCACCTGCTCTGGGACAGTCCAGCCTCTTCCCTTCCCCTCTCCTCCTCCTCTCTCCTCTTCCCCTCTCCTCCTCTCTCCCCTCTTCTCTTCTTTCCTTCCTCTGCTCTTCTGTTCTCTTTACTTAGAGTAGCACTGTTTGATAGAACTTCCTGCAATAATGGAAATATTCTATACCTGTGGTGTCTAACAGCATATCTATTGAGCTTTTTAAATGTGGCTAGTGACACTGAGGAACTGAATATGTTATGGCACTTATGTTAATTAATTTAAATGTAGAAATATGTGTCAGGTGGCTGCCATTTTGGACAGAGCAGATCTAAAGTCACCCTTATGTGATATCATCTGGGCCCCTGACACCCAAATTTATGTCTCCAGCTCAGACATCTCCTTTAAAGTCCAAACCAATTCATCCAACTGCCCACCTGACTGCTCCACATGGACATCTAATAGGCTTTTTGAATCATTTTCTCTCCCTAAAATTGTTAAGCACTGAGCAAATACTAGCCACTTTTATTGGCAAGTGCAATCACAGACCAGGAAAGCCCAGAGAGGGAAAACGCCTTGCTCAAGTCACCTAACAGACTTGCAGGCGAGAGTTCTCTCCCAACACTGAGTGGGGCAGGTTAGATGGGGAGCGGAACTGTACCCCAGTCTGTGGGATCCTGACCATCTTCCCTTTCCTGCTCAGAGCACCAGCCACCAGGGCCACAGGCCAGCTCCACTGATGAAGAGAAACTCATAGCCAAGTACCCTCCAAGCAGGGACAAGATGGGAAGCCAGCCGGAAAGAGTTGGTGAAGGGGCTTCCTGCCTATCCTTGTCTCCTCGCAACAGCTCCTCTCCACCCCTCTGGCAGAATACAAAGAGCCCCAGCTCCTTGGCTTTCTGCTCCTGCCACCCGTTCACTCCCGGCTCCAAAGAACTTCCATTCTACCTCCGCCCACTCTATCCTGCGTACCCACTTCTGCCTCCACCTTACCTGTTCGTCTATGGGGAACCACCTTCTAGCCAATGCTCCCCCGCCTTCATGCTGCCCCAAGACACCTTCTACCCCACCAGGGCTATGCCCAGCATGCTGATGAGTATCAGTGAGCCTGGGCACCACAGCGCCTGGGGGGAGACCTCGCGTCTCTACCCAGGGGTTTCCCAAGCTTCTGGCCAAACCCAACCCTCCCAGGCCTGGAATCCAGGTTCTGGAGCTGCCAGGACCTATTCCCCAGGGCCAGAGCATGCTGGCAGGGCGGCTCCGGAAAAACAGGTCCCATTGGGCTCCAGAGCGGGCACCGCAGCCCTGCCTTATCCGCTGAAGAAAGAAAATGGCAAAATCCTATACGAGTGCAAAGTGTGCAGCAAGCGCTTCGGGCAGCTCTCCAACCTCAAGGTATCTGCCTCCCGGACCCCGCTGTCCCCTCAGCATCCTTTGATGACCCCCGCTTCCCATCCTGCATCTAGAATCAAAGACCTTAAAGCCGGAAGGAACAGCTGGGCAGCGTCTTGGCTGTGAACTTAGGTGATTCATTTGGCCCCTCAGTTTTACATCTGTAAGAGAAGATGTAGGATGACTACCAAAGTCCTCTCCATCCTAAAAGACTATGAGATCATCTCATTTAGGTTAAAAATGGGGGAACTGAGGCCTTTTGAGCCATACTTCTCTTGCTCAGGCCCGCTTCCACTTCCACTTTCCTTTCTAATAAAATCTTTTCTACTGTAAAAAAAAAAAATGGAGGAACCGAGGCTCCTGATGGGAAGGGTTTGCCCAAGATCACTTTGATTTGATGATGGAGTTAGGCCTTGATCTCAGTCTCAGAATCTAGTGCAAAGACCTTTCTTGAACAGTCATCCTTTCTGGATTCCCAGTTAAGCCTCCTTTTGTTTGTTCGCAGTTCAGGTGGGGGAACTGGTAGATTTTAGTGAGTCTAGACCACAGACCTGATAACCAATCTTTTTCAAGTGGGATCCCACAAATCAGCGCCAGTGCAGTTGGCGTCCAGCAGGGGGCAACCATGTGCGCATACCTGTGCGTCATCAAAGAAGGGCAGCTATGCGCTATTTGGCACCTGCTGAAGTTGAGGAAAAGTTATGGTTATTGGGAACGGTCCCTTCTGGATCCTCTAGGGCACGAGTTCTTAAACTTTAACGAGCCTCAAACTACCAGGAGAGCTAGTAAATATGTAGATAGGCTCCAGCCCCAGAGATTTTAATTCAGCTCATAGGGGCAGGGCCTGAGAATCTGCATTTCTAACATGCTGTCAGTTGCTGCTAATGCTGCAGATCCATGGACCACACTTTGAGAAGCCCTGCACAGGGTGTGTGTGTGTGTGTGTGTGTGTGTGTGTGTGTGTGTGTGTGTGTCCGCGTATATATATGTACACACATATATATATATATGCATACATACATACATTCATATATATAATACACATACATAATCCCTTATCTGGCCTTCAGACCACTGCCATCTCCCCTCTCACAGGGCAGCAGAGAATGGGGTTCTCCTGGAGAATGGAAAAGGGGCCCTGAAGGGGGTGACAGAGAGGCAAGGAGATTGAGAGGCCTCAATGCCAAAAAGGGGTCCTGTGAGGCTGGGGGTAGAGATTCGGAGAGGTTCCCAGACCCTGCTGGGGGCTCTGGGAGGCTGACAGCATTTCTCCCACACCTGGCTCAGGTCCATCTGCGTGTGCACAGTGGGGAGCGCCCATTCCAGTGTGCCCTGTGCCATAAGCGCTTCACCCAGCTCACCCACCTGCAGAAACACCACCTGGTGCATACTGGGGAGCGGCCCTACGGGTGCCTGGTAAGCCCCTCTTCCCCTTCCTTGTACTTCCGCAAGCAGGTGAAGGAGTTCCAGGCCCCCAAGTCTCCGTTCCTGCAGTCCCCGTCTCCACCTATAGTCTCCATTCCCCAACCCTCCTGAGCACGTGGAGACAGTATAGGAGATGAGGGTGGGGACAGGGAGGGAGGTGGTGAAGGGCGAAAATGACCCCTCTCAGCCTGGAAGGGCCAAGATGTGATATTGGAGGTCACCCCCGGAGTCCTGTAGCAAGGATAGAGATGTATGTCTGGTGGGGCAGGATAATAAAGTTGGGGGACCCTGAGGCATAAATACCCACTACCTTCCTCCTAGCCTAGCTGGAGGGTTAATGCCATAGTGTGAGTAAAGTATACAAGCAATTTGTATAACATCAGCTTCATGTTTGTTCCTTCCCTCTTTGAGCCTCACCACATCCTTTGGGACGTCAGAAGGGCAGGGACTCCCTGTTTTACAGGGACTCTTTCTCTGTTTCACCGAAAGCAGTATAGTGATTATAAGTCTGGGCTACATGGGTTCAAATCCTCATTCTGTCTACAAATTGCTGTGTGACCTTTGGCTAGTGGTTTCACTCCTCTGAGCCTCTCCTTTCTCATTGTTTTTATAGGAGTTGTAGTAGTATTTAATCATACTACTACATGAGACCAATTTCTGGCATGTGGCTGCTCCCAATAAATGTTAATTATGCTCACTGAAGTTGCAGCGCCACTCATAAGGGTTCTATGTGATTATCTCATTCAGTCCACCACACCCATGAGGTTAGGTATTAATAGTCGCATTTTACCAATAAGGAGAGCAAGGATCAGAGAGGGGATGTCACCTATACAAGGTCATGTGGAGAGTAAAAGAACCAGGATACTAACCCAGGTCTGCCTGGCTCCAATGTGCTAGACACTGTGGGTCCCAGGGAGGAATCTTGGGGTTGGGGAAGCTTCTGGGCCTGCGAGGTGGGGATAGGGAATAGGGAGGGGGAGCAGAGATCCTGAGTCAGCCAGATGGGCAGACCTAATGCCAGTGCCCTTTCTCATCAGATGTGCCACAAGCGCTTCAGCAGCTCCAGCAACCTCAAGACCCACCTGCGCCTGCACTCAGGGGCCCGGCCCTTCCAGTGCAGTATCTGCCCAAGTCGCTTCACCCAGCGCATTCACCTGAAGCTGCACCACCGTCTGCATGCTCCACAGCCCAGCAACCTAGCTCACACCCATCTGCCTCTGGTGTCTCTCTCCTGCCTTGCCTAGTGGCACCAAGGGGCACTAGGTCTTATGATAGCACCATCAGAGGGGCAGATGGGCTGGGATGCAGACAAGATCAACATGTCCTCAGCATTCCAGGGAAAGCAAGGACAGCCAGCCTGAGGGTGGTGGCAGGACTGTCCTGGTGGAGGGGGAAGGGCAGAGCAATAAAAGGATTTTCTTTACTACAAGTTGAGCCTTCCCGAGCTTCAACAATGAAGGGAGAAGTCCTCGTAGATTTGCCAAACTTCACACCCCATCTTGGAGCAAGTCAAGACATAGTTAGTGCTGCCCACACATGGGGTAGGTGCCTGCAGCCATCTACCTCCAGCTGGGTTTGGGTTCTGCTTCCTCTTGGGACCAGGCCTTCCATCTCAGCTCACCGATGGACAGCCCAGCCTTCTAGGACTCTGCAAGGTGCAGACTGTGCTGAATAGATGTTCTAGCATCTGTCTAGATGTGTCTCTGCTGCTTCTACCACCACCTTGTCTCAGTTATAAGAAGGCCACGGGGCCCCTCAGCTGGTACTACCTGCCATGTACATGCCAGGATCTGAGCCCCCTTTGGGGATGGAGGGGCAGAAACACAGAATATCAGTGTCCATCATGACCCAGAAGCATGATGTCCCATGTGCCAGGACCAGTCACCACAGAGGGCAAAGGGCTAGGGAGGTGCTGGGCTCAGGGAAGGAGTAGAGACCCTACAAGGAATACAGGCAGGGAAGAACTGGCGAAGAGAGCCTGGGGAACTGGGATCCTCTTGGTGGCCTTTCTTCCTGCAGTGCCAGAGGGTCCCCTCAAATGTGCAGGTGTTCCCCACCCCCACTCGAGAATTAGAGAGGCAGCATCAAGTAGTGAAGGGCATCTCCTGGGAGGCAGGAGGCCCAGGTTATATCACAATAAACAGTAGTTATTAAATAACAATAGCTGCCAATTTCCAACAGGGGACGCTGTTCGAACATCTGTAGGTTTCAGAGCGACTTTCCCACCCGGGTAATAGGCGAGATGCTGGCTGCGTTGTAGGCTGTCCAAGACAGAGAGGTAGAGGGAGATGATGAGCTATAGGGAGAGAACTCAAATAGGAAGTCCACCGTGGCAGGGCAATGGCAGGGTCAGCTCCCGCCCCTACGGGTAATCAAGGTCTGTGTTCCAAGCCTACCCAGTCACCGCTTTGACCTCAAGCCAGATGTCAACCATTTGGTTAGGCCCCGCCCCGTCGGCAAGACCACACTTATTGCCGTACCCTGTCCCCGCCCTTTTGTCCTTCGTGGGGAAGACCCTTTGCTCAGCTCCGCCTTCTAGCCCCTCTTTCCGGGTACGCCTCGTTTATACCCGCCTTGAGGGGTGCCTGGCACCTCCCGGAGACCTAAAGTAGCAGCGCGTGCAGGGCCGAGGGCAGGGCCTTGGGGAGAGGGGGCTCAGGTAGAGCGACCCCCGCTGCAGCCCAGGGTAGGGGCGGCCCCTTCAGAGCCCTTGGGAGCCCTTGGGAGCCCTTCAGAGCCCTTCAAAGCGCACCCGTTGTAACAGGGTTGGTCCCCTGCTCCTGCGGGCGGAGCCACTATTTACTCCGGGGGAAGGGCGGGAGAAGGCGTTTCTCCGCAAATGAGCGGATCCGGGTGGCCCCGCCGCCCGGAGCGGTCAGTTGCCCCGGGGCTTTTCCCTCAACATGACTGAGCAGCGCAAGGGCCTGGGGGCCCGCCTGACCCGCCGCCTCGCCTGGCTAGGGCTTCGCAGGGAGCACAGGGGGAATCAGACCCTGGACAAGGCCAGAGGCCGGGATAGGTGAGGGATTGGAGGAGGGCTGCATGGGGCGTCCCTGGTGCCTAGGGTGTGTGTGTGTGTGTGTGTGTGTGTGTGCGCGCGTGTGAGAGAGAGAGAGAAATAGAGTGTAGTAGATGTTCAAATAAGTGTATGAGGGTGTGTGCGTGTGTGTGTGTGTGTGTGTGAGAGAGAGAGAGAGAAATAGAGTGTAGTGGATGTTCAAATAAGTGTGTATGAGCATAAAAATATATGCATCGATTTTGGATATGTGAATGTGAAACCGGTCTTTATAAAGTCCTCGTGATCTTTCAAAACTTTAAAACGACGATTACAATCTCCTAAGTCAGGCTAGCCCCTGCACACAATGATTTCCTCTCCGCCAGAGACAGTGTAAAGGCAAATGGAGTAGCTCTTGCTCCTCTGTGGACTTTGATTCTCACATCACAGGCCAGTTTCCCTCTGGTCTTCGTGTGTGTTTGTCATAAGTATGACCGATTCCTGAGTCGTTTTAGCCTTCACTGCATTTGTCTTTAGATGTCACGGAGGGATTCTCCCTGTCATCCCAGATTGTAATAACAATCAACCTTTATTTGCCTCTTGCTTCCTGCCTTACCTGGATTAACTCATTTAATCCTCAGAGCAGCTCTGTGAGACAGGTATTCTGGTGATTCAGATACGAAAATGAAGGTTCAAAGAGATGAAGTCACCTACTCAACATCACATAACTGCCAAGTACTGGAGCTGGGTTACAAGCTTAAGCAGTCCAACTCCAGAGCTCACATCCTGAAGTCCTGGGCTGCTCTGTTGCCTTGAGAAACCACGGAACTGGAAGCTGGAGAGCCAGAGCTCTGTCCTAACTCTAGGTGTCTCTGGTCATGTGACCTTGAACAAATTGCTTTGTCTCTCCAAGCCGGTCACTGGTAACTGATGTTTGAGTGGAAGGCTCTGTGGATGGCTGGGTAGAATGGCTGGGAGGGGGAATAGTGAAAGGGACCCCAGTAGCTCCCTGGCCCGATATCTGAAAAGAGGGTGGGGTGTTTGTGTGTCTACACAGTTACCCAGCAATTTGTTCTGATCTGAGCTTGACACAACTGTCTTCAGTTAACCCTGTGAGGGAGGGGGTCTGGTGAGAGCAGAGTAAGGGGAGGGGTTTGTGCTGTCTCTCATTCCAAAGAGAGAGAGGAAGGGAGGGCCCAGCCACCCTATGCCAGGAAGCCTGTGTGCCTGGGAGGTGCCCACACCCTGCCAGGGCCTTGCCTGTCCCTGCTGGAAGACACGCCCTCCCCCTTTACCCTCTCTGGCAGGCACCTGCCCTATAGGCCCAGGTAGTACTGCCCCTCCCTTTCCCCATTTGAGAGGAGGTGGGGTTGGAGTGCAGGTGAGTCGGGTGTGGAAGGTAGAGGAGGGATTGCATAGGCTCCTGTGCCAGCATGATGACACATCCCATGTGTGCACTTGGACTCTGTTCTCACCAGCCGTGGGAATAGGATTCAGGTACTGAAGCAGAGACCTCTGATTTCTGCTGATTTCCTGGGGTGGGGGGCAGAGTGCATACAAGAGGCAGCCAGAGCACTTCCCCATCTTGCCACCATTAGTGTGGTGATGTCCAACTAGCCTTTGGAGTGGTATGGTCCTAGTGTCTTAATGCCAAGGCATGTTAGCTGTGTGACTCCAGGCAAGTCACTTCACCTTTCTGGGCTTTAGTTTCCTTATCTGAAAAACTGAGCGCTAATACACACCTTTTAGGATTATTGTGAGGCTTAAAGGAGATCATGTGGGTACAATACCTAGTGCTAAGCCTGGCATAGGGAGGGCCTCAGCAAATGGTGAGTTTTTGAATTATACAGACATTGTCCTTTTACTATATCCTGGCCCTGATATAGGCCTAGTCCCCACTTTTGTCCAAGTGCATTCCTGTCTCTCTCTCTGTCTCTGGGGGTGGAGTGAACAGTTGGGGGAGGGAGCAGAGAGGAGGCTGCTGCATAACTACCCCCCTTCCAAGGTTTCAGGAGCTCATCCAGCCTGTGGGCTCTGAGAGGAGTGTGAGGTGGGCCTCTGGGTCCAGTCTTGGGATTGGAGAGGAGGAGGCTACTTCATTCCCTTCCCCCTGTGCTTCCTTCCCAGGCACTGGGGTGGCCAGAGCTGCCCTGACCTGGCCCAAGATGACAGCAGCTCCAGCAATGTCAGCTTCAAGGTAGGAGAGACTACAAAGAAGAAAGCTCCGGAAAGGGCAGGCCCTGAGAACCCTGACTCATAAGTCAGGCAACTGGGGTTCACTAGTCCTCCCTCTGCCACTGATTCACTGGGTAACCGTGGGCAGATCACTCTTCACCTCTAAACCTCAGTTTTCCCCTCTGCAAAATGAAAATAATAATGCCTTTCAGGGCTGCTGTGAGAAATGAGGTAATGGATGTGGAACATTCAGCCTGGGGCCTAGGTGCTCAAGAATCATGAGCTTTTTATGCTGGGGAGGCATAAAGGGTCAGTGCCTGTTCCTTGGATCCCCTTTTTCACACTTCCTGGTATAGCTTGACCTCCTCTCATCTTTGGCTCCTTTTCCCCACTTCCTGGCATGGACCCCCAGGAGGTCCATGGACCCCCAGTAGCTTAAGCTTCTGGCCACGGTTTTCCCACCTCAGGGACCTGAGCCATGGATTGGGCTATACTGGGTGCCCTCCCCTTGGAGGAACAGAGGGTCTCCTCTGGAGGTGACTCAAACAGCCGTGTATCTCTGTAGTTCTGAATACCATTAATTATTACTAGCGCTTAATTGAGTACTCGTTATGTGCCGGTGCTCTGCCTGGATTATCTCATGCAATCTTTATAGCACTCCCAGAAAGCAGGTACTATTATTATCGTGCCCGTTTTACTCATGGGGAAACTGAGATGCAAGAGGTATTGCATCTAGGAAGTAGCAGAGCTGAGATTCAAGCCTGGGTTGCCTTGCTCAGGCCCTCACATGAATCACTGTCCCCTCCTATCTTTTGAGGTGTTCAGCCTTGGAGAATGAGAGGCTGCATCTATTTCATAGATGAGTAAATTAAAGCATTTGGGATCGGTGGCCCCTGCTCAGAGATGTTGACCCCAGACTTGGCTCCTCTGTTGCCAAGAACACAAACCTGTCTTTGAAAACTGGTGGTTTGGGGGGACGGTGTCCATATGGGTCTGGGATCCTGGGCCCTTTCCCCTCTCCCCTATAACCAGGCTTGACCCCAGGGGAAGACAGCAGACAGAGCTCAGGTTTGTCCCGTTTTCAGAGGAACTCTCTTCCCTGGCTCCCTCATGTCCCAGGTACATCTCTATGGCTAGGTACCTCCTACCAGGCATGCCTGGGAATCTCAGTGGGAGGGTACTGGGGAGGTAGCTGCAGGCTCTCTGGAAGCCTGGAGCAGGAAGAGGCCATGGGCACCCGTGGTAACCCCTAATCTCCAGACAGTTGGTTCCAAAGGACTGGAGATCTGTGGATACCTGGGAAAGCAGCCATGTCAGTGTTCTCTCTGGGCCTCGTTTTCCTCATATGTAGAATGGGAGGTGGTGAGTTAAATGCCGAAGGGCTTTCCCAGAACTCTGTCCCTTTGTCCAGCTCTCATGGCCCTGGCATCCTCTCCTGAGGGCAGCTCTGTTTGGTGTCTGAGCTCTGCTTAGCTTCTCTGGTGCCAAAGAGGACAGGTAAGGGTGATTAGGGGTGCCTGAAGGCCAGGTGGAAGAAGATGCTGTCACCAGGTCCCTGCCTCTGCTTTCCCTCAGACCCAAGCCCAAAGCTGCTCAGAATGGGACCTTCGGGAAGGGAGCCTTGATTCCTGGCTTTGGAAGCGAAGACGACACAGCTCAGGGGGAGCTGCTCAGCCCCTGGGGCGCCTACAGAGGCCAGCTGTGGGCAGTGCCTCTGACATGGCCAATTATACCTCCATGGGGCTGGAGAGCCCAGCATTGGCAGCAGAGCCTGCTGGTGCCGGGCACTCCTCATGCCCAGTGCCAGCTCCCGGATGTTTGGAACAGGGAACCCCAGACTGTGCTTGCCTGCAACCTCCATGCACAGCCCCAGAGGTCCCGCTGAATCCTGAGCCACCCAGCAACCTGGAAAACATGTTGCCCCGCCCAGCATCTTTCCCCATGGCAGAGAGGACAAAGGTCCAGCCTGCTACCCCAGGGTCAATGCTGCCAGAGCCAGCCCAGATCCTACCTGAGCGTCCCTCTTCCAGGAGGACTCGCTACGACATCACTGTCATCCTGCAGGGGTGTGGGCAGGCACCAGGGGAGGAGGGTGGGGAGCCCAAACCGGCCCAACCAGCTCTCCACCCCTTCTGCCCTGAAGAATCCAGGGGCTGGCAGAGTCCTCCCCCAGGGCCCCGCCCCATCACGGGGTGCCTGACTGACCCGCCCCAGGAGCCCAGGCTAAGGGCCCCACCACCTCAGGAGAGCCCGGCCCAGAGGCAGGAGCTCCAGGCCCGCTGGACACCTGAGTTCCCACATAGACGGTGAGTACAGGTCACAGGTCGGTCCCCATGTAGGGCAAGGGTGGGAGGAGAAACTGGCCCGGCTGCCTCTCTGGGGTCTCTGCCTTGTCTCCAGACTTCTTCAACTCCGGGCCCATTCATTTGTGAGCAGACTCTGCCAACCTCTGTCTACCTAGCCTGCCTTCCTCTCCCTCCTCTCACCCACGGCCTACCCCTCGGAGCCCACTGCTGCTCTCCTCCCTCGTTCACCTGAGGAGGGGGACATCCTGTCATAGAGAGGATGAGGGAGGGCCACCTTCTCCTCAGCAATATCCATTACCCCCTGGTTCTGTTCAGGAGACCACAGACCCTGCCTGGGAATAGGCACCCAACCAAAGTGCTGAGTGTCCTGGGGCAAGTTGCTTAAACTCTCTGGGCCTTGTGTTGGAGTAGATTTGGCAGCTGAAGGTGGTTACATGATCATGCTTTGAACTCCAGAGAACTAGGTGGCCAAAATAGCAGGGATGCTTATTAATAATGCCTCAGTCACAGCAATAATTACCCCATCTGGCTCTGTGTCGGCGCCAAGGAATAGGCACCAAGATTCTCAAACCTTGGTTTTTATTTGTGTTGAAATGACTCTCCCAAATCTGTTTAGTGGGCTCAGAGGTGAAAAGGTGGGTCCCCTAAACCTCACTGAGGAGGGGTGAACATGGGACCTCTCTAGGACCACTAGGAAGGGGCACTGGGCCTCAAACAGGGCTCTGAAAAGTTCCTAATGATGATGGTGGTGGCCGTCATTTGTGGTTTGTTTTCTAATTTAATAATCCTATTTAATCCTCACAACAGACCCATGGAATAGGACTAATCCTGCTTTGCACCCCAAGGTTATAATAGGCTCAGAGAAGTTACACCATTTGCCCAAAGTCAACTAGAAAGTGAAGGGGCCACAATTTGAACGTGGTTGCCTGTGCTCTAACCACTTCTCTACCCTGCCTCTCACAGAGGTCTCATTGGCTCAGTGCAGAGAGGCTGAGTGTGCTTGTTGTACAAATTCCAAGATTTTCTGTGACCCTGTGGAGGTGAGTTTGGCAGCACTGTGCTAGTAGAGGCAGCATCAGAAATGCCCAGGCCTCTGGGCAGGAGTCAAAATACCTGATCTTGTGTCGAGGAAGAGGGAATGTGGGACCCGGACTGACTGAGACCTACCTGGGTGCCCCAGCTGGGAAAGAAGGGCTGAGAGAGGGAAGGTGGTGGAGGAAGCAGACCTTGGAGAGGGGCAAAAGAAGCAGTAGGTTTTGCTGGGGGGACTGGGGATCTACCTGCCACCCCCTGGCTCTTTTGGGCACAGGCGGATAATGACAGACTCTGGCTGGAGGTTAGAGCTCACTTAGGAGGAAGTGGACCTCTAGGGACCCTATTGTTTTATGTCCCTAGGGCTCTGGGTGCAGGATTGGCAAATATAGCGGGGAGAGAGGTAGGACACAGTTGGATCTGCACGTGAGAATGTGTATGCATCCAAGAGTGTGCGTCTATGTTCAAGTGCATGCAAATTTCAAGAGGAGGAGGACTTGGAGCCGCGAATTGACTGTGTGCGTGTATTGTGAATGTGTGCTTGTGTCATTGTGTGTGTGTTCTGTGTGTCGCTGTGTCTCTGAGTGTGTGTAACTCTTACTCTGTGTGTGTTTGTATGTCTGACTGTGTAGTCTACATAAGTGTCCGTATATGTTTTTGTGCTTGTTCAACTCTGTGGGTCTGTGCAGGGGTCTGTCCATGTGTCAGCGTGTGCCTGTGTGATGCAGCATGTGTTTGTGGGCATGTGAGCCTATGGACTGGTTTGGCCTAGTTTGAGGGTGACTCATGGGTAAGCGGGGAGAATCCAGGACTTGTTGGGTTAGATAGAGCTCTTTCCCACACTCCCCCCGCCCCTTCCTCAGCCTCTCCCTTGCTGGCTCTATACACTTTATTTGGAGGTCACAGGTTACTCTGCCAACAAATCCACTTCTGAAGTGGGCCTTGAAGAAGAGACTGCTCTGCTGCTTTGGGAATGGGCACTTCTGCTGGCCAAGGAAAAGCATCCTGGCTCTCTGGGGTGTGTCTTCGGAGCAAGGACAAAAAGGGGGAGCTATATAGGCAGGCAGATTCCAGCATCATTTGAAGAACATTCTAGCAGTCATGACTGTCCAAGATTCAGACAGGTCAACTCTCAACTGGTGACCTCCCTGTCCCTAGAGGTATGCAAGCAGAAGTGAATGATCACATATTTATGGAATGACTGACTGTCAGGGGTGTTGTCCAGGGGTAGGGTTGGGTTGAAAGAGGCATTGCTTTCTGATTGTTGGGAGGTTCCTGACAATATCTGATCTGATTATCAATAGCTTTCTTGGAAGCTGCTCTCCTGTTGCTTTGCCAAAGCCTATAGGGCCTTCCAAATGTGGTTCCTGCTTGTATGTCTAATTCTTTGACCCCTGGACTCCTAGGATACCACCTTCATGGGAAAGTTGGCTTTGGATGAACCTAACCAGGGTGTAGGGCATCACCTAACACAATTAGCATTGAATAAGTGAATGAGTGAATGAATGAATGACTTAGAATCCAGACCTTGCCCTTTACTATTAACACCACCAGGGACTGGAAATCTTAGCAAATAACCTTGTTATTAAGGTTATTCAGAAGTGGAGGGGAGACATGGGGGCTCAGCAAGGGAGGGAAGCTCCATGAGGGGGAGTCCCAGTGAGAACAGGGGCTCTGTTGGAATAAAGGGGGCTCCTCAGTGAGGACAGGGGAGAGGGTCAGGGCCTTGGCGAAGGGCTGCACTCCAGGGCCTCAGGTGTCTGATTATGTCCTGCTCTCTGGAATTCTGGCCTAGGGAAAAGATTTGGGCCCCCCACCTTCCCCATACACAAGCCTTTTCTGGAGCCACTCAGACTCTGTCCTGGGCCAGGCTACATGCTGTCATAGCCACAGTGAGTCCCGAGTCAGGTCAGGCTTCCTTGGGCCTCAGCCTCTTTCATCTCTGCCCCTCATAAAACCTGAGTCATTGCTGGAGCCACAGGGCAAGGTCAGAGTTCTGGGTTCCACCAACTTCTTAAGGGGGAGGGTGATAGAGATGAGAGAGGGCAGTTGTGGGCATGGGTTCATTTTTGGCCTTAACTTCCCTTATCAGGGTATGGGTGCTGCCTCATGAGAGGAGGAACAGATCTGAAGACAGGCTGGAACTGAAGCTGGGGGTAAACAGGCTGACCTCTTGGGTCTTTGGGCTTGAGAATAGGATCGCCCTTGTCAGTGCAGCCTGGAAGGCATAGTGGGGGCTGGATGGCCCCTCCAGGACTGCTGTGGCCCCGTTTAAAAGTAAACTTCCAAATCATAGAGTCTCAATTTACCAGGTAAATACATTAGGAAGTTTGGTATGGTAGTTAAGCACTTAGGGCTAAGATTCAAATCTTGCCTCTGCTACTGTGTGACTCTGGACAAATTTCTTAACCTCTCTGAGCCCTTTTCCCCCTTCCTCTTCAAAATGGGAATGTTTGTTTATAATTCATTAATAATTTATTCTTTATGAGGTATCAAATGCATAGGATTCTTTTGAGGATTCCATGAGACAATGCACGTAAAGCATTTAGCATGGTGTTTGGCACAGAGTAAGCCCTCAACCAATTGCTGTTGTTGTTGTTGTTGTTACTATCAAAACAGAGACTGACTGGAAAGTTTCTAGGGAGCTTAAAGGTCTTCTCAAACAGTTATTACTATTCCCTGTTTAGTAAAGGAGGTAATGGAAACCCAGAAGGATCAAGGACAGTCAGAAAAGAAATAACCCTACCCCTAAAAAGAGTGAAGTTGAGAGGGAGAGGACCCCAGGAATGAGCTCAGAGCCTTGGCCTCAGGTGCAAGAGGGAAGATGCCTGGATATGGATTCAGATGTGAATTCAAAGCCCAGCTTGGCAGCTTGACGGCTGCATCACCTGGGCCAGCCACTCCTCTTTTCTGACCCTCGGTTTTTTTCATCTGTACGATGGGGGAAATAATCACAGAGGAGAGAATTGAGAGAAAGTGCATTCAAGTTCGAAGCGCTGGGTCCTGAGGGGCTTCATCCAGACCCACAGATGCCTGCTGACATACACATATGCTCTAGCAGTCACACCATGTGCTCATGCTAATGCACACGTGTGCACACTTGCTGGTGTTTGGTCACAATTCTCCAAGGAGACAGTATGAAGTTTATGAGCCAGCATTTCAGTTTATAAGGCGAGTTTTTGTTCTTTCTCACTTATTGGATCCTGACGATAACCCTATGAACCAAATACTCTTATTATTACAGTTTTGTGACTGGGAACCCTGAAGCTTGAAGGGAGGAGTGCCCTGCCCAGGGTCATCCCGCTAGCGAGTGACAAGGCCAGGGGAAACCCACCTTTGTTTGAGGCCAAAACCCATTTTATAATGGCAGGAACAGGGGCAGAACAGCTGACAGGTTTTCAGCTTTCTAGTTTTGGGCTCCCGGAGGACTAGATCCAGGGCTCCTTGGACAGAGCCCAAGCCCTGTCCGTAGGCCGGTGGGGTCAGACCATTTGCCTTTCTGCTCTCTCCCTTCCCTCTTTTTCCAGGCTCAGGCTTCAGCTTCATCCCTGGAAGGACCCTGGCATAGGGGATCACCCGAAAGTGGGGAGAGGAGTGGGAGAGCTGAGAGTATCATGCCCATTTTACAGATGAAGAAACAAAGATCAAATGATTTGCTTGAGGTTACCCAGGCTGACCTCAGCAGGAGTAGTTATTCTGCACTATAAAGAGCCACACTTACTACTCTGACCCTGTCTCTCTCCTTCCTGGCACCGTCTGCAGGGAGCTGGGCCACAGTGAACAAAGGATGCTTCAGAACAGGTTGCCGGGGCCCAACATGGAGGAGGCAGGAGGGCCCCCGGCTCAGGGTGAGGCCCGAGTGGTGAGTACCAGGCTGACATGGCGACAGCGGCCTCCTGCCCAGGAGGAAATCAGACACCGTTTTCACAAGGTGTCCCTGGTGTCAGGGTCCCGGATGCAAGCCCCCCGGGAGGACACGTGCGATTGCGATCACAGCAACCATGGAGAGAATGTCAATGGCTTTGCTGCACAGAAAGAAGAGACTGTGAATCACCAAGGCCCCCAGGGAGGGGCTGGCTCCAAGAGCTTCCAGAGCCATGGGCCTATTTTCTCCAGGAAGTACACATTACCCCACAGGGAGAAAAGGCTGCTGGGGAGGCTGAAAGAGGCTGTGGACCAGGGCAATGGCAGCCCCCAAGACCCCAGGACTGAGCCACCAAGCCTGGGAGCCACGGCCAGGACTGAGTTTTCGGTGCCTTTGCCTGGGCCCCGTGAACCGAGCCCCCACCCAGGTGTGGGCCTTGAAGAACGGCAGGTGACACGCACTGTGAGGACCACTGTGGTGGTGGGAGGACACGTGGACCGACGGGTGAGCAGCTCTGTGACCTTGGAGCCATCACTCCCTGGCAAGGCTCTGCCAAGGGGCCGCAGTGCTGTGCGCACGGTCCATACAGTGGTGGTGAGCCCCAGAACTGAGGGCTCGCCAGGCCAAAGTCAGGCCCGGGAGCTGCTCAGTAGCCTAGTGCCTACTGAGCGAAGCCCACCGGCCAGCCGGCTTCCCAGGCTCATGGCTGCTGTGCTGAGGAGTCCAGGTCTGGGCAGTACAGAGAGCACAGCCCTGGGGCAGCTGCCTGAGATGGAGTCAGTGCAGCCAAAAGACAGATCTGCCCTGGCCCCTGCAGGCATCTCAGAATGTGCCCACCCACCTCAGAACGAGGATGTCCCTGCCGCTTGCCTAGATCAAGACCAGGGCCGAGCCCTGGTTGCTAGGGCCCATGAGGTCCCAAGGGTGCAGGGAGCCTCCAGCCCCACGCAGCTCCCTCTCCAGACCTCTCAGGACCACGTACCAGTGCCCTCCTCTCCCAGACTCCAGACCCACACCTCCTCCCTGGGCCTAGTCCACCCCCCTGAGCAGCCTATGGTGCCTACTCACCCCAGAGCTCAGCTCACTCTTGATCCCAGGGAACCCCAGGCCCTGCCCTCTGTAAAAAGGGAAGGGCTCACAGATCCCATGGTAAGGAGTGAGGTTGTTATGGTCCCTGATATGGTCCCTGGACAACCTCTTGCTCCATCCTCTACAAGAAGGAAGGCTGTCCCCAGCCCAGGAAATCTTTCTGCTCCATCTTCCCCAAGGAATAAGGTTGTTCAGGACTCTGAAAATGTCCCTATCTTCTCCTTTACCCAGAAAGAGATAGTGCAGAGCTCTGATTTTCCTGCCGAACCATCCTCCATCCAGAAAGAGGCTGTGCAGGGTCCTAGTGCTCCTGCTGCTTCGTCCCCCAAACCAACCAAGGTTGTTCAGAGCCCAGAAGGCAGGCCTAGCACCGAGAAAGAGGCTGTCCAGGGCATTGAAGGCAGCCTTGTCCCTTTCCTCACCAAAGAAGTGTCTATTCAAGACCTGACTGCTCCTGCTGTCCCACTCCCTCAGAAGGATGAGGTTGTCCAGAGACCTGAAGGGAGCCCCATCTCATCTTCCACCTCAAAAGAGGTGGTCCAGGGCCCTAGTGCTTCTGCTGCCCCATTTTCCACTGAGAAAGTGGTTGTCCAGGACCCTACTGTTCTCCCAGCTCCCTCCTCAGTGGGCAAGATGCCCCCCAGCCCAGGGGGTCCCCCTGCCCCAGTGCCGATGGGAGCAGAGGCCAGCCTGGAGTCCCAGCTTGTTCCTGACTCCACTGAGGGCAAGGTGGTCCCAGAGCCATCGAGGGAGGAGGAGGTGGCCCTGGCGGCTGACCTGGAGATTTTCTTGGATACCCTGCGGAGCATGGAGCCCCCCAAGATCCTCCACACTCACCGGTTGCCACGAGCCCCCCGCTCTTCTTACTTGGCCATGTATGCCACGCTGCCTGCCATTGAGGAGGACCAGCCTGGACCATGGGTGCTGGAACACAGCCCTCAGGAGGTGCCCACACCGGAAGAAGAAGAGGAGGAGGAGGAGGAGGAGCCAGAGAACCCCTACCTGAGCGATGACGAGAAGCTCCAGCGCAGGAAGGAGAAAGCTGGGCCCAGCCTCTCCTGGGACTCCCGCCCGACCCGGCCCCCCCAGGCCTCTTACTCTCCTCTGGAGATGATGAAGAAGCATGTCACAGATGCTAAGGGCCCCCACTCAGAGCCAGAGTGGCAGGTGGGCAGCAGGCCCACTTCCCGTCTTGGAGGCAGCCTTCTCTTTGGTGGTCTGGAACCACTGGGCACAAAACTATCTGCTCTGGCCCCCCACGGGGCACCAGGTCTCAGGAAGGTGCCAGGACAGCTGCCCCTGCTCTGCAGTGAAAGGCCACCACCAGAGAAGCCCACATGTACCAGGCCCCCTGAGGGCTGGGTGAGTCAGGCCTTGGGTGGGCAAGGGAGGGTGCCTGGCCTCACCAGGTTTGGATGGTGTGAGGATCATGATTCTGGGAGGAAGAGTCTCCACAGGCCCGAGGTTTGGACCTGAGGTCTGGTTCAGTGTGACCCTGTGTAAGCTACATCTCTCTGGGCCTCAGTCTCCCTGTCCAAACAACAGGGGATTTGCACTGTGGATTCCAAAGGGCTCAGTGGCTCCGATCTCTTGGAAGCTGGGGAAAGGGAGCAAAAGGAACTGAGCTCCTTGGACTGCATGATGAGGCCCCTGGTGGCTGGGGACAAGTATGGCATCCTCCGTAGGGGTGGAGGCCAATAGAAGGGATGTGAGATGCTTGGAGTGGTGGGAGGCAGTAAGGAGACAACCCTATAAGACTTCTTACCACCGCCTCCATTCCAGAGTCCAGCATCGAAGACCCAGGGCAAACTGAATACCAGGCCTGGAAAGGTAGGGGGGCGGGAGGCAAGTATGTGTGGGGGGTAGCAGGAGGTGGCAGCCTGGGGACAGAGCTTGAGGACCCCCTCTGTGCCTTCTCCAGATGATCCTCTTCTCGGAGCCCGGCTGCCAAGGCAGCAGCAGGGAGGTTTGGGAAGACACTGCCGATGCCTCCAGCTGGGCCCACGTGGCCTCCATAAGGGTGGTTCGAGGCTGGTGAGTGCAGAGTGCTCAGGGAGAGACGGCCTGCTTGTGAACCTGGGGCAGTGAGGACAATGAGACGTACCCAGGCCGAGTGGCAGAAACTCCTTCAGCTCCCCAGAGACCCTGTTTTGTGGGTACATCCTCTCTCACCCAGTGATCCTGGGTTTCTGTGCCCACAGCTGGCTGCTGTATGAAGAGCCGGAGTTCCGGGGCCAGAAGCTGATTCTGCCTGAAGGAGATGTGGAGCTCGGAGCCTCAGGGCCAGCGTGGAGTACCCAAGGCATCGGCTCCCTGAGGAGGGTTGTCCGAGTGAGTAGGCCAGGGTGTGGGGCGGATGCTGCTTTTTCTACCCTGGGCCAGGGGCCCTGAGAAGGGAGACAGCCTCAGGTTGCTAGAGTTGGAATCTCTGGGAGAGAGCATATGGAGTAGGGGGCTGAAGGGGGATATATTATGAATTAACCTATAGATTCCTGACCTTGGAGCTGACTGGGGAGTGCTCAGCCTGGCTTGGGGAGGCAGGGGCCAGGCAGAGGCCAAGCCCTAGCTTGGGAAAGCAGCTTGGGAAAGTTCGAGCTGGTGCTGGAAAAGGATTCAGTTAGAACAGCAGAAATAGTTGGGGGTGGATGTGGGTGCTCACTCACTCCCAGGGCCCAGGCTCAAAGGTGCCTCAGATGTTTGTTCATTCATTGGCTCAAGGATGCTCGTTGATGTCTGTTGTGTGCCAGCCACCATGCCAAACAATGAGGGTTTGGCAGGGAGACCTGCTCTCTGCCCTGCAGGACTCAGGGTCAAACTAGGGTATCAGGGTGGGGTTTGCAGCAGGAAAGCCATATAATCAGATTAGGAGTTTAGAAACACATCCCTCTGGCTGACAGGAGATAAAAAGACTGGATGGGGATCCCAGAGGCAGGAAGACCGGGAACGTCTGGGATTTCCAGCTAAGGCACACCTCTGAATTTGAGGGAGGGAGGCGTGGTTTGAAAAAGCATAGTCAATTTTATAGTTTCATGTCTGTAAATTGGGAAAAAACCACCGTTTTCATAACACCAATTTACAAACTACAGAAATGAAGCTTGACAAAATCATGTTGGCCACTAGGGAGAAAACAGGGCAGATGGATGTTTTGTTTGGTTTGGTTTTTAATGAAAGGAGGAATAACTCCGAGTCCAGAGCTGTTGCAATCCCCCTGGTAAGAGAGGACAAGAGGTGACGAGTCTTAACTAGGACAGTGGCCCAGCCATATAAAAAGGGAAATAATTTTCAAAGCCTCTCCAGAAACACACAAATGTTTGTGGACAGTTTATTGTGAGCTTCTCACGATAAATTCATCTTTGTGTGGGAGATAACAAAGTACAAGAGGAAAACAAGGACTTTGAAGTCAGGTGAACCCAGATTCATTTGATTCATTCAGCATTGACTGGGCACCTACTGTGTTCCAGGCACATGGGAGGTACTGGGTTGCTATGGTGAACAAAAACTAAACTGCTCTATTTTTGGCCCTGCTACTTACAGACTGTGTGCCCTCAGGCCACTTAACTTCACCAAGCCTCACTTTCCTAGTCTGTGAATGGAGTAATAACTCCCAATGGGAGGACTAAGTGAGATGGGGTAGGACATACCCTTAGCACTGTGTCTTGCACTCAGTCGACACTTCATAAAGCATCTGATGGAATAAGTGAATGAAAATAGTCTTGGTGAGGAAGAAATACCCAGAATGCAGAGGGTCTGCTGCTTCCTGGGATGAGGTGCAGATGGAGCCAAGCCTGGACAGGGTCAGGAATTATACATAAAGGAAGGGTCAAAGTTAGACCTCAGGAAGCAGCTGTCCATCCCACCCATCCCTCCACCAGGCTGGAAGTCAGGCTGCCCAGAAGCAAGGAAAAATGCGTGGCACTAGGCAGGTATCTGCTAGGAACTTTGGTCTCCTGAAGGTCTAGTGCAGAACCAGCATGGTCTTTGGTCTTGGGCTTGTTTGGCTGACCTTGAGAGAACACCCCAGTCATCCTCCTGGACCCGGGGGAGATGGCCACAAAGGTTTCCCAGAAGCCCCCTGAAACCCTGCTGGACAGACTTGGAGAAGCAGATGCAGGCTGGGGTAGTCTCTGAGGGGTTTTTGTTACACTTTATTTTTCCACCCCTCTCCCACAGAACTATATTACCTCGGAAATCAGCCTGTACTCTGAGGAGGGTTTCAAAGGGGAGCAAGTGAAGCTAACTGAGGCCTTGGAGGACCCCCAGAGCCTGGGGAGGCCGCTACAGGTGTCATCTGCCACTGTCTCTGCAGGACTGTGAGTCTGGGATGTTCTGGAA
This sequence comes from Pteropus medius, assembly GCF_902729225.1. Classification (NCBI taxonomy): domain Eukaryota; kingdom Metazoa; phylum Chordata; class Mammalia; order Chiroptera; family Pteropodidae; genus Pteropus; species Pteropus medius. Next base: position 4,873,257 of record NW_024354503.1, on the reverse strand, counting down.
TCCCTTCATTTCATATTCACTGTGCTGACATGACACAGTCCCTGCCCTCAAGAAGTTCACAGTCTACTGGTGGGGACAGACAAATAAGCAGACGGTGGCAATCCAGAGTTCCAGGGCTGGGGAGCACGGAGCTGTGGGAACACAGAAAAGCACCAAACCAGCCTGAGGTCAGAGAAACTCTCCTAGAGGGGGGGACTCCTCAGCTGGGTTGAGTTGGCTCCAGAAGAAAATAAGTTCCCTGATGGCAGGGATTTGTATGCTTTGTTCACTACTGTATCACTGATGCCTGAAGCAGAGCCTGGCACAGGGTAGATGCCCCTAAATATTTGTTAATTGAATGAATGGGGAAAAGACTATATCTAGCAGAAGAAACAACACCTGCAAAGACCCAGAGATGAGACATCTTGCTTTGAAACTTCAGTCTGGCCAAAGAAAGCAGCAAGTGGGGAGATGTGAGGCCCAGCAGGAAGGCAGGGGGACAGACCGAAGGGCCTCTAGTGCAGCTGTGCTGTATTGTGAGGCTAACTGGGAACTACTAGGGGTGTTCAGGAAGGTATGTGTACTAGAAAAAACCCTCCAATTGCTGTGTGGGGCCAGGCCAGGGGAAGGGAGACTGATGGAGTAGCTGCTGCAGATTATGGGTGCCTGAAATGTTCTCCAGAGTCCACATGCCAGGGGCCTCTCCCCCCAAACCTCCTCCACTCCAAACCTTCTCTTCCATTCACCAATCTGTGTCCTGAGCATCTGGGGAGCAGCTGCCTCTCTGCCTCCCCTCCTCTCCAGGTGGCTGCTGTACCCCAAACCCTTCTTTGAAGACACTCCCTGCATCTTGGAGCCTGGAGAGTACCCCACCTCAGAGGCCTGGGGTACATCAAGCTCCAGCGTGGGTTCCCTGAAGCCCATGAGATTGGTAAGGAGTAGGTGGTCTTAGGTAGCCTTGTCCTGCAGTCTGGGGAAAGAGGCAGGACCTGGGAGCTCCTTCTCGGAACAGGATTGAAAGAGAGGGTGGATTCGCTCAAGGGGTGGCAGATAGGGAGGATATGGGGTTGGCCATTTTTAAGGATCTCAGGATCAAGTAAATCCTAGGTCACCAGCCCCATCTGCCTTTCCCTACCTCTGGGCCAGTGTCTCAGCTCTGTCTCCTTTATAGGGCTGCCCAAGAGTGGAGAAGCCAGGGGAGCCCAAGGTAAGAGTTGAGGCTTCAGGGTCAAAGAGGGCCTTTGGGTGAGGTGTGTATGTGTGGCTATCTCAGCCTGACTAGAAGATGGGAGAAGAGGGCTCCAAGGGTCAGAAACTGGGTCTGGGAGGGTGGAACCCAACAGGCTCACTGGGAACTGGCTTTTGATATGCAACTACTAGGTCAGAAAAGAGACAGGAGTTAAGTAAGGGTGGGTGTGGGAGGTTGGGGGAGGGGGGCTCAGTGAGGGAGTGGGAGGGCTTATCTAGCTCTGGGCTGGTGCTGGACAGAGCCATCTTGGGCTGGCTGGGTGCTGTTGGGTTCAGATCACTCCCCACCAACCCAACTACTCCTTTCCCCCAGGCTGTGGTGTATGAAGCCCCAGGCTTTCAAGGCCGGAGCTGGGAAGTGAGCAGAGACATCTACAACCTTCAGCAGCCAGAGGACAGCCACAGCCCCCACCTGGCTTCCGTGGGGTCCCTACAAGTTCTTGGTGGCTGGTGAGGACTCAGGACCCTTCCTTCTACCATATCTCCCCTCTGGCCTCTACCTTGGGGGTGGGGAGTGATCTGGGTTGCCTAGGGGTGGGGGCAGCTGTCTTACACATCCAGGGGTCTCTTGTGACTGAGTGTCTCTGTTTTCCCACAGCTGGGTAGGCTATGAGAAGGAGGGCTTCCGGGGCCACCAGTATCTGCTGGAGGAGGGCGAATATGCTGACTGGTCACACTGGGGGGGCTATGATGAGACGCTGACCTCCCTGCGGGTCATCCGGACGGTAAGCAAGGACAAGTGGTCCATCTCTCTGCCTCTGGCCACAGCCATACTCCGGTGGTACAATTTGTTAAGGGGAAGAATTTGTGCTCTATCAGTGTTCCCTGAGGTCTAGCCTTTCTCCCTGCAGCTGCTCCTCCCCAGGCCACACTGATCACCTCACCCCAAAGTCCCCTGGTGGGCTGCCTCCCAGGGGTCTGGGCACTCTCAGGGGTTTCTGTTGATGGGCGGGGAAAACCTGACTGTCCCTGGGGCCCAGGACTTTGCGGACCCGGCCGTGGTGCTGTTTGAGGCCATGGACTTCGAGGGGCACGGCGTAGAAGTGAGCGAGGCACTGCCGGACTTGGAGCTGGCGAGACACGGCCCACACACGCAGGCTATCCACGTGCTCAGCGGCGTGTGAGTGACCCCGGGAGCGGGGTGGGACCCGGGTGGTTCCAGCGTAGGTGCCGGCTCCATCCCGCTGACCCGCGCCCCGCCCTTCCTGCAGGTGGGTGGCCTATCAGGAGGTGGGCTTCTCCGGCGAACAGTACGTGCTGGAGAAGGGCGTGTACCGCAACTGCGAAGACTGGGGAGCGGGCAACAGCGCCCTCGCCTCGCTGCAGCCGGTCCTGCAGGTGCGTGCGGGCCGCCCGGGACTGAGCATCCGGAGGGCGGGGCTTGGAGTCTGGGATAAGCCCACCGTAGGAGAGTGGGACTAGGACGCGGACAGGAGCTTGCGGGGGCGGGGCCTCTGGGAGGGACGGATCTAATACCGACCTAAACTCTGCGAGAGCTACAATTAAGGGCGGGAATATTGAAAAGCAGAGGAACTGAGGCTAGCGGCCGATACACTCCTTAAGTTTCGAAATTGGTTCCTCTCTTCAGGTTGGGGAGCACAATCTGCACTTTGTCTCAAAGGTAAGGAGCTGGTGGGGACTTATGTCTCTCCACTCATTTCAAATCTCTCCCCCTTTCCCCCAATCATTCTGGCTCACTCCATAGCCCTCCTGCACTTATTTATTCCTGTCTCTGGCCCCAGATTCAGCTTTTCTCGGGCCCCAACTTCTTGGGAGACCACATCTCATTCGAGAATGACCAGACCTCTCTTCCCGCCTCCTTCCAGCCCCAGTCCTGCCGTGTCCACGGCGGCAGGTGAGGACGTAAGGGAGGGGAGGCTCAGAGGTGCGGGAGAGGGGGCCGGGGGAGGGGTGGGGGGAGGCGGGGCACACCTGCTCTGAAGTGCTTAACTCAGTATGAAAGTCAAGGCTGCAGAAACAGTCTTTCTTCCAAATGATTTCCTTACTCTGGCTGCCTTGAAATGAGCTATTCTGTCCCGAAACATTAAATTTTAAAATAAAGCAAAGTTTTAATGGAAAACTTTAATAGAAAATGTAAAACTTGTAGAAAATATAGTATAAAGAACCCCAGTCTTGGTTTTTTTTTTTAGTGTATTTAAAATCCCTGACTCAACATAAAATTTCACAGGTAAATATTTCAATGTGTATCTCTGATAAGAAAGGACCCTCCACACACAGGCACACATAGCCACAAGTTATTATTACATCTAATAAAATTAATAATTTATTAATGTTACCTAATCCCAGTCCATGTTCAAATTTCTCTTATTGTCTCAAAAAATGCTTTAGTAAAATCGGTTTGTTTTTCTCAGGATCCAAACAAGGTCCACGCACTGCATTTGGTCAGTTTGGTCTCTGGTGTACACATGCCTCCCTTTCTCTGTTATATACCACTTATTTTTTCGAAGAAACTCAGTAATTTGCCCTGTGAATTTGCCATCTTCTGTATTTGGCTACTGCTTCCTGGTGGTGTCTTTTAACTTGTTCCTCTGCGTCCCATATTTCCTGTAAACTGGTAGTTAGATCTAGAGGCTTGATGAGATGGAGGGTATTTTGTTTTGTTGGCAAGAGACTATATAGGTGGTGCTGTTTACTTCTTACTGAATCACATCAAGAGGCTTGTGTCTGCTTGTCCCACTTTTAATGATATTAAAATCTCTACATCATAAGAGTCCCCATTTACTGTTCATCTAATGGTTTTATATCCATCGATGATAATTGCCTACATCTGTTACTTCTTTAGAAGTTACAAAATGGTGATTTTCTAAAATTTGTTATTCCTTCTACACATATTAGCAGAAATACTTCTACAAAGAATAATTTTCCTTTTCAACTATTTATCTGAAATACTTTATACAAAAAAAAAAGGCATTTTATCTTTCCCAAGGATCAATGTTTGCCCCTTTCTCCTGATCAGTTTTCAGAATAATTTCTGAATTGGTGCCATAACAACCACCAAAGCTGACCAATGAAGATTTTTTTTAAAGTATTATTATGAACTCATGGATTTTTATGAATTTGTAATGCTTCAGTACATTGGAGTCATGGTTCTTTTGTGTACTCAAATTGTTCCATCTTTGGCAAATGGGAGCCCCTTCAAATTGCCTCCTAGGTCCTTTTGACATGACCTCAGTCTTTTTTTTTAATATATAATTTGCTTATTTTTCTGGTACAATTAGATGCTCCAGGATAATTTTGCATTTTTTTGTCCAAACTTGGAATTGGCCATTTCCCGAGGAACTCTGGTTCTTTTTAGTGGGAAATGGTATTTAGAGACCAAAAATCTGCCTGCGAGGTGTTTCAAAATTATAATACTAATATTACTACCAACAGTGAAACCCAGTGAATGCTGTTTGAGGTTTCTCTGTGGTTCTTTTTGTCCTCAGGACATTCACGTACATCCCATTTGGTATGTACAGTTCAAAATATTGTGTTTTTAAGACATTTGAAATAATGCGTGGTTTTTCTGTGTGGTTATGCCATCAACCTGATACACAGATTTGTTTATTTTATTTTAATTTTTAGGAATATTTTTTATTTTTATTTTAACATTTTTTAATTACATAAAATATTTACAGTGTTCCTGTCTTAGCATAGGCTGCTGTAACAAAATGCCATATACTGCATGGCTTAAACAACAGAAATTTATTTTCTCACAGTTCTGGAGGCTGGGAAGTCCAAGATCAAGGGCTGGCCAGTTTGGCTCCATGGTCAGGGTCATCTTCCCTGCTGGCAGCCGGCTGCCTTCTTGCTGTCACCCCACATGGTGGAGAGAGAGCTCTTATCTCTTCCTCTTCTTACAAGTACACTAATCCCATCATGGGGGCTCTACCTTCATGACCTAATTACCTCCCAAAGGCCATTATTTGAGGGTAGGGCTTTAACATGTGAATTTTGGGGAGATACATTCAGTCCTTAGCAGTTCCAAAGTCAAGTCTTAAACAACTTAGTTTCCATCTCTGTCCTTTTTCCTTCCTCCTATACGTGATTTTTATTTTATTTTTTTAGCAGTTGGTTTATTCGTCCATTTTTTTTGGAAGACGTAAGCAAATATACACTCATTAAAGACTTACATATAACTATAGAAACCAAATATATTTTGTTTTCCTCCTCCCTCATGTTCTTACACAAAAAGAAGCGTACTATAACCTGGTGAATATACTAAAGGCCACTGAATTATATACACTTTAAAAGTGAATTTTGTGTCGTATGAATTATATCTGTTTTTAAAACAAAGCATACAAAGTCACTTTATATCTCTTTAAGAGCTGTTTCTCATTCCCTTTTACTGCTATATTATACTCCATATTTTTAGTGCATTCGACCAATCTCCTGCTGATGGCCATTTGGGCTGCTTCCACTCTGCTAGTGCACACAGTGCTGTAATGAATGTCCTTGTGCATATGTTATTTTATGTTTTCTAAGGGGGTCATTGGGATAGATTCTGAGAAATGAGATCGCTGAGTAACTGCATAGAGTTTTGCTTGATATCGCCAAATTTCCCTCGATGAGAATAGTCCTTTCTTACGTCTTACCTCAGTTCCTGTTGCTGCAGTGCCTGTTCCTCCTTGACCTCCCCTGGATCAGAGGGGTCGTGATCAAGTCTGTGTCCACCCTGCTGTATCTCAGGGGGCCTGGCCAGGCTGAAGACAGGGCAGGCTCAAATATCCACCCACTCACATCCTCCCACTCTTCCCCTTCCCCAGCTGGATCCTGTTTGATGAGAAGAACTTTGAGGGTGACCAGCACGTTCTCTCCGAGGGCGAGTTCCCCACCCTCACGGCCATGGGCTGCCTAGCCTCCACAGTCCTGGGCTCTCTCCGGAAGGTACCCCTGGTAAGTGTCCCTGTCTAGTTCCAGGCAACCCCTGAGGGAGGGGGTGCTGCTGGGGGGGCGAGCATCCTGAGCCTCTTCTCATTGTTGAGGCTTGAATCCAGTCTTCTTCAGAATCACCCCAGGTCCCCCTGACCCCAGGGCTTCAAAGCCAGTTCAAGTTACTAGAGATTTATTGAGCACCTGATGAGATAGGTCCTGGAGACACTGAAATAAATCAGCCCCGCTTTCAAGGAACCCATGGTCACGCTGACATACAGATTACAATGCAGAGTGGTGTGTCCAGATACAGAAGTGGTACGGGACAGGAAGGAGTAGCACTCAGGGGTGTGCTGGGGGACAGGGGCCGGACTGCTAAGGCAGTGGTTCTGTGCAGGGAGGAGTGACACAGAAAGATGGCTTCGCTGCCACGTGGAGAATGGGTGGGTGGAGGCAAGGCAGTGGGGTTGCCGCTATAGTAAGCCAGAATAAATCATGATATCTTAGACCAGGGAAGATATGGAGAGAAGTAACAAGAACCTTATTAAAAATCTGAAGTCTGTGTAGGACTTGGAGACTGACTGGGTGGGCCAGCAGCAGCTGCATGAGCAGAATGTCTGGCCTTTACTGAGCACACATCATGCTCCAGGCAGTATTTAAAAGACTTCCTGTATGCTAAGGGGTTTAATCCTTACTACAACCCTATAACCTTTGTTACTATTACCATCTCCCTTTTCCAGATGTGAACACTGAGGCACAGAGAGGTCATGAGACTTGCTTCAGGTCATACAGCTGGTACCAGGCAGAGCCAGGTTCTCCCTTACGCAGCTCATCTCCTGAGTCCAAGCTTTTTATAACTATATGCTGGGCTCTGAAGACAGATAGACCTGGTTCTGAAGCCCAGATTTAGGGCCTTGAGCAAGTGGTTTAATCTTCTCCAGCCTCAGTTTCTCCTCTGCTAAGCACATACCTCATAGAGTGGTTGAGAAATTATAATGAGATCAGGTAAAGTGCTTAGCACTTTACTGGCATGTAGTAAGCCCTGAATATTTGAGAACTGCTATAATTACCAGTATTATTAGTATACTATTCTTAAAAGTGCCATTTACTGAGGAGGGGGTTTGAGGGACAGTGGGGTGCCCAATCTGGCACATGCCATATCTGAGAATCTGAGGGACATCCAGCTGGCAATTTCCAGGAGCTCAGGATGAAAGAGGGCCTGAAATACCCATCTGGGAGTGGGGGGACTGACTCTGGGGCTAGAGCTCTTGTGGCCTTACCCCTTCTCCATGCTCCCGGGCCCCCAGCACTTTTCCGAGCCCTCCCTTTTCCTGTATGGCCTGGAATGCTTCGAGGGGAAGGAGATTGAGCTCAACGGGGAGGTGCGGAGCCTGCAAGCTGAGGGCTTCAACAACCATGTGCTGTCTGTGCGGATCCAGGGGGGCACGTGAGTGGATTCTGGGGAGGCACAGGGGATTGGGGGCTGCAGTGAGTGAGGGCTGGGTCCCTGGCCTCTTCCCCCTGCCCACTTCTACTCCCCACTCCTAGCCAAGGAGGAAGGAGAAGTGCAGACTGAGGAGGGTCATTGGCTCTCAGGGCTTGGACGCTAGCTAGCCCTGGGGTATGTTGATGGGGAGTCTCCTGGACCCTCCTCTGTCCTCCAAACCCCAAATTCACTTCCCAGCCTCCCTTTCCCCCCTGGAGACCTTAACCCCAGGCAGAGGAGTCCCAGCAGGAGAAAAAAGGAGGGATAGAATGTTCTGACATTTGTGCCTCCTCCATCTGTCTGTCTATCTCTCTGTCTGTCTGTCTGTCTGTCTTTCTCTCTGTCTCTCTGTGTCTCTGGCACTTGCTGGGCCCAGCTGGGTGCTGTGTGAGCACAGTGACTTCCGAGGCCGCCAGTGGCTGGTGGGCAGCTGCGAGATCACCAACTGGCTGACCTACAGTGGGACCCAGAGGGTGGGTTCCCTCTACCCCATCAAGCAGGTAGGTAGCATGTTGGGTTGAGTGTGTCTGTGCCAGCCTGTCTGGGTGTGTATTTGTGTGTTTCCTATGTTTCTCAAACTCAGCATTTGTGTGCGTTTGGCACAATTTTGCCACATCATCATTCCTCTTGAACCATTATCTACTTAGTATTTTTCTCTAAATCAGTGGACTTTTTTTTTTTTTTACTCTAACCTTATCCTAAGGGATAATATTGATAAAATCGTGGGTTTGATGTGGATGTATGATTTTTCCTTAATAGACACTATAATAAATATAAAATTTTAACAATAAGTTTATCTGTGTAGGACTGAAAATTATCTCATGCACCACCCAGTAGTAGTAAGCACACTTCACTTTGGGAAACGCTGAGTCTGCATATCTGGACATGTGTCTCATTTCTGTACATGTGCATGAATGCGGAAGCACAGCCCTGTGGGGGGTGTGTGTGCGCATGCACGTGCACACGCGCAGACGCCCGTCTGAGAGTATTTCTATGTTGTGTCCATGTATCTGCGTGCCCTGGAGGTGGTTGTGTGTGTGTATACATCTGTAAGAATATGTTTATGGCTACATGTGCCTACGTTTGTGACACTATTGAGAGTGCGCGTCTTTGTATGAAGATATGTGTAGTCCCTATATTCACAGACTCTTATAACATCAGTGCTAAAGGAAATCTTGGAGATTATCTCCAACCCCCACATTTTGCAGATGGGGAAATAAAGGCCCAGAGAAATGGACAAGGATTTCCTCTGCAGTCTTGGGCAAGTACTGTTGCTCCACAGACCTCAGCTTCTTCATCTTTAAAATGAGGGTAACACATATGATCAAGTTGTTTTGAAGACCGAAGATAGTGTATATAAAACTCTTGAGTGCTTACACACTCAACAAATGTTTGCTGTGATCCTTATTACTATTACTACCATCACCAGTATCTGAGGCCCCAGCTGATTTGTTGCAGAGCCCAGTCTGGTGTCTGACGGTACAACGCAGTGTCTGCCCTGCTATGGTACCTCTTCAGCATGGGTGCGTGTGTGCATGTCTGTATTCTTACATGCATCCAACTGTTTAGCAAATACAAGTGCTTGGCGTAGAGTAGGCTGGGGAAACCCATGCATTGCTTAGGAAGTGTGAGTTTGCTTGGCTGTGAGTGTCTGTGTGTCTGTGTCTGCTGCAAACTTCTGTGCAATCATGTGGACCTTGTGTGTATATGCCAGTGTGACCCTCTACACATGTTTGTGGGTATTTATGGACACAGAACCGTGTGAGTGTGGGTGTGTACCGTGGATGTGCCCTAGTCTTTGTATGGGAAAGAAGGGATGACTTAAAGCAGGATTGAGGAAGGATTAGAGGCAGGAAGGAGGGCTTGGGACCTAGAAATACTGCAGAGTCCAGTGTCGAGGGAGTTGGGGGTCCAGGTGGGAGCATCCCTGCCCAGGGAGCTCTGACTCTCAGCTCCTCCTACTCACCAGCGCCGGGCTTATTTCCGCCTCTGGAATGCGGCACTGGGAGGCTTCCTGGCAGTGCCGGACCACGTGGAGGACATGAAGGCGGGCCGTGTGGTGGTCTCTGAGCCTGGAGCCGGAGGCAGCTGCATCTGGTACTACGAAGATGGGCTGCTGAAGAACCAGGTACCGGTTTAGGGGCGGAGACATGCAGGCCAACCTTGGGGAGTCCCAGCCTAGTCAAGAACAGGACCCACCCTTGGACCAGAGAAACAGAGACACACACAGACAGCAGGACTCTGGGGAGGTGGAGAATGCAGCCTGTGCACTCCTGGGCAATTCAGGCTCTTCTCTGAGCCTCTGTCCCCCATCAGCAGGAAAGAACATTGAACCAGATGCTTCTAGGGGACTGCCCAGCTCTGATAACCTGTGACAGAACTTGGATCCTAGTAATGATAGATTCACTCCACAAACATTTCCTGAATACCTACCGTGCGCCAGGCACTGTTCTAGGTGCTAAGAATACAACAGTGAGAAGCCAGAAATGACTCCTGCCCTCCTGAAGCTTACATCCTAGTGGGGAGAGGCAGAAACAAGTTAAATGAGTGAAATATCTTAGTACTTTAGATGATTAAAAGTACAATTGATAAGGGGAGCCGTTTCTGGGAGGGCGACATTTGAGGGAGGCAGCTGTACAGATGTCTGAGGGAAGAGTATTCCAGGCAGAGGAAATAGCACGTGCAAAGGCCCCGAGGCGAGAATATGCCTGGTATTTTCCAGGACTCGCAAGGCCACCTGAACGGCTGTAGTGAAGTGAGTGAGGAAGAAGTAGCAGGACATGAGATCAGAACGATTATGGGGGTGTAGGTCTTTCTAGGCTATTAAAGGGTTATCTTTTACTTAGAATGAGAGGGAACACTGGCTGTGTCCCCAGTGGTGCATTAAGCCTTTCGCGTGAATACCTCATATCATCCTTAGCGGGCACTGCGGGCAGGTCCTATTTTACTCTCCGTTTTACGGGCGAGGAAAGCAGAGCACAGAGGAGTTAAGTAACTGGCTGAAAGTCATGTAGCCAGTAAGTGTGTGAGGCTTGTCTGATGCCAAGCTTCTTGGAAGAGCTAATATTTTTTCAGCCCTTCCATGGTGTCTCACATTGAACCTTTACAACAACCATCCCAGAAAACCAAAGCTCAGAAGGATTAAGAGATATCCCCAAAGAGCCATAAGAGCAAGGATTCAAAGCTGGGTGTGACAAGGGTATCTTGGGTTTGGTGGAGTCTCTGTGGGCTGTGGGGGGAAAACAGTGCCTGATGACCCCCTGGGGCCTCAGGTGGCTCCCACCATGAGCCTGCAGGTGATTGGGCCCCCCAGCACAGGCTCCAAGGTGGTGCTGTGGGCTGAGAGCCGCCTGCCCCGCCAGACGTGGAGCATCAACGAATCGGGCCACATCTGCAGCCAGATGTTCGAAGGCCGGATCCTAGATGTGAAGGGTAAGGTGGGGGTACCTGTGGGAGAAGGCGTCTGGGGGAACTGAGGACATTGTCCCTCTGACCATCTCCCCTTCTCTTACCCCTTCCGCCAGGTGGCCGGGGCTATGACCAGGACCATGCAGTGCTGTGGGAGCTGACCAAGGACAGGGTGTCCCAGATCTGGACTGTCCATGTGCTTTGACACTCCCCTTTTCCAGCCCTGGCGGCTTTCCCTGGGACGAAATGTTTGTATAGGTTTTGTTGTTGTAAAATAAGTTGTTTTCTAATATGCTGTCAGTATCCTCATCTCTGTGCAACTTGATATTTGGGGGTGGGTGAGGATTTGTTCACCCGCCTTCTTCCCCTACACTCAGGCTGGCTTCTTCCTTCCCTTCCTGCTCCAGTTCTGGGGCTCAGATGTAATGCCTTCCTTTGCCACCAGAGGGACCCCTGAGACCAGACTAACTGATGAGTGTGTGGTGGTTTGTTTTTTTATAAAAACACAGCCACCCCCAAACGATGTGTTCTGAGAGACTGCTCTGAGCCAGGTCTGGCACTGGTCTGTGGGGGTACACACATGAACCAAGTCCCTCCACAGGTCCAGTGGAGGATTCTGATGGGTAGAGCAGTACGCTAAGTAACAGGGTAAGAACAGAAGTAGAGGGATGCACAGTGCAGGAACCCAAACCATTTAGGGCTCAGGGTGAGCTGCTCAGCTGAGATGTGGAGGATGGGAAGGAGTCAGCCAGGCTAGAGGGGAGCAGAGGAAGTATTCTAGAGATGCAGACAAGTCCAGGGGTGAAACTGGGAAGTTCAATGGGATGGATGCACAGTGGGCCGGGAGGGCAAGGTGAGTGGGAGCCACACCCCAAGGGCCTTGCCCACTGGGGCACCTCTCAATTTTCCCTGACTCTGGTCTCAAGGCCTAAAGGTTTGGCCTTAGTCAAGAAGCCAGGACAGAGGGTCTGGGTCCCTTGCCCAGCTCAGAGAGGGCATGACAGAGAAGAGCAGCAGCTCCTCTGTCCCCCAATCTAGCAGGCACTTTTTGGCCGCTTGGGCAAGGTCCTCAGAGATGGTTAACACCCTTGTGGCCTTCTCTGGGGTTCCTTTTCCTCTCCGCAGCCCTTATTACCGCCAGCCCAAAACTCAGGAAGGGAAGGAGTGGTTAGAGCCGTTATTTGTCCTTCCTGCCTTCCCAGCACATAGGTGGGCAGGACGAAAGTGGACAGCTGCCTCCTCATCTTCTCAGCCCCTCATGGCTGGAGATGTGAGGCTGGGAACCTCTCGAGACTGGGAGGGGGCTTGTTCTCTCTGAATCCGTCATTCTGAAGACACCCAGGTACTGGGTTTGGGGGTCTCTGAACCTCTGCAACTGGAGGCATCCAGTGGGTGGGTGGGGTTGGGAGGTCCACTGGAACCATCATTTCCAAACACCCAGGGACAGATGAAGCAAATGCAACTAAAGGGGACGGCGAAGATGGCAGGTTCTGGCCCTGGGCCTGTCCCTGCGAAGTGATCCTAAGGGGAGGGGCCTCCGCATTTGGACTTTGGGGCAGGGGAGCTGGGGCGGGAGCCCCCTGGCACCACCTCCTGCTAATGGGGCATGGGAGGCTCCTTGGCATTGCTGCAGACCTGGTTCTTGGGGCCCAGTGATGACCAGTAACCACACATAGGACCCCACTCCAAGTACAGGACAACTTTATTGACTCCCAGTGGGTGATGCTAGCCCCTCCACATCAGCAGCTCCCTCTGTTGGCCATTGTCCCCAAGGCACTATCTGTCCATTCCCACAACTGGTGATCTCTGGCATCAACCCCTGCCAAGGATTGATGGGAGGGGGCTTCTCTTGCTAGTGATGGTGGCAGCCATCTCAGGGGACACAGGGCTCAGGCTGAGGCATGTCAGCTCAGCTGAGGTGGAAGAGCTGGATGAGGGTGTTGGTCAAGAACAGAAGGACACTGCCGCTGCCCAGGCTGCTGAGCGCTGGGGCTGCACTCTTAGTTCTCCTGTTGCCGAGGGGAGGGTTGGTGGTGGTGGTGGGGGGTGTGGTCCTGTTGCCCAACACTCCAGTTTGTATCTGCAAGAGAAGTGGCGTAAACTCAGGGCAGGCGCTCTTGAATCTCATGTTTGTTGTTTAGAGATGCAGTTCCCCCACTAATATGATAGTTCTCACTTCATAATCGTGACTTCTACCACAAGGTCCTGTAGAGATGATTGACTGCTTCCCGCCTTCACACAAGCAGGGTCAGAGGCCCACCTCTCATAGAACCTTCCTGTCACCTCCATCAGCTACCTAGCTCCTCTAGCCTGTGGAAGAGCGGGGAGCCTGTGCTGTACCCCTTAACCTTACTAGCTGGGCCAGGGGCTTCACCTCTCTGAGCCTCAGTTTCCTCATCTTCTGAATGGGGAGAAGAGTCCAACAGAGTTATGGTGAGGGAGGGTCACATGAGACAGGGCTTATGAGAAGGCATCTGACAAAGTGTGTGTGAGTGGATGGATAGGTGAAGAAATGGCCAGATGGTGATAAAACTGTTCTCAATGCTTTATCAAGCTGCAACTAAAGCTGCTCTTGATGGAGAGTAAACTGTTCTTGATGATGCTCAAGCTGTTTTTGATGCTTATCAAGCTGTTCGTGATTAAGAACTTGATGTCTTCTGTCTCCTATGCTGACTACAACCCTCTAGGCACATGGGATGCTGCTGAGGCTGCCTCTTAGAATAGCAGATGGTTTTGAAACTCCAGCTATTTCTGGAGTGGGAGGTTTCTGCCATCTCTGCATTCCTGAACACCCAGGTTTCTCTCCTCAGGAGTCCCCTGCTACCTCCAGAGCCGGAGCAGGCTCCACTTGAACATTTCCTGGCCCCCCTCCCAGTAAGACCATTTCCCCAGATTCTCTGTGGGCTGATGCCATTCTCACTCAGGCCGCCTTCCTAAGTCTTTTAATTCTCTATCACTCCACAGCGCCTCGTGGGTCCCTCAGTGTGCCTGGCACCCTGTAAATGCTCCCTAGCCTTGGATACAGGCTTCTGTTCAGGGGTGGCCCTCAAGTAGTCTGACCCCAGCCAGAACAGCTAGAAGGCTGGGAGCCAGGACCCCCTGGGTCCTTGGTTCCCCTGCTAGAGCCTGTTTGCCTGTTTTCATGGGAGAAGACTGGGTGCCCAGGAGCTCACATTTCCTCCCTCCCATTCCAGGCAGGTCTGGGGAGTCCTCCGTGGTGGTACCAGGGGCTCTCAGGGGCTGTTCTTACCTGAATCATAACCAGGAGGCTGATGGTGAATAGGAGGAAGAGGAAGCCCTTCATTTTGCAAGGATCTTGGTAGCAGCTTTTGGAGATGAGCACAGGGCTGTCTGCAGGCCCCTTTTGGCTTGGCTGCTTTTGAATCAGGGAGGCGGGGTGGAAGGAAGAGGAAGGACGGCCTGTTAGGTGTGATTGGGTGGGGTGCGGCTTCCTTCTACGGATCTCCAGGTTGAGGACAACAGCCCCTAGGTTCTAAGGCCCTGGCTGATGATGCATTCTAAATTGAGACCCAGCCAAATCCCAAGGGATGGGAGGTGGGCAAATCAGTGGGACAGTAAGTAGGGCCCTGGGCTTGGAGTAATGCCTACTGGAGATTGAATTTTTGTTTAATCACCTACCAACTCTGAGACACTAGGGCAGAAACCGTACCTCTGAGCCTTTGAAAAAAGGATGCAGTATAACCCATTTAAATGTGCCAATACATAGTAAATAGTATATAAATATATTTTAAGAAGTAGGGTACAGGAGCTGAAACAAAAAAGTTAAGGTTGTAGGTGCCTCCACAGGTTCGGAACATTAAGACTCGGGGGTGGGGGTGGGGTGGGATGGTAGATTTCCGTGAAAATGAAGGAGCACTGCACTAGAAATCCGGAAACCTAGCTTCTAGGTAGGTCCATTCCTTTGGGCCTCATATTTCTCATTTCAGCTGAGAAGACAAGTGAATTATTTCTGAAGTTTCTTAAAATCTAGCATTTCGTGATTCGAGTAAATAGCAGATAGGTTGTTTGTGTCAATTTAGGATGGATGGGAAGGGGGCTAGTGGAGGGACAATCAGGTGACTAAACTGCAGTAGGGGATGGCTGTGAAGTCCCAGCGAGGGGTGGGAGGATGAGGTGAATCACGAAGTTGCCTGGAGGGTACTCCATTCTCCATTCTTTGTACATTCTATTGTCTCAGTGGGGCTCTGCAATAGGTTTTTTAGCTATCCCCATTTCCCTGATGAAGAAACTGAGGCTTAGATATCAAGTGGCTTTTCCAAGGTAATAAAATAAACGGTGGAACCAATCTCATTTGAACTTGAATCCAGGTCTGTTTGAAGCCACAGTACGTATGTAACCTCTGGGGCCTAGAAGCCACCAATTAAGTCTTGATTCCCTGCCCCTCTTCCTCCTGGAGGATCCAAGGATTGGCTCTGTAGCCTCACCCACTCTCCATTTCTTAGTCTTTTTTTTTTTTTGGTCTCATTTACATGCCAAATAGTAAAAGAAAACCCTCTCACTTCCCCTTCTATGGTTGTGGGCCTCCTGTTGCAAGCTTCCTACTTACTGTAAGCCTCAAAATACCTGAGCAGGCCACTGGGAGCCCCCAGCTCTGGCTAAAAAGAACTGAGAGTCCGCTGGTGAGAAGCCAGGAAGAAGGAGGGGGCAGGAGTCTTGAGGCCCCTGAGGGTCGGGTAGGGAGGAAAGTAGGAGGAACTCTCAATTACTCACCATTGCCCACCCCCATCAGCTCCTTCACCAGATGTCTCTCCCGATCCTGACTCATCTCAGCCGCCTTTGGTGTTCCTGTGGCGTGGGTGATTCTGAGGGTTCTTGAGAGTCAGGGAGGTAGCAGGTGCTGAAAGGGCACTGGCCCAGGAGGCCCATGTTGAAGTCCAAGACTGCTCTGCTGAAAATTTGCTTCATCACACTGGGCAGTCTTCTCCCCTCTGACTAAGAGGCAGCTGGACAGGCCAGGCCCTGGGGCCAGCTGGGTTGTATCTTAATGCTGCGGATGCGTGTGAGGATACTTAAATGCTAGGCTCGTACTTGTAAAACTTTTCTTACAAACCTCAGACATTTCATTTCCACATCCTGAGCCTCTGCTGTGGTCTGAGCCTGAGCTGCTCATGGTAGTGAGGTCTTGTGGGTGCTGGAAGGGTCGTTAAGGGCCATCAGGACTTGGGGCATGGATGGACATCTGGCGTCTGTCAGTACCTGATGGAAGTGGGGTTACACACCTTTTCCTCTCCTGCCCTCTGATCAATTTTATTCTGTCTTGACAACAACTAGAGAGACAGAACCCTGGTCACAAAGCTTAAAGAGAAACCCTCATTCTACAGATGGGAAAACTGTTACAAAGGGACCAAGAAGGGCAGGTTAATGGCAGAGCTGGAGATAGAACCTAGTCTGTCTCTCGACTTCAGTGTCCTACTGTACACCTTCTCCAGACCTGACTATGGAGCTTTTATTAGCAAGATGGGAAATCTCAGCCCACATCCCTTATAACTGTCCCCAGGGATCAAGACCAACCTCCTTAGTGTGACATATAAGGCCCCTGCCTTCCTTCCAGTCTCATGTTTTGAGTTCCATAACATCCTTCTCCCACACCCTAGTCCTTCAGCCACACCCAACTTGCATCTCAGCTGCTGCTCTAGGCTCTTTTATACCCCATGTGTTATCTCTCCAAGGAAAGCCATTTCCAGTTATTTTATCTGGCAAACTATTTGTTCTTCAAGACATAGCTCAGAAGCTCCCTCTTCCCCTGGGAAACTTTCCACTTCCGCTAGGAAACTCCTTCAAAAAGAGAGAGTTCTTTAGTGTTCCAAGAGCTCCTTCTGTTGACCTCTGCTCTAAAGATTGTGTCTGGTCCCTTGAGGGGATACTAGGTCTTGTCACCTCTACAACCCAGCATAGCACAGAACATGGCATAGATTAGGGATAGTTGAATGAATGAGTGAATATAAGGCAACTACTCCCACCTCCATGCCTGTATTCATTCAGTCAGTAAGTATGTATAATGGGGCAACAGCAGATTTAAGAATTGGGGAGTTACCAATGCAGAATATAATTAAGGGGAAGAGAGAGGTGAGCCCTTCATTTGCGGTTGCTTTTCCTCTAAAAGTCTTTGCTGCTTCCAGAAGAGACAGCTGAGAAATAGAGCTTTCTACAAAGAAAAATCTATAGTTCAAGACCCGCTAAGAAAAAAGGGCCATGGTAAACGGCCCCACCAAACCAGGCCTTGGGTTGGGACCATGAAAGGTTACACCTGAGAAGTAAGTGAACAGGAAACAACAACCTAGCCCTTACAGAAATTGAGGACAATATGACAAATACATACATATGTACATACGTACATACGTACACACACACACACATATATATACATACATACATATACATACACGAGAGGAGCAACAGATAATAGAAACAGTAACACAGAAGATCCAGATGACCAAATTATCAACCAAACTTTCAAATAACAATGCTTAGTATATTTAAAACATATAAGGCAAGATCGAGAACTCAAAATTATAGAAAAGATTCAAATAGAAATTTGTGAACTTAAAAATACAAGAATAGAAAAGTCAAAGGGGAAAAGTCAAAGGAAAATGTTCCCATTTGGAGAGGCTTGTATATACGAAAGAGTATGATAGTTTCTGGAACATGGAGAACGGTAGAGGGCAGGACTCAATATGAAGGCCCTATATGTCATGCTAAAAAGGGCTTGATCCAAGGCTGTGGTGATGTGGGTGGGAAAGAGCTAGGCATTTATTCTGAGGGAAAGCTTGCCTTTAGAGGAACTCTCTCTATTTTTTACCTTTCCCTCCAGTGGCCCTCACCCCAGATGTCCAGAGGGAATCCTGGATGCGCTTGGAAGCTGAACAGATTGGCCTCCAATGTCCTCTCAACACTGAAATCTTACGTGAGCCTGAGACCTAGGAAAGATTTCCAGACCCCTCTGAAATGGGGGATAGAGAAATATAGGTCAGAAAAATAAATATTGGATGAGCTTAGACTATTGCTGTGTTTTCATAACTTTGTTTTTGGAAAACACTTTTTAAAAGATAATAATGTGACAATGTTACGAAAAACTTAATTTGCACAATAATCCTGTGAGGTAGATTCTATTAGGATCTCTATTTTACAGCTGTGAAAACTGAAGCTCAGATGAATAAAGTAGCTTGAGCAAGAACAGCCAGCTAGTTAAGTGACAGAGCCCGGTCTCATAGATTTGTTAAGTTATGCTGATCCATAATATATTCTCAAACGATAGCTATTGTTATTTTCCAAGTTTCTATAATGAAAATGTATACTTTTGTAGTAAGTCTCTGACTTTCCCCAATAAATGTTATTTAAAAAATAATAAACTGGCCCGCCAGATTAGAGAGCTCCCATCTCCCTCACACAAACTTGGTGTTTGCCTGCTGCAGAATATCAGGCCAGGCTTTGGGCCCTGGGTAGGAGGAAGGCATGTGGTAAATCCTGATGCCTGGGTAAATGCCAGTTCATGCTTTCCAGTCTCGCTGAGGCAGGAGGCAGTGGGCAGACCACAGCAGGTCTCAGGAAGCCAGAGTCCCCTGCCTCCCATGTTGTTGGGCCTTGCTGAAGGAACATGACCAAGGTGACGGTATGAGGTTGCTAATCCCCTGGCCATGGCCTCGACACCCCAAAACCAGTTGGCCCCAGTATGACCTTTCTCATCTCATATACCTCAAGCTTTAGAGAACTTTCTGACAGCAGCTCAGTGGCAAGAGAGCTCTCCCACCTCCAACTTCCAGTCATGCTTTCCACCTGAACCCCTCCCTTGGCACCTGCGACTTGGTTTTGCCTGCCTGTTTTACTAAAATGGATGCTTTTAGAAAGAGCACGGACTCCAGAGGCAGGCAGTTTTGGGTTCTAATCCACTTCTGCTTTTTACCTGTGCAGTCTTGGGCAAGTCACTTTACTTCTCTGAGCTTCAGTTTTCTCATATGTAAACCTCATAATATTAGCACCCAGCATTTGGAAGGCACTCATTAATTGGTAGCACCCTTTGGCCTCCAACTGAATGCAGAAAGTCAAATGGAAAATATTAAAAAGTGCTGTCTGAGACATGCAGAGAAAGGGCCTTGGTGGTTGAACCCAGGCATAAAGAAGTGGTTGTCTGAGATCAGAAGACATAGACTCCCAGACTATCACAGCTGGAAGGCTGAGGGATAATGGTAATGACAGTTAAAAACAGGAAATGTTTCTGAAAACATACTCTGTGTGAGTGTTGGGACAGGTACTTTGCATATATTACCTCATTTAATCTTCACAGCAACCCTGTGAGGTGGGTATTATTTCCATTTTACAGATGAAGAAGCTAAGGTGAATAATTTGCCCAAGGGCACACAAATCAGGAGCCAGTACTCCTGAAGCCAAAATCCATGCTCTTAACTAAACTGCCTAGTTGCTCTAATCTAACACCTTAATTTTACAGATGAGGCTCAGGGAGGGGAAGGAATTTTTACACAGAAGAACTAGAATTTGAGCGTCCCTTCAGAGAGTCACCCATCCTGTCAAGAAGTTAGAGAAATTCCGATTTAAGAAACATTTATTAAGTATTTTCATCATTTCAATTCATGCTCAAAACAGCCCCACTCAAGTATTGTACTGATCAGATGGGGAAACAAGCTCAGGGGGATAAGTAATTTTCCCCAAAATCAATTTAGCAAAACAGTGGGACTATCGAGATTACACATTCAGGTCTGGAGGCTTCCAGCATTTCATGAATCTAACCCCAGGTTCTTCGCTTTCTGCGCCTCGGGGTGGTATTAATGAACCCTCCATTTCCTCAGACCCTGAGTACTCTCAGAGCGATGGATTCTGGGACTTAGAGTATCCCGGGAAGAGTTTAGACTCTCTTGGCCAATAGAATCCGAGCACAGATGCCTCCGCTGCCTACTGGTTGCTCAGGGGCGCGAATTAGCCAATGAGAAGCGCATGGGTTTTGGTCGCCTGGGAAACCGCGTGACAACAAGATGGCGGTGCTGCGGGACGGCTACAAGGCCCTGCATGGTGAGTCGGCAACCGAGGCCTTTCTGCCCGCGGAGTCCCCTACACTGGCTGGGGCCTCGCCCCGAGAGCCCAGCGGACCCGTGTCCCGGCTCCCCAGCAGGCCCACCGTGTCCTGGGAACTGATTCGGGCCCCTGCCTACCATGGCTACGCATGGAGGCGGGAGGGGGCGACGCGGCTCCCAGGGCGGGGTTTGGTGGTGAAAGAAGTCGCGCAGTGAACGCTTCCAGCTGGGGATCTAGGGAATGAAAGTGTGCAGCCTGCCGGCCCCTGTAGGCGCTAGAGAGCAGTCTGACCTGGGGGAAGCAAATATGTCAAGGAGGTGTGACGAAGGATGTTGTCAGTCAAGCACAGTCCTGGCTTGGGTCCCAAAGGCGTAGAGGGACACAGCTTTCCCCGCACAACCGAGTATGAAGGGGAGGACAATCCAACTTTTAGGCGTCTCTGGCCTGAGGGAGAATGCAGTTTGCCTCTGCAAGCCCCCCAAGTGAAGGGAGCAAATATGGCTCTGTCCTGAGGAAACCCCTGTCTGAGGGAATAGAAGACACAGCCCGGCACGCTCAGGAGTCCCCAGACTGATGGAAAAATACAGTCGTAGCCCTCAGGGGTCTCCTATGATACATGGGAAAATTGATCAGGAGACAGTGTGTTTTGGATTGGCCTGGAGTTAGACTAGAAGAAATAAAGTCAATTGCGGGACACTGTGACAGCCTCAAAGGGCAGCGAGAGCCCCCTAGGATGGCTAACAGTGGTCATAGAAAGGAGAATCTATGTGTGAGAGACTTTACAGAGTTTAACCTGCAGGGTTTGGTAACTAATGGAATTAAGAGGGAAGGACGGAGAGAAAATTTTTGTGGTGGATGATGGGGTCCCATTAAGAACCGGGAAGTAGGAGGAGCTTATTTTAAGGGCTGATGTTGAGTTGGGGGCCAGGTCCTTTTTTTTTTTCTATGATAGTTTTATTGAGATATAATTCACATACTATATACTTCACCTCTTTAAAATATAAATTTCAAGTTTTTAGTATATTCATGGAGTTATACAACCATCACCACAATCAATTTTAGAACATTTTTATCACCCTAAAAAAACACCTTAGCAATTACTGCTTCCTCGCCCCATTTACTCCTCAGCTGCCCCCAGCCCTAGGCAACCACTAATCTACTTTGTGTCTATAAATTTGCCCATTCTAGACATTTCATGTGAATGGAATCATAACAACATGTGGTCTTTTATGACTGACTTCTTTCCCTCAGCATAATGTTTTTCAGATCCATTCACACTGTAGCATGTATTTCATTCCTTTTTTTATTGCCAAACAATCTTCCATTATAAGGATATAGCACACTTGTTTATTCATTGGTTGATGGACATTTGGGTTGTTTCTGCCTTTTGGCTACTGTGAATAATGCTGCTATGAACATGTGTACAAGTTTTCGTGTGGACGTGAGTTTTCGTTTCTCTTGGATATATACCTAGTAGTGGAATTGCTAGGCCATAAGGTAATCGTTTGTGTTTAAACTTCTGTTGAACAGCCAGACTGTTTTCCACAGCACCATTTTACAGTCCAACAAAGGTTCCGGTTTCCCCACATCCTCACCAACACTTGTTAATTTCTGTCTTTTTGACCATTTTCTTTTGAGGGGTCATTATGGCAATGAGACTTGGAAGAAGGAAGGGATAATCAGGTCTGGTGGGAATTCATGCAGGACAGTTTGAGCCACTAAAGACACAGTGCCTGGGGCTTTTTAGCATGATGAAAATGTTCTAAAATTGATTGTGGTGATGGTTTCACAACTCTGTGATATTCACCATGGTAACTATGTCTCAATAAAGCTGTTTTTTTTTTTTGAAGTTCACATACTGTATGATTTCATTTATATAACCTTCTTGAATTAAGAAAATTATAGAGATGGAAAACAGAGTAGTGGTTGCCAGGGGTTAGGGATGATGGAGAGAGGATCATGGGCAAGACTATAAAGGAGTAGCATAAGGGAGATGTAAATGGTGACAGAACAGTTCTGTATCTTGACTGCAGTGATGGTTACACAAATGTACCCATGGGATGATATGGCATGGAAGGATACACACATATAATTATGTAAAATGTAACTATCGTGGGAAACTAGGTG
Organism: Pteropus medius; assembly: GCF_902729225.1. Taxonomy (NCBI): domain Eukaryota; kingdom Metazoa; phylum Chordata; class Mammalia; order Chiroptera; family Pteropodidae; genus Pteropus; species Pteropus medius. The sequence goes on along the minus strand of NW_024354503.1, from coordinate 4,851,092 downwards.
AAAGATACAGAAGACCTCTCTACTGTTTTCCTAAGCTCTTGTGAATCTATAATAATTTTAAAGTAAAAATTAAAATATAACTAAAGAACAAACAGAAACAAACTGAAAAAAGTTAGAGGGAATTAGCCCAGCCAAAGGAAAGGTGTAGTTAGGAGTGGGAGACCATTCCTGGAGGGAGTTCCAAGCAGGGAGCCATGTGCACAAAGGCCTGGTGCCTTTGAGGCCAGGCTGGCAGTTCAGAGTGGCTCAGATGTGGGAGGGGAGAGGAAGGATGAGGTCAGGAGACACGGGCAGAGACCAGATAGATCATCCATTTTAAGGAATTGTGAATGTCTTTCTGTGAGTGAGAAGGAACCACTGGGAGCTCTTAGTAGGGAAATGACATGTCAGTTTTGTGTTTAAGAAGATCCCTCTGGCATAAGATGGAGATTGATCGAGGGAATGACAGAGGCTTTTACACTTGGCCACACAAACCATGAGAATGTCCGGACAAGACAGCAGGGGTTGGGGCAGGCTGGGGCAGATGTGGGAGGCTGGATGGTCCGGGCAGGGAAACTCTGGGCCTGGTTCTTGGAGGGCTTCTGTGAGAAAGGGGCTGAGCATGAATCTTAAACTCCAGAATGAAGTCAGAGGAGGCTGCCTCCAGGCGGCACAGGTCCCCTTGCTGGGCAGTTTCAAGAGCAGGGTAGGGCCGGCCAGTGCCACACATTTCCAAAGTGGTTCTAGGATTTCTAGATACCAGCCATATAATATACTACTACTTAATTCACTGAATAGAGTAGTGCCCTTTAATTACGTCCCTGATGTGCATTCATCTTTCCAAAAGGAAGCAGTAAAGGAGGGAAATCAAGATTAATGAGTGTCCCTCCATGTTCCAATAACAATAAAAGCAACAACAGCCATAATTCACATTTGTAAGTGCTTCCTTTGAGTGCAGTGCTGTGCTAAGTGCTTTATGTATGTTATCTCTGAACCTCCTGGGTAACCCTACCTACCCGGTACTATTACCATACCCACTTTACACTAAAGGAAACTGAGGCGCAGGTTACACTGGTGGATGTAGAACCTGTCCAGAGCCTGGACTCTTGACCTCCCTGCCATGCAGACCGTGTCTTGGTAGAATTCTGCACTCAGATTGCCCCTCCCCGACTCTGAGATGTTGCAGTAGCACCTGAGTTCTGGTAGGAGGGGAGGGGACACCTGGGCTTTGTGTCAACCAGTTCCTTGATGGATGGACAAAAGCCCCATGCCTCCTAGGTAGTCTCATGCCTAGGCTCTAAGTTTGGGGAAGTTCCAGGCTTCTGGCCCATCTCTGCACCCCAACCTACCCCCATTGCCTGTTCCCAGGCACAACCAGGACAGAGGCCTCCAGGATTAGAGCAGAGAATGGTATATCAGAGGAACAGGCAGATATTGGGCACAGGGATCCTGAGGCCTAGCTCCCTCCAGAAACCTCAGCAAGGGCAGAGGGAAGCAGTGAGGGTGCTGCTCCCTGGACAGTCTTCCCTCAGGGGAAAGTAACCATGGAAGAGAAAGTTTCAGGCCACTTTCTGGTCCTGAATGAATGGCCCCAAGGGCTGACTTTCTTCTTTTTACTCAGGGAGTTCCTGACAGCTAGAATCTAGAAGGAGAACTATGAGCTCACCTTTGGCTTCCCTTGGCAAGACTCGGAGAGTGCCTCTGCAATCGGAGCCTGTGAATACAAGGTAAGGGGCTGGCCTCTGGGGCCCTTGTGTCCATGCCCCTGCCTCCTCCTGGCTCCTCCTGTGGACTAGGAGAATGACTCCTAGTGTCTTGGGGAGAACAATAAGGAGTCACGTAGCTCTCCCTGCCACCTTATATTTATACCTTCTAGGAGGCTCTACGTTGTGTCAAGCACACGCTGGGTTGTACCCTCTAGTAGGGTATGGGCCCCATGGGAGTGGCTCAGCACCCATCTACTTATTAATTTGCATGAATTCTGCCAACACTGTTGGTGCACCTGTCCTAGGCCCAGCCATGTTCTGGGCTTTCAGCAGAGGGAATCCTTTACGTCTGTCTTTCATCTTTTCAAAGCATTTTTTACTTCCCTGCTTGCTCTTCTGAATACCACTTGAGTCATTTGTAGGCCAAAGAGATCCAGAGAGGTTGAGCCATAGGCCTGGGGTCCCACAGTTATTTCAAAGCAGAGCTGGGGCTGGGCTCCTGGACCTGGGGACTTTTGTTGTCTTCTACCCAAGACTCTGCCCTCCAGCTCTTCCCCATCCTTCTCTGTTGGGAGGAGTTGGGCACCCTGAAGCCTGCCCCTTGGCTTGTCCCAGGGCCGGGATGGGATTTGAGGATGGATGTCCTCAGGAGGCAGAGGCCTAACCTCCATCGCCTTAAGGCTCCCTGGGGCTTGCTGCCCAGAGAGTCTCCCCTGATGACACTCCAGAGGGTCCTAACCTGTCTGTCTTCCTTCTCCTTCCTGCCCGGCTTCCCAGGAGGCGAGAGATAAAACTCTATGGAGATGGTAAGTGTGGGCTCTGCCCTTGTGTCCGCCCCACGTCCCATCCGCTGCGTCTCCTTGCGGGTAGGCAGAGAAAGAGCTCAATGACCACTCCTGTCAGCCAGAGCAGCTGGTGCAATGCCAGTGTTACCTACAGCTGTCCCACTCCCCACTGAGGATGGGGCTTCCTCCTGGCAGCTGTCAGATCAGGAGGCCCCACACCCCTAGTGGCTATGTCATCACTAACATTTGGGGTTACCCAGTGAATGCCGAGAATCCGTGAGGGGGCAAAATCCCAGCCCTCCTTCCTTTGGCAGCCTCCTCCAGCCCATAATAGCCTTTTCTCCCTAAAGACCTGTCCTCACATTGCTACCCTGACTCCTGCAGGCTCAGATCCTTGCATCCCCACCCCACTCTTGTACCCACTGAAGTGCTGGCATTGGTCACTCAAGTGCCCCCAGGAGCCAGGCTGGGAGAACTATAAGAGGCTCGTTTGGTTGGGTCTTTGTTCACTAACACCCCAAGTTTCCTATCCTCATACGCTTGCTGGGGCAGAGTACAGGCTGCTTCATCTTGGCTAGGGCCCAGGGTCCTAGTTTCCTCTGGGCCTTAGCGCCAGAGCAGCGACCTGGACACCCTTGTCTGCAGAAGATGAGGTGGATATGCCAAATGATGGACACAGCTCAGAAGAAAGGATCTCTGTCCCTTCCTGCTATGGCCGAATAGGTGCTCCTGTGAGTAGGCAAGGTGAGGAGCAGAGGCCTAAAGGGGTCCCAGCAGCAGGAGAGGGCCCCAGAGTAGCGAGGCCCAGGGAGGCATGGCACCTATCCCCTCCTGCTGAGTCCAAGGCAGTTGCTCCCATTTGAGGTTGATCATGGCCATGTGCCTGTCCAGGGCCTGGTTTGGCATAAAGCTACATGGGCCCTGTCCTTAGCTTGGGAGGTCTGGCCAAGCCATAGGCCAGGCTGTAGCTAGTGTCTCTGGAGTGGACCTGGCTATAGTCACCACCAAGTGTGATGACAGTGGTTCCAGGACTCAGCGTCTGAGGAACGAAGGGCCTGAGGGTAAAGCTCCGTCTCCAGACATCTGCTTACTGCTTTGCAGGGCTCTGGGCAAAGCCCAAAGTCTTCTAGATAGCCCTCGCCTGACCCATAGCATCCACAAAGGGCTGTGGTTTCACTGTGGTCATGGAGGTGCCTGACGTGGGATGGGGTTCAGCAGGAAGACTTCCCAGAGGAGGTAGGATTGAGCAGGCCTGGGCAGAGGGGAGACATGGCAGGCAGGATGAGCTGTGTGGAGCGCAGGGTCAGAGTCTGAGCTGGGAGTCTAGAGGAGCTGGGGAGGTTAGAGTTCTCCACTAGCTGTGATACTTGGGTGAGCAACTTCCTGTCTCTCCAGCTCCATTTCCACCTCTTTGAAGTGGGAATGGGAACACTTAGGCCAGCACTCATTCATTTAACAGGTAGGGAGGGAGATTGAAGTGGAAGCGGAGACAGAAAGAGCCTGGCCCCACAGCCATTCAGTCACAAAAGATCTCCTCACCTCTGCTGGAGACACTCAGAATAGTAACCATAATGAGCAGGTCCTCCCCTTAAGGAGCCATCCACCTACTCTCTAGACCTCAACTTTGCCATTCACTCACTCCTCACCCCACTCTCAGCCAGTGTCTCCCCCGCCCCCATATGACATATAAGGACTTGCCTGTCCTATCTCACTGCTCTGCACAGCAGCATTCCAGTTTACCATTCCCTCCTCAGAACACCCCAGGCTCTTGGTCGCCATGACACCCCTCTCCCAGATGTCTTCCTGCCTCCTAAGTTTTTCCTCTCAGCATTCTTTGCTAGCTCCTTCTTATCCTCTAGCTTTTCAGTGTGATGTTCCTCCTGCCTGGGTTCTTTCTCTCTGCTCTGCCTTGCTCAGAGCTCTGAGTTCCCAAACATCCATGTATCAGTCAAGAAGCTTTTAACTGCAAGTCAAAGAAAATCCTTATTCAACTAGCATGAACATCAAGGAGAACTTACCATCCCACACACCAAGAAGACCTAAAGCAGCAGCTCCAAGTTTATGTTACGCCAACGACTCAAACACCTCGTCGAAAGCTCAGGTTTCTCTGTCTTCCCACTGAGCCACCTGTCACGTCAACCCCACGTGGCTGCACGGTGGCGTCTGCCATTCCTGCTTCACACATACTGACGACATGCAGGGAAAGAAGAGCACCTGCTTCTTCCTATGTCTCTCTTCTTTTCTCAGACTTTTTAATTTGAAAAATTTCCATTATACAGAAAAGTTGAAATAATAGTACAGTGAACACTCTAGATTCGACAATTACTGACATTTTGCCACATTTGCTTCCTCTCTCTCCACACACACACACACATGCATGAATGTAAATGTATTTCCTCAATGAACCACTTAGAAATCAATTACAGGTAGAATGAAATTTCACCTCTAAATACATCAGTGTGCATCTCCTAAGAATAAGCGTATACATAAGCACAATACTGTGATCACACCTAGGAACGAGCGTGATTCAGTAATCCCCGCTAACATCTCTTCTGCGTTCACATTTCCCCAGTTCCAAAATATCTCTCATAGCTATTTCTTTTTTTCCTGATCTAGATGCCAGTTGAGGGTCATGTGCTGCTTTTGACTGTAATAGAACAGAGTCCCTGCCTTTTTGAAAATGTAGAACTTTGTAGAACAGTCCCTGCCTTTTTGAAAATGGCACTGTTTGAGGAGTCCGGGGCCCCTGTCTTGCAGAATGTCTCACGCTGTGGCTTTGTCGGCTGTTTAACTTGCTTCACTATCCTCTGTCTTTCCTGTAAACTAGGGATGAGGTTTAGAGGCTTGATTTGATCGAGGGTGAACTTCAATAAGATGTGACCCATATGGTATCCCACTTACTCATACACCTTGGACAAATTACAGAATCTCTCTGTGTCTGTTTCCTAAAGCATTTCTCCTGAGGCATGTTGCGAAGATGACATGAGTTGATTTATGAAAAGTGTTTAGGATGGTCCCTATTGTCTAGGTGGTAGCTATTGTCATTACTCTTATTTTCACTCCTGGGGATCCCTCTCCCCCTTCCCTGGACCCCCATACTTCAGCCTCAGCTTGAGGCCTGGGCTCTAGGACTTTATCTGGTTGGCAGTCCCTGTATCCCATGACTCGGAGCTGGTGGCCACCATGGCAAGGAAGGTGCGGGATCTGGAGCGGCAGGTGAAGGCCCAGGCTGACGAGATGCTGTGCAAGGTGGGCCCCCATGGGGAGAGGGCCAGGGTCTAGTCTGAGGGTTGGAGGGGCCCAGGCTGGGGTGGTCAGTGAAGCTACTGCTGCAACAGGCCAGAGTGGATGGGTTCTAGAACCATCTCCCACCCTGAACTGCCTAGTTTGAGGGCCAGAAGTGGCCTGGGACTGTCCTGGGTACCTGTCACCTGAGTAGAGAGGCTAGAGGTCTTCTCCACGGCTGAGCAAGGCCCATAGACCTCTGACTGGGTGACAGCAGTGGCCGCTGAGTGCTGGGCACTCAGGATCGCTCCACCTTAGTGGAACCACGAGGGCCATCTTAGAACGGTGCCAAAGGGTGGCAAGGGCAGGGGCTCTAAGTTCCCCAGTGCTTCCACAGAGGCAAAAATTCTGGATCGTTCCTTCTGGAAGGGGCTTCCTTGGGCTCTGGGAACCACCAAGCCTGCCTGCCCCCTCCTTCCCTCCCCCACATCTTGTTGCCGTAGGATCGGAAGATACGGGCCCTGGAGGAGTTGGTGGAGACCCTCCAGGAACAAGAGGGTAAGAGGCTCTCTCAGTGGGCTGGTTGGCCCTCCTGTTGCACCTCCCCTGGGTTGGTGACCCCTGAGCATCAGGGCTTCAAGTGCATGGAGCTGAGTCCTATGGTCGGGTCTCGACAGCTGAGCTCAGATAGGGGCAGTGACATACCCAGGATTCCGCCCTCCTACGTGGGAATGAGTCTCCTGAGTACAGACATAGCCCAGCACAGGGTGCTCCACCAAAAGCCTGGAGGGAATGCAGCCCCCTCAGAGGGTGAAGCTTCGCTCCACGAGGGTGGTGGTCTCCTCATAGTCAGCCAGGGCATCCCCTCTCAGGTAGGGGGAGAGGCCAAGAGGCAGTTTTGGGTATCCTTCAAGTTCTCAAGGGGCAGCTTCTCCAGATGACCCTCAGGGAAGAGCTCTGAGCAAGGCCGGAGGTGGCCTGGCAGCCTCCGTGCCGGGGCAGCAGACCCTCTCTCCATCTCTACCAAAGACCAGATGTCCCCGCAGCAGCAAAAAGAGCTGGAGACGATGTGTGCACAGCTGCAGCGGCAGGTTGGGGAGATGGAGGTGAGAGAGGCAGCTGCCACCTCAGGAACTGGGTCAGAGCCTACCCCTCCTGGGCCCCCTCACCACACAACCCACACTGAGGCCCTGCTCTGTGTTCCCCCACTCAGGAGTAACCCAGAGTTTAAAGAGCCAGGAAGGTGCCCGGGGCGGCACACACCCCTCCTATCTGCCTGGGCTTCCTCTTCAGTCTCACCTTGAGCCACTCTCCCCTCTTGCCACTGTCCCTGCCTCTGATTCTTGGGCCACACTGTGCTCTTTCTCACCTCCAGACCTTGGCCCATACCGATCCCTCTGCCTGAAATGTTTTTCCTACCTTTCCCTGGCGAGTTTTCACTCATCTCAGTCTCAGATCAAGGTGGGGGCCCCTCCTCAGGGCAGGCTGCTTCCTTAGAACACCCCAGGCTCCCCGGGGCTGTGGGGGAGGCGAGGGGAGGGGAGGGACCGCTTTCCCCCTGTTTAGTGCTTGGTGCTTGGCCATATGTTTACCAAATTGGTCACAGCTATCCCCAGCCTCTGAACGTAGCATCTCAGTCACTCACTGTCACCTTCCTTGTTCCCATTCATATAGCAAGGCTCAAACTGGAGGGATCCTTCGTTTAAGGGAGGGCTGGGCAGGTGTGCTTCCTCAGCACCCACTGCTCCCTCACTGGCCCTACCAGAAACCCTTCCTGGGGTCTAACCTCTCCCTCTCCACACACAGTTGGTTTTCAAAGTCCCAGCCTAATTTAAGACCACAGCAGCAAACTCTCAAGCCACAGCTGCAGCTGAGCTCCCACCCCACCCCACCCCTGCCCTCCACTGCCTGTTCGAACCTGGGACTGTGGGGAAACATAGCTGCTTCCTGAGCAGCCTGGCGGGAATGCTGGCAGCCCATGGGTCTTCTCTGAGTAGCTGCCACAGGGGGTGAGGGCTATGCCCCAGAACCTCAGGGCAGAGGGCATTGGGGTCCCCACATTCAGAGCCTTCCCACATTTATTGCTTCATTAGTTTAACAGACTCATACAAAGTATCTCCTGTGTCCCTGTCATGAGGCAGCCTTGGCCATGAGGCTGACAGTCTGGACTGGACAGAGGCGTAAACAAGTACACAGAAAGATACACAAGTACAGAGAATAGATGAAATATTTCAGTGGGTGACACAATAGAGACTAGCTGGGGTTTGGGCCATTCTGCGGGGTAACATTGGGCAAGAGATCTGGAGGGTGCAAGGGAGGCTGAGAAAGAGGATCCAGGCTGAAGAAATGAAAAGCACCTCCCACCACGGAAACTTGGCTTATGGTAGGCGGTTGTAGGAACAAGAGGGAGAACCAGATGAGGCCACAGGGGTCACATTATGGGGGGCTCGCCGACGGTGTGGGATCAGATTCAGGTCTTCAAGAATGGGAAACTACAAGAAGCTTTCAGTTAGAGGAGTGGATGGAGAAAGGCAAGTAGAAGCTCACTTTAAATTGTCCATGAGGACCGTGGCTTGAACAAGGGTAGCAGCAGAGGAGTGTGGAGTGGAGTGGACGGATTTGAGCCTGGAGGTGGTGCCCATAGGCCTTAAAGGTCGTGGGGAAACAGGAATGGGTCATGGGCAAGGCCTAGGTGGAGGGGGTGCCATTGACTAAAAGCGGAAGACCTGGAGAGGAAGAGGTTGGAGATAGGGGCAAAGAGTAGTGACCATTTGAGATGCCTGTTACACATCTACGTGGAGACGGTTGGAAATGTGAAACTGAAAAGGAACCATGTGTTGCAAGAGATGAAGACAGAAGTGTGCCCACCGGGTTTGGCACAGGGCGGGTGGCTGGTGGCTGCACATTAGCAGATTCAGTGAGTTGTGGAGATGGAGGCCAGGTTGGAGTGGAAAGGGGAGAAAGGGGGTTGAACCAGCAACAGAAAATGTAGACAGCTCAGAAGTTTTCCTGTGGCAGAGATGTGAAACCCAGCCTAGGGAGGCTGCGTGCAGGTAGCCACATCCTCTCAGTCCTGCAGAGTGGGGCGTCTCTGCCCCTCCCCCTCCTCCTCAGGCCAGACCCCTACGGTTCCCCACCACCATAATGGCTGCCTTCAGTGAGTTCTTACTTGTGCCAGGCACTGTGCTAAGTACTTGACATGAATTATTTTACTTAGTCCTCCTCACAAATTTATGGGGCAAGTGCTGTCATCTTCATTTTATAAGAAGCCCGAGGCTCTAGGAGGTGAAGTAGCTTCCCAAGTTCACAGCCAGAAAGTAGCCAAGACCCCCAGGCCCATCTCATCTGGGAGCTGAGGCCTGAGGCTGGGGACTGAGCAGATGCCACCTCTTCCCTGGCAAGGGGCTGAGCTGACAGTACCCCCTGCATCTATCCCTTCTCTCCCTCCAGCGGTTCCTCAGTGACTACGGCCTGCAGTGGGTGGGCGAGCCCATGGACCAGGAAGACTCAGAGGACCATACAGACTCAGAAGGTAGCAAGAGGGACTGGATGACGGTCAAGAAGTTCTGGAAGCCAGGTAGAGTAGAGGGTTCACCCCTAACTCCTACAAAGGGAATTCTCCAGTAGCTTTCTTTTGGCCAGCAGCTGTCCAGAGCCCATCTCATTCATGTCCCAGCCTCCAAGCATGAGATGTCCTGAGACATCCCACACCTTGCCACTGACATAGGGCAAGGAGGAAAGGCCTTAGACTCCATCACTGACCACCTAACCTGCTGCCACTTTCTTCCTCTGGTCTCGCCTCAGAATCTCTGCTTGTTCATCTTTCAAAGATCCAGAGACTCAGAGATATAAGATGTAACAAGACCTCACTTGTCTCAGGCACTATAGTTTACAAAATGTCATCCATCCAAAAGCCGTTGCCTTTAAAAGCAATCCCGCTGCTTTGGAAGCTGCCCTTTAATTCCAGGACTTGGCTTCCCCTTGGGCTCCCTTACCAGGTTCATTTATAGTCAGACCATTGAAATCTACCTGCTTCTATGGGACTCACCACTTTGTATTTTTAACTTGACTTTTAATATCCAGAGGGATGTGCCCCATAGATTTGGGACCATAGAACTGGCCATTTCTCAAAGCCGAGACCATTCTCTTTAAAGAGTGGAGGTTGTTGCCCAGCAGGTACTTCTCCAGGCTCTGGAGCTGGTCAAACCTGGGTCCTCATCTCCACTCCACCGCGATTCTAGGTGTGACTTTGGCACATGACTTCCATCCTCTGAGCCTCCAGTTTCTCATCAATGGGAGTATGCTCTTCTCCATGGATTCAGTGGGTTAGACAAGAGTACCTAGTACTGACCTTGCACGTCATCGGCCCAACAAGTGGGCCGGTCAGTCGGAGGCAGTGGCAGCCTCATTGGAACATGAGCATGGCTTCCCAAAGAGACTGTTTAGAAGATAACCTCTCGATCTCATAAGTTTCCTGCTGGATAAAAACCCAGACTCAAAACATGAGAGTCCTACCTGCTCTTCGGGCCTGAGCTTTGGCCAGATCCCCCGTAAATCATAGGGCACAACTCCCTCACTGCTTGTTCTGAAAACACCCCTTTCCATTTGCACAACACTTGTAGCTTTCAAAGTATTTTCAGACATGGCCTCGACGTGGGCCAGGGGTTATTCCATTTTACACATGGGAAAACTGAAGCACTTAAGACGTCTGAAGACTGTTGAATGAAGAGGGGCGAGACTCCCACATTTGGGAGGTAGTTACAGTCATGCAGGCAGAGGTGAGATGATGTCCAGTATAAGGGCGGTATGGACCGAGATGGCGAGAAGGCGCAGAGCAGAGACTTAGGCGGTAGAATCCATGGCCTAGGTGATTGACTGACTGTACATGTGGGGAACATGGCCGTGAGGGAAGATGCTGAGTCCATTTGGGACAAAGATGGGATGCGGTGTGGCTCCCGGGCCATGCGAGCAGAGGTGGGGGGCAGGGGGCGGCATGGCCCTGCTGCCCAGGACGACGTGGGCCTGGCCATTCCAACCACTCAATGCACTAACAGCCCTGGGCCGAGTGCTGTGGGAAGAGTTCTCCAGGGAGCCCCCTACCCAGGTGAGAGGCGAGGCCCTGGCAGGCCAGGTGCTATAAGAATGTGTGTTCCTGAAGTCTGGGGCAGAAGCCCCGCCAGCACTTTGCCCAGGGCCCCTGCTGAGGGGAGCTGGGTTCAGGCCTCACAGGACCCTGCTGACTTGTTGGAGGGCAGCTCGCCTTCTGGCTGCTGAGGGCCTCTCTGTGCCTTTGGGGAGGGGTCAGACCAGAAAGCTGGTGTCCATCCCTGGCTCTGTAGATTCCTACCCTCTGCCCTGCTCCACCCCAAAAGAGAGTAGCCCCCAACTCTGCTCTGTGTTGTTTATTTGTGCTCAGAGTAAGGGTGGCTCTGGAGCTGACTGCTTCACAGCTAAAGCAGCTCGTGAAAGCTACCTGGCCATATGCACGCTCCCTCTGTGCGTCCTCTTCTTTTGCTTTTTGATTCTTCAACCTGGAGGGGCCTCCGTTTAGCTCTTCTGCCAGATGAACAACATATTTTTCATTTCAGCAGCTTTTCCTTCTGGGAATCCCCTGTCTCCTGGCTTTTCCCTTCTCTCCCTCACTGCCTTGTCCCCAGATGCCAGCCTGCTCCTGCCCCAAGGGCCCCTGGGATCCACGAAGTTGGCCTCTTGCCGGCCCTGATGCTCTGGTTCTCAATCTAGGACACCATGCCTCACAGGCCCTGTGGCCTGCCAGGGCACTGTATTGGCCTGAACTGGGACTGATTTTGTTCTAGAGCCTGGGCCTCTTGCCTTGGGGAAGAAGGTCTCTTGGGTCCACAAAGAGGGCCCAGTAAGGGGACAGGCTTCCAAGGACTTGGCCTCAGGCTGGATCATTCACCTCTCCCTACCCTCCCTACCAGTATATTGAGTATCAAATAGGGTTTGGTGCCAGGCGCTTCAGGGTATGTGGACACATGAGAGGAACAGTTAGTTCTGCTCTGATCCCACCATGTGTTGAGCTTCAGGGCTGAGAACGCTTCCCTGTCCCCCTCTGAGCTGCTCCCTCCCTCAAACCCTCCATCCTCACTGAGCTTCTCATTTCCCCCACCCCTCATCAAGGTCCAGTGCTCCTACATCTCTCCCCTTCTCCCTGCCGGTCACCCCCTGCCTCGTCCCTCCCCTGCTCAGGAAGCCACACAGACGTTATGGGCTGCAGAGGCTTCACTTGACCCCGGGCCCCCTTGAGCCCCTAGAAATGGCCTGGCTCAGACTCCAGGCAGACTAGGCTCCTCCCCATCCTCACTTCCCCCTCAGGCCTGTGCTGTGTCCCTTAAGTGCCTTGCCCCTTTTCCTCCCCTCCTTTTAACCTGCCCCAGCAAAGGTACTTTAACGCTGTAGCTGCCCCGGGGCATGTGGGGAGGGGCCCTGCATTAGAATCCTCATCTGTGGAATGAGGAGATGGAATGTGGAATGACTGACCCCTAGGCCATTGAGAGCACCGAATGGAGCGAATGGAGCGTTCTCACAGGCTGCTATGTGGTGGATGAACAACGACCGTGAGCCACTGTTGCTTACCCCTGCGATGCCCCAGAGTGCCCAGCACAGGCCAGGGCATGTGCACATGCACGTGATTGGCGGGTGGTAGCCAGGCGCCCAGGCCTCAATGATCAGAGTATGTTGGGAGATGCAGGGACAATCCCCTGCACAGGATGAGGTGGGAGCAGGCAGCAATTCTCAACTGTAGGGGTCAGAGTGTTGGTTGTGGCCCTAGCAGAGCAGAGCGAATGCAGGTAAAGTCCCCAGAGCAGGTGTGACTTGCAGGTGTGTGGAAATGGGTCCATTTTCTGTTCAAGGTTCTTTGCCAGAGTAGTGGAGACGGGGCATGCCAGGGCGCCTCGGGCACTGTATTTCACAGCAGCAGACAGTCCAGTGAAGGTGTTCACCTGCTGATAGCGACAGGGTCTGCCCTCTGGGCTCCCAGCCCCCACAGTGGCGCTTAACACATGCCATTGTCATTGTTTTTTTACCTTGTCTCCTTCACTCAGTTATGAGCCTCACATGGGCAGGACTCTGAGCATGGGCATAGCCATGGTTCTCTGGGCCTAGCAGAGCATGGGTGCTCCAGACATATTTGCTGGATGGCAGGATGGAGGGATGGAGACAATACATGCTTCTCGAGCACCTGCTCTGGACCAGGCCCAGGGCTGGACGCTCTAGCCTGGGCTCAAGGAATACTTGATGTATTTGGAAAGCCAAACAAGCAAACAGAAAATGACAACAGCCTGTGACGAGGGCTAAGGGAATGACTCAAGGTCTCCAGGAACCCAGGAAGAATAGGGGCCCAGCCTCAGGTCGGGTGGGGGGCGGCTCCTAGCAAGGCCTCTCAGAGGAGGTGAACTACCCTGAGCCCCGCAATGAGCAAGAGGATAGGAGTTAGTGACGATAGCCACCATCTGCCAGGCATTTCCCTGAGCCTCACAGCAACCCTGAGAAGTGGGGACTGTTATTGTTCTTATTTTATAGAAGAGGAAGCCGAGGCCCAGAGAGGTTGGCCCACTTGCCCAGGGTCACACATCAGTGTGACTCTAGAGCATGAGGCGGGGACCGTGTTGAGGGGAGGCTGGGGAGACCAGGCTCTAAGGGTGTTGGGAGTTGGGCCAAGGAGCTTGGACTTGATCTCCATGCTTACCTACTCCCCTTTTTAATAAAATCATGGGCTCTTGAAGTTGAATGAGGCTTCAGAGATGATCTCGGTGCACTGCACCCCTCCTTGGAAAGGGACCCCAGTGCTGAAGAACCAGCACTGAGAGGCAGCCTGCGTGGTCACTGAGAACAGAGGCTTAAAGTCACCTGGACCCTGCAAGCTTCGTGACCCAGAACATGTTGCTTCACAAGGCCCAATTTCTTCATCTGTAAAATGGGAATGGCAGTATGTGTCTCTGGTGCTTGGCACGAAGGAAACATTCACTGAGTCATCATTACAGTCTGTTCGGAGCTGGGTTTGGTGGGCAGGACGGAGGTTTCTTTTATCGACCCATTCCATGGAAAGGAAAGCTGCGGCTCAGAGAGGAAATGGCCTCTGAGCTGCCTTACCCCATGTGACCCCGCTGCACAGGGCCAGGCTTCTGTTGAGCTCTTCCTGCTGTGTGGAGGCGCATGCCAGGCTCTTCCTGCCTTTTTCTCTCAGCCCTGCTTTGCCCAGAGTCACAGTTCTTTCTCCTGGGCCCCTTGCCACACCTCCGCTCTGCTGCATCCAATTCCTGCCCAGCCACACTGCTTTCACTTCTCTGCGTCCTAGTCCACTGGCTGACAATCTTCAGGCTGATTTTTTCTCTGCAAACTTCTCTTTTCCCTCTCATTTCTTCTTGGCATCCACCTATGGGCTTCTTGCCCCTCCCCTGGTGACCACTCCATGCCCGTCAACTCCCTGAAAAAGCCGTGGTCCCAGGACTCAGCTGAATTCCAGTCAGCCTACCCAGTGGTCCTCCTGGCTCTGCTGGGTGTGGTTTGCTTGGGCCAAATCGTCTGACCTTTCTAGACCTCACTTTCCCCATCTGTGAGAATATAAGGACCAGGGCAGGCGTTGAAGGAGATGAGCTTTTCTGTTATTTTTAGGTTTACTAATGTGTTCTGAAAGGAGTTGTTAAAGGCAAATAGTGTCTTAACATTGTTCTGACTCATACCAGGGATGCTGTGCTCTGTGAGTTTTTCCTGGGAATCTCAGGGACTCCAGGGGACCCCATGAAGAGGTAGGGTGCAGGTGCAGCCCCTACAACAGTAGGAAATGTATGGGAGAGGGGGAGGCCAGTTGGGGTCTACCGTTTCAGCAGTGCAAAGGCAACAGGAAATAGCCACTATATTTGTACTTCCCCAGACAGCCACTGTACCTCCGTGGGGAAAGGAATTGGGTCTCGAGAGCCCTGACCCACATCCTGTTGCAGCCTGGCTATCCTGATGAAAAACAGCCTCCAAGAAGGCCCAGAAGGTCACTAGTGTTTGGTGGGGTTACAGCCTAGTAGATGACTTACTTGGGAGCCAGGTCCCTTCAAGGACCAAGAATAGGACCCTCGCCTATCTCCTGCCAGCATCCTACCTGCCCTCTACCCTTTCTGCTCTGGTATCTGTCGTGGCTGTCCCACTACCCCATCTGTACCCCCTGAAGCTTATGCACAGCTGTATATGCAACACATTTTTCAGAAGAGGAGGCCGGAACTTCTGTCAGCTTCTCAAAGGGGTCTGTGACCCAGAAATAGTTGCACAACCCGAGATCTGCCTCACATCTGTTCTGTCCAGCAGCTGTCCAGACATCCTCCTTAATAGCCATCTGTCCTTATCCCAAGCTCTCTCTCCTGATGTCGCAGATGGGCGGGAGAAACAGACTCTAAAGTGAACCCCTCCTCCAATTTGCCAGGGGGCCTGGGGCAAGGTATTTTTCATCTCTGGGCCTGTTTCCTCATGTGTAAAATGGAGATAAATAACCTCTGCCTCAGAGCCTCTGAGTTGTCCTGAGGTCCATGTGAGGTACAAGGTAGAGTTGGTAACAATAATTAACATGGACAGAGTGCTTGTTCTCTGCTGGCTCTTACATGGTCGTCGTCTTGGACCTCAGCTGCTAACCCTGTGCCTGACACAGACAGACCTGGGATTATATTCCGCTCCTGCCACTTTGTGCATTCCTAGGCAAGCCATTAGCCTTCTATAGCCCTCAGTTTCCTCATCTGAGAATGGGGTTGATTGTAGCCTCTACAGCGTGGGGTTGGGATGGAAAGAGAATAGGGCAATAGATATTAAACCTCTAGCACAAAGTACACGCTCAATAAAAGATAGCTATTATTATCTATTGTTAGTTGTCCTTCCTCCTCCCTGGGTGGTCATTTAAGGAGATGCTAAGCCCACCACCCATCATGCTAGGGGGCATGGAAGCCAGGGCACATGGCAGCCATGAAGAGAGGTCCATGGATGTCTATCCTCTTTGCTAGGGGATTCATTGGTGCCCCCTGAAGTGGACTTTGACAGGCTGCTGGCCAGCCTGAAGGATCTCAGTGAGCTGGTAGACAGTGACACCCAGGTGACGCCAATGCCCAGTGGAGCGCGGCTCTGTGCCCTTGAGCCCATCCCACTGAAGCTCTACCGGAATGGCATCATGATGTTTGATGGGCCCTTCCGGCCCTTCCACGATCCCTCCACACAGGTAGGAGTCGGGGGTGAGGGGAGACAGGCCCGTACACACTCCGGCCTCTCTAGTGCTCCCCACTCTGTTCACCACTGGAGATGGTGGTGTCCAGCTCACTTAGGGCCCATCCTGCCCCCCATGGGCACCGAGGTCCACGTTGAACTTGCAGGGCTTCCCCCCGCCCCCCCCTCCCACCAAGTCCTGGGCCAGAGTGTAATCTACTAGGTAAGCCCACAGCCCAGGGCCTGCCATCCAGACAGGAAGCAGGGTGGGGGCCACCACACAGATCTAACTGGTCCTCACCCTTTCTCTTCTCCCTCTGCAGCGCTGCCTCCGAGATATATTGGATGGCTTCTTCCCCTTAGAGCTCCAGCGCCTGTACCCTGATGGGGTCCCTTTTAAGGTGATGGGCTGCGCCTCAAACCAGCCACTCTCTGTGGGGATTTTGGAGGGCTGGGGACAAACATCTTCCTTAGGTATCACCCAGTCTGAGGTGCAAAGCCACTGTCCCACCTCAGGGTACCCCAATCTGATGACCTCCAGGAGGAGGGTGAGCCTGACACAGGGCTGCGAAGGGAGTGGGGAGGCTGCCAGGGCCACAGTTGCCACATCATCATCATCAGCAGCAGCAGCCTGTGGCTAAGCAACAGACAGTACCCCCTGCTGGCACCATGAAGGCATAGCCTTCAGCCACTTGTACCACTGCCCCTCCAGCATTCAGGACACCTTGACAGCCTGGGGTCCCTGAGGAGTCTATGCAAAAGTGACCCAGCTTCCCCCAGAGGCTCCTGGAGCCATCTGGTTGGGGTGGAAGGTAATGCCACGAGGGGCAAGTGTTGGGACTAAAGGACATGAGATGAAGCCAGTCCACTGCTGGGCGTGAGATGAAGGGTGCCAGGATGAAAGCATGATAGTGTCCCAGAGGGTAGTGTGTGAATTCCACAATGAGGGCACATGAGGGGGTGTGTGCCACCATGGCTTGGGAAATAGCGTGTCGTGATTGGGGGTTTTTGAGGCAATACATGCCAAGATGGGCCCAGGAGGTATGCCTCGATGGGGACAAGGGAGGTGATGTGCAATGATGGGGTCTGCACTGCAGACTAGATGACAGCAAAGGCTTAACCTTTTCCTAACACCCTCATCCTTCCCCTCCCTGTGGGCTCCTGAGGGGCTTTCCAAGGATGTCAGTAAAGTGGCTCCAGCTGGCACGGAGAGGGGTGCTTGCAGGAAGAGCAGGGCCCAGGTGTGCGACAGCAGTATGAGCTGCAGCTCTCCTGCTCTGTCCCAGGGCCTCCGTTTCCTCATCTGTAGAGTGGGGATTGCATCAGACCATTCCTCGGGCCTAGTCCCCGGGGCCTGGGCAAACGGGGTGGGGTGGGGCCCAGGGCTGAAGAGCTGGGCCTGCCACTGTCTCCCTTCTTGCCAGGTGAGTGACCTGCGCAATCAGGTCTACCCAGAGACTGGGTTGGACCCCTTCCCAGGTGAGGGCCGCGTGGTCGGCCGGCAGAGGATTCGCAAGCTCTCAGTCGCAGTGGAGTACCCAGGTGAGCTCGGCCCTGAGGCTGAGCCAGGTGGTTGGGGGTGCTGTATAGAACAAGCTCCAGATGTCCTCCTTCACTATCACTCACAGACCCTCTCTGGGCCAAGGCTCCAATGCCCTCCCTGCAGGTTCCAGGATGACCCCCGAGAAGTTCCTGAACCGTCTCCCCAAGTTTGTGATCCGTAAAGGCGAGGTGATTGACATCCGGGGCCCCATCCGGGACACCCTGCAGGTGAGGCCAGCCCTAGCTCCTCCAGCCTCCTTGGGGGCTTTACCATCAACCTTGGCCCAGCCTACCAGAGCAGTGGCTTATGTGGAGGCTCAGTCTTGGGGGCCCCTGAGGAGGGCCTGGATGGAGAGATGGGTCCTTCAGAGCTATCCCACTGTCTCCTAGGATCTGTGGAGCTGGGTTCAGGGGGGTGGCTATAAGAGGAGGAAGGTCAGAGTCTAGGCCAGGGTTGAGCCCAAGGCCCAGGCCACCCCCTCGAAGTTCAGACCAAAATATCCAGTTTAGTCCTGGAGACCCCTTCCTGGCCCTCACAGAATTCATCATCCTCACGCCCCATCCTGCTAATCCTCCCACACTTCCATCTGTGAAAGGTTCCAAACCTGAGTTTCCCAGGACTCTCTACCTCCTCCTCATATTGCCAAGTCCTAGTTGATCTGTTGATCTCCAGAACTTCTCCTGAATCCATTCCTTCTCTCCATTCCCACTACCTACCATCCTAGTCTAAGCTCCAGAGTGTCTCTTTCAGACAACTGAAGTTGTCTCACTGGCCTCCCCAATCCACTCCTGCCCTGCCAACTATCCTCCCCCAGCAGCCTCTGCACTTTTAAAAATGCAAATTGATCTTGGCTCTTCCTTGTTGAAACCCTGTGGTGGTTCTTGGGTAAGGCTAAGCTTTTACCCCAGCACTCAAGGCCTGTGCTCTTTCCACCTCTAACCTTTTCTTTCTTCCACTCCAACCTGATTCCCAGCTTTAGCCCTACGAACTGCTGACACTTTTCCAAATGTATCACCTCCTCTCTGAAGCCTTCCCTGACCTGGAGACCTTTGCCCATGGTGCCTAGAATATCTCTGCGCTCCATCCCATTTCTAAGGACTCCTATTCCTTCAGTCACAGCTCAGGTGTCATTTCTCCAGGGAAGCCTTCCAGCTAGGCATCCAGCCTGGTCATAATCAGTGTGGGGTTCTGACTTCTCCACTACGTTTCCACACCTCAAGACCGTGGAGGATGGAACTGCCTCCCAAAGCTTCCCTTCCATTTCCTCTCCTTGGGCATTCCTTTACACAGAACACCCTGCCTTAGGCTCATTGGTCTCATCCTTTTCTGGTCAGGGATGTTTCCTCTAAGGGTTCGGGGTGGGGTATGACTCCAGCAGGGCCCAGGGCTCTGTCCACTTTCCATCGATGCCTTCCAGAACTGCTGCCCGTGGCCTGCCCGGATCCAGGAGATTGTGGTGGAGACGCCTGCTTTAGCTGCTGAGCGTGAGAGGTGAGGGCAGAGTGGAGAGGTGAGGACCTGGGGGATGGGCCATGGGGTCACTGACAGCCTCTGGGCCCGCAGGAGTCAGGAGTCACCTGAATCACCATCGCCCCCGCTCTCCATGCTACGCATCAAGTCTGAGAATGGCGAGCAGGCCTTCCTGCTGATGATGCGACCAGAGGACACTGTCGGTGATGTGCGCGCCCTGCTCGCACAGGCCAGGTGGGCGCGGGGCGGGGCTGGAGGCCGCATGGGGCTCTGGTCCCATGACGCAGCCTGATTCATTATGCCGGGTCTCCAGGGCCGTAGATGCAAACACCTTCGAGATCTTCAGTACATTCCCGCCCACGGTCTACGACGACGCACTCACGCTGCAGGCTGCGGGTTTGGTTCCCAACGCGGCACTGCTCCTGCGGGCGCGCAGGGCTCCGCCGCCAGCCCCCTGACCCGGCCCACAATGCGAATAAAGCTCCCGCCCACCCACACCGGCTGCTCCACCAGGCTCTCATGGAGGGGCAGCCCAGCTGGGCGCCAAGAAAGATTCTCCAGCCCAGCTGGGCCAGGGGAGGGGGAGGTGCCGAAGGCCCTCATTGTAACTTGAGCTCCAGCTGGCAGGCCTGGCCGCTGGGTCTTTGTCCTCTAGGTCCTTTCTCCGCAGAAGGGCTAAGCCCATCCAGTGAAGGCCGGGCCCCAGCACAGGCATAGCTGGGGCAGCAGAGCCTCAGGTGCAGGTTTGCAGCCAGCAGATCCCTGAGCACAGATATGCACAGAATCACAAGCACGTGGAGATACTTCCTCGACACTATGCACAAAGCCACGGCCCACAAACTGGCAGAAATGTGGCTGTGTACCCACTCCCGTGACACACCCACTTAACCAATCTGCTGGAACACAGGCAGGCAGCCAGCCACATGGCACAGCAACATTACTGACAGGAATGCAAATGTGCAGTACACACCAAGGCACAGACATGTCAATGTGCACTATCGCATGTGAACTGGAGGGGGACCCACCCCCAGTTTCCAGAAGCCATCGGTCCACACAGGTATGTGTATGCCAGACATATATCCAAACACATGCACTATCACACACAGGTGCCACACAGGGAACAGCACAACCCACCTGCCCACAGGAGCACAGCTTTAGCACACGAACATCTACCAGCCTCGCTCAGACCAGGGACCCAGGATTTCCAGGCCACACCAAACAGACACAGCGCCAGTGGAATGGGACATTTAATTGTCTTTATGGTGCTCCTCCCGAGTTGAGGACTGCGGGGCCTTTGGCAAAGCCCTGGCTAATGGAAACAAAGGTGCCCATCAGCCAGTGCCAGGCAGGGTAGAAGCCTCAGGGCCCGGCTGAGAACAGCCAGCACTTGGGCTGTTGCTTAAGATAATTTCTGGGAGTACTGGGTAAGAAGGAATGTTGCCCCTGAACGGAGGAGAGGGGGCTACAGTTGGAGGAGGGGGAGAGGCTGGGTTTGGGGGAGGGGCTCCAAGGTCAGGTTAGGAATAACAGGGAGTTGGTCACAAGGTCCTTCATGGCCAGCGATGGCTGGGGGAATGTGATGGTGAAGTCCAGTGGGCTGGTTTGGGCTTGGCTCAGGCCAGTTTCAGGAACTCCTGCAGCGTGTTCTGTTCCACAGCCTCCACGAAGAGCTCATAGTCCTGTGGGAGGGGATATGAGAGGTGGTCCCCTGAGTGCTGGTGCTTTGTCTCAGGTCTGACTCTGGCCTGAGTCCTCCTACAACACTCCCCCCTCCCACAACACACAGGACCATACCCCACAGTACTGGTCCCCGTTGACAATCTGAGGTGGGGTGGCCTTGGGGTTGCCTGCCAAGGCTCGCATCTCTTCCCGCAGGGCGTTGTCCTGGGAGATGTCCACTAGTTGGTATTGGATGCGCTTCCCATCCAGGATGCGGGTCACCTCGCTCTGCTGGGACTTGATCTAGGGGCAGAGGGTGGGCAGAGGTTAGTGAGCAGGCTAGAGGACTTATGGGTGGAACGCTGGGCAAAGAGGGACTGTGGCCAAGAGCTTTTGTCCCCCTATCCCTTTCTGCACTATAGGGGAGGGCTCTGGCCACTAGGACTTTGGAAGATGATTCAGGCTTGCTGTGGTGCAGCATGAGAGAGGGACCACCATCCCTGGGGAGGGGAGTCAGAATGAAGGGAAGTGGGATAAAGTTCGGAGTGGAGCGAGCCAGTTCTGGGAGGAGAAGGTAAGGCAGGCCTGGGTGAAGGCTGGTAAGGGGCCGCCCTGCCCCAGGTATACACACAGTAGAGGAGAGGAAGGGCAAGATAAGGACGCGGTCGGGGTCCTCCTGGTAGTGAGAGCGCAGAGAATGGAGTCCGAGTAGTGGGGGGATGGGCGTGGGCAGTTCAAATTGGGGTTGCTGAGGCTCCAGGATGCCAATGAAGGCATTCATGATGAGGCCGCGGGGCACACCCTGGGATCCGACCAGGGAGGCCGTGCCCCGAGCCTCGCCGCCCCCACCCGCCCCCACCCTCGCCCTGGGGGCGGGTCCGGGCACCCCGCGCTCTCCTTGAGCGTGGGCCCCGGACACACACTCACTTCGCGGGAGCCGGTGACCGACGTGCTGTAGACACGCAGACCACTCATGCTGCGGGTGGACTGATGGACAGGCGGCGGTAAAAGCAGCTGCACGGCCTGGAGACGACGCCGCTGCTCTCGGAAGCGGTTTCCTTCCTGCTCAGCCCGCGAGTCACCGCTCTCGGGACCAATGGGAGGCGCGGGCAGGGGCGGGGGCTAGGGGCGGGGTCTACGCTACCCCGCCCAGCACACAAGTCCCCTCCCCTCCCCCTCGGGTCCTGGCGCGCAAAGGACCTCAGTCCCATGCAGGGCAGCGCCCTTGGGCCCTTCTCTTTTCTGGGTTCACAGTGTAAGGCTGGGAAGGGTCCCGGTAGCAAGAAAGGCAGGGGCGAGGGTTTGGCAAAGGCTGCTGCCTCAACCTTGCCCGAGTTTGCCGCACCCAACCACCCACCCCCAGTGCCACGACAGCGCAGCTCAGCTGCAGGCGTTAAAGGCTGTTTTCAAACCTAAAGCTCCTAAGCGAAGGAACTTCGTTCCAAGGGACCCTTCCCCATAGTCCCCTGGGGGATACCCACACATGGCTAGCCCATCAAGATAGGAGGCACACCAATGCACAGATAGCCCCTGCTTAGAGATTTTCTCCGAAGTTCCTCTCCACTCAGGCAGGTTTAGGCAAGGAAGGGTGGTGGCAGGAGACAGGGCCACACCCTCAAGAAGCCAGATGGAGGCCAAGATAAGAGGCTGTTAGCTCTGGAAAGGATGGAGGCAGAGGTCGGTGTCAGGACTTCTTGTTAAAGATCTACAGCTGGTCTTGGGGTGGCTCCAAATTAACCCCAATTCCAGGTAGCAGATGGCACTGCAAAACCACTCCTACTAGTCCCCAGCAAAAATTCAGGGGACTCAGAGAGAGCAGACTCCAGCAACCAGCTCAACTTTGGAGACTCTGCTCTCTCTGGGTTTGGACATGATGCCCCTCAGAAGTTGCCCCAAGTCCAGGGCTTAGAGAGTGGCCCAGAAAGACAACCTTAGCCTCTTGAAGCAAACAGTGCTACCTCGCACTGGGCATGGGCAAGCAAGCCACATCCTCACGGCAACCCAGAAGCAGCTGACTTCCTCTTAGAGGATTACTGAAACTCTTCAATGACAAATTTGTTCTATGACTTGGCAGCTTCACTCAATATAAAGTTGTATGGGAAGAGATCTTATTTATCCCCACTGAACAAGAGGAGCAGAAGTGGTATAGACATGAAATTGAACCTGCCAAAAGTCCCTCCTTGTTGTTGTCTGGCGAACTTGGCTAAACACCCAGGCTTTGGCTTCATCAACTCAAAATGAGGGGTGGAGTAGGGTGGTGACAGAAGGCAATGGAAAACTGAAGTCTGTTAAATTTTTATTTTGTAATCAAAATAGGCAATACAAACCAGTTGACATAACAAGAATTCATATAAATAACTGCTTATAAACTTTAGAGGAAAAATACCCGTGAGCATGGTGGCTGGGCTCCCAACACAGGGTGGAGACCAACCAGGCAGCTCTGCTTTTAGGAGGCAGGAGCCCAGAGGCTGAGGGGGTGATGGCTGGGTGGGGCTGCTCTGAATGGAAGGAATAAGTCACTCCATAAATAAAACACACTTGTAAAAACACTTAAGGAGTCTCATTCAGGCCCAGGACTGAGGTCCAGGATGTTGCCCTGAAAGCCAAAGCTTAGCAAGAATCTCGTGGTGGCTGAGTCTGGGCTCCTGAACTGCGCAGTGCTCCCTCACAGCCACACACAGCCTGGCTTGGCTCCAGATCTAGAGGTCTGGGGCCAGCCCAGCAACCAGATACAAACAACTGTGAGAGGCTCCCTAATCGAGGAGGCAAGAAAAATCAGAAAGCAAAGGGTCAAAAGGCCCCAGAGAAACAAAAAAAGCCCCAGAAAACACTGAAAGATATGCCTTAAAAGCTGACCTGTACTGGGTACTCTGAAATCTCAAGGAGCCCAGATCAGGAAAAGGAAAGGACTCCCATCCCCAAACACAAGAGAGGCACAAATCAGAGGGCTGGGCACCAGCACCAGCCCCGGGGACGGGGTGAGCAGCTTGAGTTGCCCTGTGGTATTCTGGGGGAAAATCCTGCCCAAACCCAGATCCATAGAAAAGAGTTTGCATTCAAAGTCCAAGAAGGAGGCTATCTGGACAGCCTGAGAACAAAGGAGAAGGCGTCTATGCTAACCACATGGCCAGGGCCCCAAGGGTACAGGGCAGCTGGAATGGGGTCTCCTATAAAATGGCATGGCAGCACACTTGAAAGAGCCCTGGCTATAATCCCTAGGCCACCAATTCTAGTGAGTACTTTGCTAATGAGTAGATCACCGTGAGGCGTCTGTGTGAATAAGAGCCCTGAGGAAGAAGCAAAGCAGTGGGACTGGGCCTAAGTAAACCCAGAAAGCCAGTTCAGCTCCCAGGAAGACTGGCACATGGGGCCCGGGAATTCTCAAATGCCATTATTACTGGCCTTTCCAGGACCCTTTAATGAATTCTGGGCATCAGCAGAACCAAGGTATGGAGTGGGAATGAATGTGAATCCATCCCAAAGGATGGAGAAAGGAAGTGAGCAGCCTGTCTCTGACATCAGCTGGGAACAGTCTGTGAGGACTTATCAGGTGACCTGAAAAAGTTAATTAGTAACTCACCCTCAAAGGACGAATCAGGATGACAGAACCAATGCAATCCAACAAGGCAAAGCCAGTGTGGAGCAAGGTAGGCAGTTTCCTAGTCAGCCCTTGGCCCCAGATGCAGGCTCTTACCTCCCTTCTACCCCTTCTCTCTGGGAATAGCAGCAAACAAGAGGCAAGAGACTGTCAGGGTAGGGCCTGCTGGACCAGATCCTCCCTCGGGGAATATAGCATGTCCCATGCCTAGCATTCCTTACTGTGTGACACAGTTTTCTCCCATATCCTGGGCATATCTGTCTGACATGGTGGTCCGTAAATCCTCGATGTCATGACGCAGTTGTTGAACCTCTTCTAGTTTCCTCCTGATCACATCTGGCTTCTGCAAATCTAGCGGAGTCCCTGGGTGCTGAGAAGCTGGGAAGGAGAGCATTTCAAAAGAATGTTATAAATCAGGAGATGCTACTATGTAGAAGGGGCAGTAAGCACCTTGAGGCCCATGGTCCTGAGACACAGCACTTCCAAAAAAGCAGCTGGGGATGGTGGGCTGAAAACTTGCTGCCTAAGGGCCACATTTTGTCTGTCCTGTACCCAGGCACCCCATAGGGATGCCTGTTCCCAAAACAGATTTACTGAACATCTACTTTTTGAAACACGTAACTCCCAGAGAGCAGTGACCAGGCCTCCATAGCCCTGGTCACCCATTACCATAAATATGGGGAAGGTGGATGGGGGTGAGAGAAAAACAAAAGCCACACTCTCCTGGGTCCCAGACTGGCCTGAGGACTCACAGTGAATGCCAAGGAGCAGGGAGAGATTGGGATCATGGCCCTGCGCCCTTTGGGTCACAATGCTACAGACGGCCTGCAGATCTTGAAGACAATTGGCCAACTCCTGGTGCAGTTCAGATGCCAGCTGGGCTGTGTCTGACGAAGATGGGAACCCTGGTTGAGCCTGGCGCAGGTGTTCCTGGAGTGTCAGATTCTTCTCAATCAGGTCCTGGTTCTGTGCTGAAAGCTGAGTGGAGAGATGAGCAAGCACATTAACCCAGACCCAGGGAAAGGCAAGAGTATCTGTATCTGAGTGCGGTTATATGTTTATTTGTGTGTGCAGGGGAGGCTATAAGTCACAGGCTTAACATTGCCACCCCCTCTTAGTATCAGGCCTAGTTCCTCCTGCAGGTAGGCTAGGCCACAGGGCTTCCGCACTGAAGAGGAAACTGCTGCCCAGCAGACTCTGAGTCATCAGCCTCCAGGTTTCTGTTTAGGAATCAGAGATGATACTCCCGCCCCTCGGAACTCTATCTGAAGCCAGTCCCTCAGCCAACTCTGTTAGCCAGGCTATTAGAGAAGGCTTAACGTGAACTGTGAAATCTGAGGAGACACTGGTTTCAATCTCTCCCTGCCACCCTGACAAAAGTGGCCACCAGCCAGCCTGATCAGAGTCTGTTAGAGAAATAAAGGAAACAATGAAAACATGACAGCTAGTGGCCACTGAGGTGGTGTGTGGGGTGGGGTGGTTGGGGTGGGCAGTGCTGCAGGAGAAGCTGGGGACCGGGAGGACAGAGCACTGGAATGTGTCCTTTTCAAACCTTTACCTCAGTGGAATCAGGCTTCACTACATAGACCAGTTATTCTTATATATCTGTTTCTTTCCCAATCTCTCCCTGAACAGCTTAACCCACTCTCTTTCCCTCCCTACCCTCAATTCTGTTTTATAAACATAAAATAGAGTTCCTTCTCTAGTACTAGGCCTTCACTCACACTGGGTCTTGTGACAATCCTAGTTCTGGGAGGTTCCTTCCTAAACTCTTGGCCAGTGAACTGGGTCGCCCCCTGCTGACAGCTCTGTTTACTGCATGAAGACCACCAAACATGTCTTCTTGAACCCGTCCCTCCCCAACCCCACAAATTTGTGGCTGCAGCAAGACAAAAAGAGAGAAAAAGACTTTCCACGCCCAAAAAGCACTCCTGGGTCATTATGGCCACTCTAAGACAGGCTTGGGATCTTTAAAATAATGGATGATGCAATGTTCTTTCCTATTCTTCTGCTGAAAAAGCTCAGCGGGGACCTCAAACATGAGGGCTTTTGTGGGAGAAGGGACACCAGAGAAAGAGTACCAAGAGGCCTAGGTGTGTTGCTAACCTCTTTCACAGCTGTGCGAAGCTGCTGCAGGGCTGTCTCCCTCCGCTGGGCCTCTTCTTTTAGGGCCTGGCTTGTTCCTTCTTCTTGAGCCACTTCCTGCTCTAGGCTCTGAATTCCACAGCAAAGAGTGGTGGGAGCACACACCAGGGGTAACAAGTTCAGAGCATATCACTTTCGGCCTGGACTCTACACTAAAGCCCCATCCTGCCCAGACTGCTACTTAGAGATTATTTAACAACAGCCCTGACTGAAACCCTCCCATAGCCCCTGACCATGTATTAAAGAGAGGCCAGTTCCTCAGTAGAATGATCCAGGCCAGTCTGGCCCTTACCTACTTTTCTAGTCATACCTTTTTTTAACCCTCCACACGACCTCCTCTCCAGCCACATCGAATAACTAGCCATCATCCCCAAAGGCTCCAGCTCTAATACTGTTGCTCACTCTTCTTCTCCTTTACCCAGACTTCTCTTCAGCTCAGGAAACCCCCAAGGCCCGCCTGAGCTTTCCTCAATCTGCAAATCGGATTCAGTTAATCCTAATCTGGCCCTGCTACTCATACTTCCATCAGAGCTCAGGCGTAAATTTGCGGGTTGTGCACATGATTCCCCCCTCCAGTAGACCATACCTTTCTTGAGGGCAGAGAACATCTATTTAGTTGAGTTCAATATTTATTGAGCACTTACTGTGATAGGGACTGAGGCTACTAAAAAAAATACCAGTCTTTAAGGAGCTCACAGCCCAAGCCTTTGATGATAATGTTTTAAATACTTCTGACAAAGGGGTAGGAGAGCACTCCCACAGGCACTAAATCTAGTTAGTAATGTGTATGCATGTGCGTGTAGGGGTAGACGAGGGGAGAGATTTATATTTGTTGTCTTTTACCTCTCATTCTATCCATTTCAATTTCTCCCCAATTTCATAAGTGATTTGAACAAATTAAGTCTAAAAAATATTTCTGTAATTGAAAAAAATTTGATTAGTTTGTTCTTTTTTTGTTCTTTAGATTAAAAACAGACTCACAAATATAGAGGGCAATCTGGTGATGGCCAGAGAGGAGAGGGGTTGGGGGGCTGGGAGAAAAGGGTGAAGGGTTAAAGAAGTACATATTAGTAATTTATAGATGAGCATGGCACAGGGAATGCAGTCAGCATTAATGTAATGGCTAGGTGTAGAGCCAGAGGAGAGAAAAAGCAATCAAGGGGATCGTTTCATAAACTATGTAAATGTCTAACCAATGTACTGTGTAGTTGAAACTAGTAATAAAATAAAATTTAAAATTCAAAATAAAATTTTTTCCCTGAATTTCCCCATTTTGTATTAATAAAAAAATGTAACTTTCAAAGAGAACATCTCATCACCACGAAATACTCAAGGCAACAACCATTATGAATCCATCTAATTCCAGCAAAGTCTCCTGACAATTTGCTTGACCACGGCTAAATGTACCATTTAAAATGTTGGGCTTTTTCAACCTTTGTGGAACCTCAGTGTTCCAGAAAACATACTTTGAGATCCATTAAAAACTCTACTAAAAACCTGGAATTTTAAAAGGGTATAAATGTTCATTCACTAGGCTTGACTATATTCTAACAGGACTTGGAATAGGTAAACTAAATAGATACTGCCCAACCCATGTAATGGTAAAGGCAGGATTGCAGCTTTTGTTGCTCCCCAGAATCAGTGCATTTTACCTGTTTTGGTGTAAAACTTCTTTTAAAGTCCAAAGAGAACCTGAGTGAACCTGCTTTACCTAGGATTTCTTGGAGAATTCAATTAAGGACACTCCCACTCTGGCCCAAAATAGAAACCAGGACTTATCTTTGATTTTTCCTTATTCTTCAACCTCTTATATTCTGTTAGTCACTGATTCCTCTCAATTCTGCCTCCCAAAAGTCACTTAAATCTGTCCCCTCACATCTCCTCCTTGCTATGCTGCCTTATGCCAGGTTCCTGCATTATTTCTTACTAGGATTTCTGCAACAATCCACTGGCTTCCAGCCCTGCCTCTCTCCAAGTACCAATCTTGCACGCTCAAGCCTGAGCTGCAAACCTGACTATATATAACACACTCCAATTAAATGCTATATAAATTCCCATCACCTATCTAAAAAATAAAAGCTAACTTAATTGGGAAGACAAAGCCCTCTCATAGCCCAGTTCTCCATTCACCACCTTACTTCAGTATCAAACTGCTTACAGCTCCATGTGCAAACTCTACTGTTTCATGCCTCCATGTTCCTACCCATGCTGATCCTCTAGCTGGAATTCCAATACCATCCTATCCAGATGCACTTCTTTGCCTAACTCTTCTTCCCCCTTTAGGGGTAATGACCTTCAGAAACCCTTCCTTGACTTCTCCCTCTCTCACTTTCTATGCTCCCACAGGGTAATATGGACATTGTTCTCAGAGTACTGTGCTAAGACCCCTTCTCAACAAGACTGTACGCTAAAAGCACTGATTGGGTCTCATCCTCGTATTCCTAACACTGAGCAAAATTGCATGGCAGAAAACAACAATGTTGGCTGAATTCTAGAGATTCCATTATTAAGTCCTGCCCACCATGTCCCAAGGACTCCAGTTCACCTGTACTTGTGAACGCAACTGATCCATCTTCTGCTGTTGCTTTTCCACAATCTGAAAGGCAAAGTTATCAAGGAAGGCTGTAAGCAAAGGCTGATGATATAGTAGGAGGCAAGAGGGCAAGAGGCTACATTAGGGTCTGTGGTCTGGCTATTAGCCCCACTGGTTACAGCCAGTTAATAGTGAGACCAGGGTGAAGACATGTTAGCTCTACCTACAGAAATATAACCCAGATTCCCTAGCCTGACTAACTAGCTTCAGACTCTTGTGCTCCAGGCACAAAAAAGCATATAGTCATAAAAAGGAATATAGTGTGGACTTATAACCACTACTGGGTGTGGGGTGGAAAAGACAGATCAGTGGAATTAACATTATATATAGCAAGCATACATTCTGGTTCTTTGGTAAAGGACATTACTAAAAATTCAGTTTAATGAAGCCTGCCCTGTCTAGGGCTGTGATGGTTGTTACTTATAGCTTTTGTCACACTGACTGTGCAAGGAGAGGACCTGAACAGGCTCAGTTTCCTGTCCTTTGAGACCTTAGGTAGTCTCTGAACCTTTTCTGGGTCTTCTTTTTTTGCTGACCTATGATCAGCAGGCCCTGGGCTCCTCTTTCTCTGCTGAATCAGGGCCATCTCACTGGTTAGAACTCTGCCCACTGCAGAGGTTCAGTACGAGGTCTGAGCCATGAATGAAGTGCACCAAGCTTCAGTGCACCAATTTGGAGCATCTAGTCTGGATGGTCAGAGGCATGTCCTCCCCTCACTTTGCTTGCCGGTTGTAAGGATGAATAACTAAAATACAAACTTACTATGAGGGGGTGACTTTTTGAAAAAAGAGAGAAAAGTAATGGGTAACAGATCCTAGGTGGCCCAGGACCAGAAATTCATGCTTCCTTCCCCATACATAATCTGCTCTTTCCTCTCAGCCTACCCCGTTACAGCCTGGATATTCTCAGTCACCTTTCGGAGAGAATCACATTCCTTCTGCCAGGACTCCATTTCCACTTTTGGACCTTCTTCATGTTGGACCAGACCTTCTCCATTGGCTTCCACACACTGCTTATCTTGCAGGCTGAAAAACAGTGTCCTCTTCAGGAACTCTAAAGTCAGAGAGATGTGGCTCTGACTCCTGATTCTGCTATTTATGTTTTAGGGAAAGACACTTAGGCCCTTCTGAGCCATAGCTGAGGCTACGTGTTAATGTGTTAGTTCTGTTATAATGTAGGTTATGCCACACAGAAGTTCCCTTCCCTAGAGGCCAACATCTATATGATGGCCACTGTTCAAAGCTCTTGTTTTGAGCATTGTTTTGATATCTGAAAAAAATAAACATCACCTGTATTTAGACTATAGAAGTCATACATGTATACTGTAGAAATTTTGGAAAATTTTTCTTGGCACACGTAGTTTGGGGCAGAGTCAACTTTGTCCCTTAACCTTGCTCTGACTCCAACCAATGGTCTCCTCCAACTGATCCCCACAATCACTTTCACCACAGTCCATCTGCTAAGTTAAATAACAGGGTCATTTGGTTGAATATGGGATGAGAAATCTAATCCGTCCCAGTAGAAACTGGATTTGGTCCAAGAGACTGCTGAAACAACCATCACATTTTCAGAAAATGCTATTAATATGGAGGAAGCTCCCAAGACAACCTGAAAGTACATTATGGCATCTTGTTTTGTTCTCAGAACCTGTTGTGGCAATCGAGAGCAATTCTTAGGGCTGAGGAAAAAGAGATGCTCTTGGTAGCCTTTAGCTTACAAGGCTCAAAATGTGGATAACCCCCGGTTCCCAGCACCAGGATCTACTTCTGCAAATATACAGATAACTCAGAAGTAAAGTGATTTGCCCAAACTTACACAGGGAGTAAGTGGGGTAGCCGGGACCAGAACCTAGCTCTCCACTCCTTTCCTCAACCCCACAGGGATATTTACCTATGTCTAGTGGAGGAGAATGCTGCTTCTCTCTGTCTCACACTTTCCAGTTGAACCTCCTTCTCTCTGCAGGCTGCCCGTGTCTCCTCCAGCAAATTCTCCAGTTCACTCACTCTCTCCTGCAGCTCTGTGCTCTTCAACTCAGAGTCCTTAAGCTGAGAGACAGGATGCCATGCTTAGGTCAACCCAAACTGTCTGGGTATTTCAAACAATTTGCAGTCTAGTTGTAAATTTGACGGATGTGAGTCTGGACATGACTCTTTTGGGATTTTCCTTTCAGGAAACCATGGGGGTAACCGCATAGAGCAGAGGCTGAGAAAGTCCCCTGGCTTGGCTACTCCCTGCTTGCCCAGGGAATGCCCTGACATTGCACTACCTGCTGGCTCTGCTTCTGATGGTCTTCCAGGGTGGGAAGGTCAGCTAGGTAGCGCTCCAAGGTCTCAATACGCTGCTGCTTCTCCCGATTTTGCTCTGATTCCTTCTGACATTTCTTTTTCAAATTATTGATATGTTTATCACGACCCTTGACCTAAGGAACAAATGTCAAGAATTTGTCTCCATTTGACTTCTCTAGAACCCTGAACATCAACTTTTTTCAAACAGACCCCTGTCCATAAGGCTGTAAATATTGTTCTACTGCAATGAAGGCAAGAAGCTGATCAAATTTTGCCATTTGAGATTAGGGCATAAATTGCAGAGTTAACACACCTGGACTTTCCAATCAAGGGCAAAGAATAAGGGCCCCCTGGGCAGTTTTTAAAAAGTGCCCAAGCACTTCTACATAATAAAAAATTTGTTTGGCCTTTGTCCCAGGTTCCTGGGAGGTAACTTCTAAACTCTTAGAATTATCCAAATAATAGAGGAAATCTATTCTCTCCTTCCCTCTGCTATTCATATTGCTACAGAGCCCGCCATTTATGCTAATGAGATTACTCAGAATGGGGGCTGGTCACTAAAGACCAAAGGAATTGAGCTCATCTTCCTGTAAGGGGGTGGGGCAGTTGTTCAATCATGCCTACATAACAAAACGCCCAATAAAAACTCTGGCTACTGAAGTTCAGTAGAGATCCCTGGTTGGTGAACACATGGATGTGCTAGGAAGGTGACATGCCCTGATTCTATGAGAAGGCAGAGTGTCTGCTTTAATGAGCTTGCCCTATTTGTCTCTTCATTTGGCTGGCCCTGATTTGTATCCTTTATAATAAAACTGTAATCCCAAATATAGCACTTTTCTGAGTTGTTCTGGCAAACTAGTAAACTTGAAGGGTTCATGGGAACCCCTGGATTTGTAGCCAGTTGATCAGGAATATGGGTGGCTTAGGGAACCCAGAACTTGCAGTTGGCATCTGAAGTAAGAGCAGTCTTATTGAGGGCTATGCCCTTAAAACTGTGGAGTCTAATGCTAACTCTGGGTAGTCTGCATCAGAACTGAGTTGCAGAAGTATATTCAACTTCCCCGCATACATATAACCAATCTGGTCTGTTCTGGTTAAGAGGCAATGCATTTCTCCCTAAATACCACACATGATATAAAGCTAAGCAATCACCTGGAAGGGCTAATGAGACTGTAAACTCATTGACAGGAGGGGCTGTGTCCATTTTCCCCATTATCATATCCCCAACACATAGAATAATGGTCGGCACAAGTTAAAATTTGGAAAACAATGTGCCCATCACAACCTCCAAGAACCTCTGTACTCAAAGCACCAGTTACCTCTGAATCAGGTTATTAGCCATAGACCTGAAAAATAGGAGGATTTGCTTAAAGTCTATATATAGGCTAGCTGGATACCATCTTCATCCTAGGTTTCCCCAACAGGGGACTGGAGATTCATTCTCTGTAGAAATCAAAGAGTGATTCCAGATTCAGGTAGAGGGAGAGTGAAGCACTGAGTTGAAAATAAGTAAAAAATCTATGTACAGAAATATAGGGCTGAACCTAATCTCCTCAGTGTTGAGAACCTAAAGGTCAAAAGCATTCCTGCTCCCAGCCTCCCCATCTCTCTTTACTAGAGAGAGTGAGATAAGACATTTGGACACTGATATTTGAGGATTTCCAAGTGAGACGACAGTTTAAGTCTGATCATCCTACTGTGGAGTCCATCAGGCAACTACCATGAACCCAGAACTTCCATTCAGCTTTCAAATACTTCATTCTTAAATATGAATGGCCACTTATTCAAGGATTACTAAGCCTCTAACATAAAAGACACCAAAACAAACAAAAAAGTACCTGAAGGAAACAAGAAACAATATTATAAGCATATGTAGACATCCCAAAAAGTATAATTGATACAGTCAGAAAAATGATATATTGTATCCATGAAACTAAAACAGCAAAAAACACAAGAAAAGAATACTATTCAGAGATAGAGAGGTATATATCAGGAGAAAAAAAAGAATTGAGGATGGATCCCTTTGTGGGGTGGGCCAGGCACAGAACTACTAATTTTTATTATAAACATATGGTATTTGATTATTTTAGATACATGTATTATTTTGATTAAAAGTTTCTGTTTTAACAAGCCTCTAAGTCCTTGTTGTAGCAATGGCACCAACATCACCTGAGAGCTTGTTAGAAATGCAGGATCTGCATTTTTACAAGATCTCCAAGTGATTCTTAAGCACATTAAAGTTTAAGAAGCACTTCTCTAGTTGATTTTGATACAAGTGGTCCAGAACTAATAAACATTACTAAACTTGTCCCCCAAGAACATCTGCATCAGAGCAAGCTATGAACAGAAACAAAGATTTTAAATTAGCTCCTTCTATGATGACCAATCTTGCCCTAAGGCAATTCTAAGAGCACCAGCAAACATGTAAAAACTCCCAAACCAGCTGCACACAAAGAATTCTTCTCTCCTTTTAAGGTAAAGTGAGGAGAAACCAGGCTGAATGACGTCAATTTACCACAGGTCTTTAAACATCTTGCAACAGTACCATCCCGTATGACTACTCAGGCTGGTTTTCTACCCAAGCCAGCTGGTGGCCTATTACAACTTGGGGCAGTGAGGGTTTATATTGTGGTAGTTCTGTGGAGATAAAGCAGAAAGAAGGGTTTCATTCCTAGCAAACCAGTCCTGCCTGAGCAGCCAGTGTAGGGTTTAACCCAATTGACTCCTCCTGGTTCCAGGAACGAGGGCCAGAAACAGCTTATAGTTTGCCTGGAGAGGGCTGACTGCCAACTCTTTTGTGAATTAGAGAGCTATCAG
Source organism: Pteropus medius (assembly GCF_902729225.1). Lineage (NCBI taxonomy): Eukaryota > Metazoa > Chordata > Mammalia > Chiroptera > Pteropodidae > Pteropus > Pteropus medius. The sequence goes on along the minus strand of NW_024354503.1, from coordinate 4,817,090 downwards.
CTCTTTAGCTCACCCTTTCTTCTTGTTTCTTTCCCTCCTCTGAATGCTTCTGCAATGCCACTTTGAGTGACTCTCTGATGAGCTGGACTTCAACTTCTGAAGCAGAGAGTTTCCTTTCGAGCTCGATCTTTTCTTTGCTCAAGGCTTCTGTCTTCTGTGCAAATTGTGCACGTAAGAAAGTGTTCTCTCGCTGCAATTCCTGCAAAGATTCTCAATATATAACTGTTCCTTACCCTTATAGTTCCATGTACTTTACTAATTCCAGCAGACTTTGTGGTGAAATATCTTTCTCTAAGAATTTCTTCAAGCAGTCCTTCTCAAAATGTGGTCCTAGAACTAAATGCATCTGTAACACCTGGGAATTTGTTAGAAACGCAAATTCTTGAGCCTGACTCCCAGGCCCACTGAACCAGAAACTCTAAGGTTGGGTCTGTTTTTCTTTTCTTTTTTTTTTTTTATGGCAACATTAACAAAATCCAATAAGTTTCAAGTGTACAATTCAACAGTAAGTAATATATATATATTGCACTGTGTGTTAACTGCCCATAGTTAGATTTCTTCCTGTCACCCTAAAAATATGGAACACTTCACGAATTTGCGAGTCATCCTTGTGCAGGGGCCATGCTAATCTCTGTATCGTTCCAATTTTAGTATATGCATTGCCAAAGCAAGCACAATAATCTGTTTTAAAAGGCCTTCCAAGTGATTCCAATGCACTCTCACAATTCAGAACCCCTGCCTTAAAGCAATATCTGAGGAGTTGTAGTATAACTGAAGGAACATGGGACAAGACATCTGAAGACCTGGGCTCGAGGGCAAGTTTTTTCTCCTTCTTGGGCCTTAATTTTATCATCAGTAAATTAGAGAACTGAACTAGATTTTATCTAAGGGCCCTTCTTACTCTATCACTTTGATTCTACAAGATGGAATACTGTCTTAACAGGGCCACTAGGTGGCAAAGCCAGTACTATAATCTAACACCCATCACTCAAAAGCCCAAATTGCAGAGAAGCTTGGTAAAGCAGGCTTCTTCTAGAGCCACTTGACTTGAGTAAGAATATGGTTTCCTTCAGTTGCTCCTAGACATAGAAGACAAGAATGAAAATGGCTCTAAATCCCCCATTACCTCTGCCTCTCCTTCCATTTGGCCAGGGCTGGTAGATTAAGACTTCTCAGGACATCATCCAGCTCTGGGACCTTACAATGTACTTTGCTCTGCCTTTCTTTTCTCCCAAGTTATGTCCCAACACCAAGGCATCTGGACTTCCACTCGATTCTACCCTCAAGTCTTTTCTGCCCCAAAAGGGCAGACTAAGGGATGCTTCATAATTAAGATGCTTACTCTTTGAGGGCAGGGACACTTTACATCGCTTGGTCTTTTTTCTCTCTCCTGGATACCTAACAGTGCCAAGCAGAGGGGAGATACTGAGTTATGGCAAGGAGAATGCCAACCTGACTGCCAATGCTTACCTGTAGCCTCAGCAAGCAGACGTCCCCAAAGGGGGCAGGACGGCCCAAAAGAGCACTGTGGACCTGTATTTCACTCTCTCGCACTTTCTGCTCCAGCTGAGAGATGTGTTTCCTCTGCCTGCAAAAACCAGCAGAATGAGGTCCAGAGTTCTGACACTAACCGAGCTACAGTATGAGCCTTTCCTTTCTTTTGATAGGTAAAATCCATACTATGAAAACAAGGACCCTGGATTCTGGGAAGTACTGTTTTGCTGAAGGAGGGAGAGCAAATGAAAAAGCTGAATGAGGGGAAATGACAAAATATTAGCCTCAAAGAACCAGCTGCCCCCTTTAGGAACTCCCCAGAGGCCCTGAGATACACACAACTGGCTTATCACATTAGTCTGACACAGGATGGCTGCTTATCAACCCAGCTTTACCATGAGGCAAGGACTGGGCCTAAACAGAAGGCATGTACTGCCCTTGAGGAGACCTCATTAGCTGCCCTCAGTGGGGGCTGGAAGGACAGAGGCTGGCCCTATGGCACCCCTTGTCCTCTTACTTGTCAATGAGGAGCTCCTTTTCTTTCAGAAGTTGTTCATTACTGTTCAAGATGCTGATCCACTGTGCTGGTTCTAACGTGGGCAGTGAAGGAGCAAAAGCAGCGGGATGGTGGCAAATGGCTCCATTCTGAAGCTGAAAGACAAGCAGGTCCAGAGGGACTTGATCTTGACCTATAGGCTTCTGAAAACATCTGAGTAGTACCCTGGGTACTAGCACAGCTGGGTCTGTAGTCAAGGCTCATTTTGGCTCAGCCTGAGAAGGCCTGGTGTTTATGAAATAATTTTAGCTCTGATGCATGACTGGAAAGAACCTGCCAGGGAGACTCCTGCCAACTGGACACTGCTCAGAAAGGCTTTAGTTTCTAAGAAAAGGTCAGTTATCTTTCATTATCTGGCAACAGAGACAAACCAAGAGCTAAGATGTCCTCACTAACCAGGAAAGAATATGTCTAGCTTCTTTCCTTCCCACTCAAGCAGCACAAGAACTTTCTTTTTTAAACACAAAAGTGGTATAATGGAAAAAGCATAGATTCTGACTGTTTTTAAACCCTAGCTCTGCCACTTACCAGCCTTGTGGACATATTACTTATTCTAAGAATCTAGTAAATTTCTACATATACCTCATCAGGGTGCTATAAGAATTAAATGATTGTGTTGCGAAAGTACCTAGCCGAGTGACTTTTCGGGTTTTCCGCTGTAACCCTTTACTTTGGAGAACCTCAGTGGTGTGTAATCAGACCACCAATAGACTTGAGATGGCATTCACAAGCTTTCATGTCCTATCTAAAAACATCTTCCCTCTTTCTTGCAAATGTTTTATTTAGAGCCAAAACTTATAAAAACTTTACATTTCTAAGATCTGCACAGAACCTGCAAAATCCAAGGAAAGAAGGTCCTCTACCTGCATTTGCTCCATCTGTAAACGAATCAACTCTAGCTGCTGCCGACAAGTGCTGAGCTCACAAGATCGTTCGCGGGGATTCCAAGGGTCAGAATTTGGCTGCCACACCTGAGAGGGTAGAGGCTTAGAGAGCCCAGGAGCAGGCTGGAGTCCCAAAGGCAGCAACCCACTGCTGCTGGGGTGTGGTCCATTCCGCTCACATACTGCCCCACTGCCTGGTGCCTTCTTGGTCTCAGGCAACACTTTGTATAACTCCTTGTTTGGGTCGGTTCTTAGGTTGTGAAAGTGGACTCGGTAGTGAGGATCTGAATAAAGTGTCTCCATCATTGCTGACTGATTGAGGGTAGACTCCATACTGGGAATATCGAACTTCCTCATCTCTTCTTCTCTTTCATGGCCCACTGCTGGAAACCAGGACTGCTCAATTCCATTTTCTCCAGGAGCACCACAAAGATACATGAAATCTCTAGACAGGCCTGGAGAACGTTTCATTGCACCGAGGTCTCCATTTCTTGTCATCCCCACATTTTCAGCCAACCCTGACAAAGGGAATTTGGAGGAAGAGGGTCCGGCAGGTATAGAATTTGGCTTGGCAGGAGAGGTCCCCAAAGTAGAAGGTATCACATGAGCTGTTGGAATGGTTACGTGGCTTTTGATGGGCTGGAAAGGAGGGCTGCTACTTGAGCTGCAAAAATCTGTAGAGAGAATAGTCTTCCATAAGTCAAAATTGAAGCATCAGGCTTTCTTAAGTTTGGCTGCTATTTCAGACATTCTCTGCCTGTCCTGAGACCAGGAAGAGAGGGCACTGTCATCACAAGTTATCAGACAGAAAGACACAACAGCCTAACTGGGAGATGTGTGTTCTGGGGTCTCTAATGCCATTCACAAGGTAAACCAGCAAAAGGCAACACTAGCTTCATTTTTAACTTACACTCTTGTCCCTTGTATTTGAATAAAAAATCTTGCCAGTCAACAAACCAAACTGAAAAACTGAACTTAAAAAAAAAATCACTTACTTAATAGGTCCTACTCTTCTGGGAGCTGGGCATCTCTAAGCTATAATCCAACCTAAAAAAAAATATCCTTCCCAAGGACTGCGACAATCCTCTGTGACCTCCAAAAGCTTCCCAGTGAAGGTAAGCAATGAATCTAAACTATCTGAAGAATAAGGCAAACTGGATAGTGCTCTCTGTATCCAGGGCAGGGAGTACAGCATCTAAATCAGGATTCTGTTCTCTCCCCCACACACCAGAACTGACTGCCTGGATATGTGAAGTTATTCTTAGTAACTCTCAAGTTTCACTCCAGCACAGTAAGCACTCTCAAGCGGGTACACAGTGAAATCCTCTATTTCATATTTTGCCTTTCGCTTACTCCTTGTTTGTATCCAACTGTGACTTTTCCTTCAGACTGGACTTATGTTTCCTTTAGCTCCTTCCTACTGTTGAGTGAACTCTCTGATTAGCCCTTCTACAGAAGGTTCACATTTCCACATATTTCCAACTTTGAAGTGCTACTCTGAAGAGGACCACAAAGTCAGAGAACTAATGTGCTGGGGTAGTAGGCTGCAAGCACACAACAAGAAAACATACCTGTTACCTTCAACAGAAAACTGAGTCTTCCCTTTTCAATCATGTCCAGTACTCTTTTCCAAACCAAATACATCTACCATGAAGAAGAGTGGACTACCGTTTGTTTTTCTTTTTTCTTTCCATCAACCAACACAGAACACACTCAGCTAATGAGGACAGATAGCAACCTTTCCCAGAATTACATGAGCTACTGTTTTCTCATGGGCGTGTAAGCAGCTCTTTGAAAACACAGGCAAACCAAATTATCTCTTACAATATATGCAGGGTATCTAATTTTCTATACTCAAATGATCTTGAGGATATATAAAAGGCCATACTAAAAATAAGCATACAAAACAAAAACCCCGGTAACTTCTGATAACATGCGTCAGCCTCTCAGACCAAGAGAGAAGGACATTCCAGAGTCAAAGGACACAGTTTTTGATGTCCCACAATTTAAATATAGGCCTAATCAATGGGTTAAAGCAGACTTGTGGTGATAAAGACTTCCAAGACTAGTAAGCTCTCTACATGAAATCCTCCATAATGGCATCATAATATCCACTCTGACCAATGGTCCCTCTTCCCAAAGTATAATTATGGAAGACAGCGAGATTGTGGCATATGAGGGGCTACTACTACGCTGAATTTAGTAACACCTTCCATTCTCTATTCACAGCACCACTTTCTTTCAACACTCACCAAATTCAATTTTGAGCCTATAATCCCCAAAGTAGTAATGCCAAAACCAAAGCCAAGAGGAAAAGTATCAACTGATCCAGGAGAATATCATTTTTCTAGTTTTCTAATGAGTGTGGTCCACCTATGAATGACAGAAAAAGTGAGGTCTTTGTCAGCTTTTGTCACTTGCCCATTGGGTTTGTTTATTTATATTAAGAAAACTGCCTGATTCTGATAACTATTATAAAACATCAAGTTATACCTTAAGTCTGGTTTGCATTTTAGAACATTTTGAAACGAAATAGCAAAGGGTCATTATCTTGTACAATTTTCAAAAGTTTTCAAAATTTAGTGAATGGGATATGCAGTTTTTATTTAGAGAAGTCTATGGTTCCCATAATCATTGGGTTTTTGTCACTTTAAAGGTATATTTCTAAATCTCTCCTCTCTTCAACCACATCCTCCCACCTCATCTCCCTCCCCCTTCAAAAAAATTCACAACTTTCTTTTTATCAACCCTTCTTTAGTTATTGCTAAATCTTGATCACTGTCTACATCCCTTACCAGTTTATGAATTATGGTAGTCTAAACTAAGCCACTATTTCAGTCTTTAGTGAAGAGCTGAAAGCCTTTCGAGCTCTCCAGTATCTACCTCTACCTGTCCCTTGAGAATCTGCAAGGTAACACACCTTAGTGGAGCATGGAATCAAAAGCAAGCCTGTTCAATTTAGAGATGCAACAATTAACTATATACGAGTTGTAAGGGTTCTTGTCAACTGGGCTCCAAGTAAACCAACTTAGATTCATCAACAAAATGAGCAACAATTAGAAAATATATATAGCTCCCCAAAGGAATGAAAAGCACAGAGTCATACACAATCTATGTAGCAATTTGACTGAATTAAATAGAGCTAGTCAATTTAATTGTGGTAAAAATCTAGACCACTGATTTTTAAACAGACCTATTATTTAGACAAAATGAAAAAGGTCCCATGACAGCACGTATAAACAAAACTTTAACAAATCATAACTGAATTACAGTAACACTTTTGATTACAAAAGAACAATACAGCTGGGAGATCCAAATCTGATAACTAGTTGTGTGACATTAGGCAAGTTAATCACTTAACCTCCTGGGGAAATTTTTGTTATTCACCAACAAAAAGGAATGAGATTAAGTGATTTTTAAAGCCCTGTCTACCTCAAATCTATAATTCAACTCTAGTCAGTATTTACTGAGCACTGTGCCCATGTACACACATCTATCAAATGATTAAAATGAAATGCTAGGAGTCTAGGAGTTAGCCCTAGTAGTAAATGAGTTTTTCCCCCCTTTTTATTCCTCTTTTATTTTTTCCCAAACATTTCTATTCTTTTTTTTAAAAAAATGTCTTTACTAGGATATAATTCATATACTATACAATTCACCCACTTGAAGTGTACAATTCAATGGTTTTTAATACATATATTCACAGAGTTGTGTAACCACCTGTTGTGTAATACAATCAATTTTAGAATATTTTCATCACCCCAAAAAGAAACCTCTTACCCCAGTCATGCAACCATTTAAGCAACTACTAATATACTTTTTGTCTCTCTATGTATTGAACTATTCTGGACGTTTCGTATAAATGGTATCATACAATATGTAGTCTTATGTATGTGGCTTTTTTTTTTTAACTAAGCATAGGTGTTTTTACAGTTCGTTCATTTTGTAACACGCATCAGTACTTCGTTTCTTTTTATTGCCAAATAATATTCTAGTGTATGGAAATACCACATTTTATTCATCCATTGTTAATAGACATTTGAGTTGTTTCCATTTTTTGGCTACTGCAAATAATGCTGCTATGAACATTTATGTACAAGTTTTTGTATGGATGTATATTTTCATTTCTCTTGGGTACATATCAAGGAGTAGAACTGCTGAATCACAATGTAACTTGCCAAATTGCTTTCCAAAGCGGCTGTAACATTTTACATTCCCACCAGCAATGTATAAAGGTCCCAATTTCTCTATATTCTCACCAACACTTGTTATCTTTTTGATTACAGCCATCTAGCGATGTCACATCTGATAAAATACCATAGTTGTAACTTTAACCAACTAATTTAATCACTTTGAAATTCAGCATTCTCATATGTAAAATTAAAATGTTTCATTTTATAGTTTATTATATAAAGTTTAAGAACTCTTTATGAAAAGAGTTCAAATATTTCATAGAGTTCTTAAAGGCATTAATGAAAAAATATTTTTAAAATTTAGTAGAGGATTCATCACGAAATATTTAATAAATAGTAATTAATTATTATCATTAGGTCTTCTGCCCTCTTGGAACTCACCATCTAAATGAAAAACAAAATACTCTTGTAAAGTACTGCTTGGCAGTTATTACTTAATTTTAAGTCCTCAATCAAGTGGAAGAAACAGTAAGGATATAAGTTTGTAAAGAGAAAGATCAGTAATGGGTGAGAGGGATAGGAAAATTCTTATTTATCCATTCGTCGGTTAATAGACATTTGGGTTGTTCCATTTTTTGGCTACTGTGAATAATGCTGCTATGAACATCTGTGCACAAGTTTTTGTATGGACAATTCACTAAATCTTGAAAAATAAGATTAGCATAGCTGGGAGGGGCAAGAGGAGATGGGAACAGCACAAATAGACCCAGATTAAAGAAGGAAAGAGCTCAGATATAAAAAACAAAGTTCTTCACTTTCATAGTATAGTAAGACAAGAAATCTGATTATAGTAAGAAATATGTTTGCCTAGGTGGTACAAGGCCAGATCAAAGAAGAACTGAGGCCTCTGAATTTTATTCTCCAAATAATGAAAACAACTGAGGATTTGCAGGAAAGGGAAACTATGAAATCAAGCTTTTAGAAAGATTAATCTGGCAGTAGAGGGAAAAATTTGAGGGCAAGAAATCTATCAGAAAGTTGGTTGAGACAGGACAAACAAGAGAAATTAAGAGGAAAGGATCAGCTGTGAGAAGCACTGGGTAACAAGCATACTCCTTCTTGTATAAACTGACTTATGAATACTTTAGAAATGACAATACACCTCGAACACAATCTGAAAATGACAACACATACTGGTAATCAAATCATGAATCCAAACTTACCCTCCGCAATGTCTGAGCACGATGTGCCAATGGCTGTGTCCCCACTGTCAGTTACACTTGAACAGCGGCTGAAGCGGCTCCGAAAGGCCTCCGAGATAACTGGAGTCTGCCATTCAGTCCCCAGGGAACTGCCCTTCTGAATCACACTGGAACCTGAAACAAGTGGCATTTCCCACCTTTAGTGTGATCCAGCTGATGTAGCCCAAAAAAACTGTTTTTAAAAAAATCATTTAAATCTATGAAGGAATAGCAACCCCCCACGCCTTTCTCTCCCCTGTGCCTAGTCTAGAAACTGAGTTTGTTAACTTTAAATGGAAATTGCATAAGAGGTAAGAATGTTCAAAGACAGAAATAAGACCTACTAAGAATCCAAGAGAACTGGACTAGAAAACAATATTTAACAGCAGCTACCATTTTTTGAAACCTAGAGAGCAGAGTACTTTACAAACGTGATCTCATCTACCTACTTACTGAAAAGTATTATCACTCCTGTTTTACAGAGTATAGAGCTGAGATTTGAACCCAGGTTGTTCTGGTTCCAATATCCACATTCTTTCCTCTTAAAAGATTTCTCAACAGGTGCTTTTAGCATTCTGGTAAGACAGTTCTTCAATGCATAGTCTATACATTGCAGGACCATGTAGGATTCCTGGTCCCCATTAACTAAATGCCTGTAGCAGCTCTCACTCTATCTAACCATCACCGTGAAACCTGAAAATACCCCATATATTTTCAAATGCTGCCTAGGGTAACAGGCAGTCCAGTCCCCTGCTGAAAACCACTGCTTGACTGAACTACGGTATCCTCATGGGCAGGGTAAATCCAGATCAAGATAAATCTTAAAAGTCAATCTGAAGAGCTTTTAAAGGCAATTCAAAAAAACAAAAACAAACAAACAAAAAACACCAAATGATTAAAATTTCTGAGTGGGTAAGATACAAGACTGATGAAATTTGACTTTATTATCTTGCTGATTAAGGGCTAGTAGGAAGTGTTCAATAAAGAGTTGATTTACTAACTTACTAGCAAAGACTTAAATTCAAATGATTTCCTAAAAAACACAATAATTTTTCTAAATTGTATCTAATGATACAAAAAGGTAATGGAGGCTTACTTATTCATTTAAAGTATCACAGTTTGAATTGAAATCAGAAAATATGGTTCTATAGACTCTTTGATCTAGTGAGAAACAAATGATATTTGAACACAAATCATCTTATTCCCTTCTTCCAAATTTAGTGTTCTTTCTTTTTAACCTAATTCCTTCTTCTTTGCTCCTTCTTTTTGCTACCCTTACATCTGCTTTCTACTGAAGTAAATCTAATTTTCCCCAAGGACTCCTTTTATTCTTTGGGTCACAGTGGACTGCCTGATTTGAACGAATCTATATACACACAGTAATCTATAATAATCTTTAATAAAAGACACAGCCAATAATCAGAGCTTCTGATCAGCGTAAGATTAGCCAGTGTTACTAAATTAATGTAATTCTAGCCAAAAGCAAATAAATTTGACCTCTTTGTGAGTCTATATGGTATTATCTCTCTAGTCATTATACAATTTGCCAGGCCTTTTGAAACAGTAAAAATTGATTGAGGGCCTCTATTACCACGTTCTTGGCCTCCTACTGGAAACCACTCCCTGTTACTACTACTAACCTATTCTTCACCTGGACCACCACTACTTTTTCCAGGCACCCGCTTCATACATCAATTCTAAAGAGATATTTGCTAAAATTAAAGTATGTTTTGGTATAGTTTATAGAGGCTTATGCTTATTTCAAAATTCAAGTTTGAAAGCTAGAAATTTTTTGTTACGTCGTATGTCCTATCAGCAAGCATCCTTATCAATATTAAACCATTATTAACTGAATGAGACTACCAAAGACAAAACCATCAGAAAAGCAGTTGAGCTTTGTTAGAAATTGCTACATTCCAAAAACTTGCATTATACATATAACTGTCAAAAGAAATTGTACAATCTAGCCCTAAGACTGTGCATTGCACATAACAGATGATCAATAAATATTTGCTGAATGAATCTTGAATTGATTCAACAAATGCTTTTCAAAGTGCCTACTATATGCAAGGCAGTATGCCTGGGAGAACATATTATCAACCAAATGTCTGCAAAAAGGCACTGTATGATTTTTAAAGGTAAATAAAACACATCCTTTGTTGAATAAAATGTATCCTTTTATTCATAAATGTCACAGAATTCAAAGTTATGTCTAAATGCTACTTTCTATTTGAATATACATCTATTTAAAATGTCTATTGAATGTGTGCATATTTTTATATATATTTAATATATACTTAATATATCCACTTAGTATATCTACTAAGCTTTCAAAATCTTGTTAATCCATTCTAGAGATAAATTCCTGAGTCTCTAGTGACAACACAACTGAGATTGTTGGCATTCAAGAATTCCAACCTTTGTGGGCTAGCAGATGACTGGCTCACCCACATGACTACAAAGACAACATAGTACACAGTAATTTATGCTGTGTTTTTCTGATTTCAAATAGAACTATGTTCCTAAGTCATTTGTTCCAATCCTTTATGTGTCCTCCCCTCACAATCATGTGGTCTTGTTGGAAGCTATGTAAGACCAGAGATAAATAATTGTTCTCTCAGACAGATCTGTTTTTCTATTCAATACAGCCCCATGTTATTTTTGTTTCTTTAATACTGTATTTCAGTGAATGCTTGTTTGCTCAGTATGTTCTTTAAAGGAAATTTCTGTTATGAAATAACAGAGCAAAGGTCAGAATTTAACCTAGAATGCTTTGACTACTCACCTGGTGAAGTGGCATGAGAGAGCCTCTCACTTGGATATTTTTCCTGCATGGCCATTGACACAGTTATGTGAGCCAACTGTAGAATGAAGAAGTATACCAGTCAGATGTCTCCACTATCTTTTAATTCCCTGTAACTCATTCCCATTCAATTGAAACTGTCAAAACCACACAGAGAATTCAAGTATTCTTCCACATGTTTTACTCATAAGAATATTTTTTAAAGCAGAGCAAACTCCCAATACTCCACCCTACTTTTCTTCCTAAAACAAGGACAGAAAACCTAGCTGGAAAGATAGAGAGTCCCAATACTGATCCTATATGATCCTAGAATACCTCCAATTGTTGCAAAAATTAAAAATATTACTTTTCATAAACTTTGCCACAGATATTCTTCTTAGCAATGGGGACAGGATAGGAGGATGGCATGAAGAAAGTCCTAAATAACTAAACCAACAATTATGAATCATGGCTTCAATTATGATTAACATAAAACAAATTTTCTGCCTCCAGTAATAAAAGTTAGTCATATGAGGCACAAAGATGGAGAGAATTCTCAGTCATTAGCAGAACCCCATCTTCAGCAGGGGTTTCTTTCCATTTCTCCACTCCTTAAAACATTCATATTTACTCTAATGATAAGTTCTGAGAATGCAGCAGAAGTCTGATTACTACCTGTGTAAATAAAAGCTTTAATTAACTGTAACTCATAATGGCAAATAATATCTTATACTTGCACAGTACTCAAGAGGCAGTACAGAGAAGTGGTTCAGAGTATGGACTCTTGATCAGATAGCTTGGATTTAAAGTCTGACTTAGCAATTTATTTGCTGTATAATCTTGGGCAAATTTCTTAGTATTTCTGTACCTCAGTTCCTTCATATAAAAATGATAGAGACAGGACCTAATTCATGCTAATTCATTAGGAATTAACTTAGAAGAATGCCTGACACACATTATGTTCTTTGTTAATATTTTCATAATTTTACTTGACAGTTTATATCAATAAATAGTGGCACAGTATGGTCCCTGAAAGATAAAGTATAAATTTAGAAACTCTGCATTTGTAAGAGCCCCAAAGAGTTTGGGACAAACTATGCCAACAGAACAATTCTTAGAAGTAAAATTCAAACTCTGGAGGTGGGAAAAAAGGATATATGGTAGTATTTCACTAATGTATTTTACTGACCTCTATAGCTTTCTCTTAGTAACAACAACCCAAACCTACACTAATTTACTGCTTTTACAATGGAAATCCCCAGTCTTCACATACTGGGTAAGAGAAGCTTTGTTCAGTAATAAAAGCTTCAATTTACAGTGAGTATCAATCAGTGTGTTAATGGTGACACAGAATGGTTAGATCACCTACCTGCTAGTGATATCAAATAGTCAATATCAAAATCCTTTTCTTCACTCTTTTCTTTAAAGTAGAACAAAATGATAGGCCCACTGGATTTTGAGACCTTTCCAAATTCATATAAATTTAAAACAGGATGACAATAGAACTCTCAGTTAAACAGAGGTACCCTATGACTCAGCAGTTCCACTCCCAGGTATATATATTCGAGATAAATAAAAACACAGGTCCACCTAAAATCTTGTACATTAATATTCAAAGCTGCATTATTTATAATAGTCAAAAAGTAGAAAGAACTCAAATGTTCATCAATTAATGAATGGATAAGTAAATGTGGCAATAAAAAGGAATGAAGTACATTCTACAAACATGGGTGAACACTGAAAACATTATGCTAAATGAAAGAAGCCAAACACAAAAGGCCACTTATTATATAATCCCATTTATATGAAATGTCCAGAATTGGCAAATACAGAGATAGATTAGTGGTTGCCAGGTACTAAGAGGAAGGCAGTGGGGGAATGGTAGGTGGATGCTAATGGATGTCAAGTTTCTTTCCAGGGTGATCAAAATGGTCTGAGATTAGATAGTGGTGATGGCTGCACAACCTTCTGAATATATTAAAACCATTGAACTGTACATACATAAAATTGAATTTTATATGTGAATTCTATCTCAATTAAGAACTCTCACAAGGAGTGAAACAGTACAGAATAAATAATTCTTGACTGTTTTCTACTAAGTTCAGAAGTAGATGGGATACTGGTGGAAATTTTTAGGTCCATTTGAAGGAGACAGAGATAAAAGAGAGAAACGAAGGTACAAGAAGCAATGCAAATAACTAATTATACAGCCAAGAAAGGTAGGAGTGCATGAAGGCAGACAAAAAAAAAAGCACCCTACATTGATGGCTTCCATCTTCTAAGCCCTTTAACTACAGACATATTCATTCGTTCAACAAGTTTAACATGTTTTCAGTACTTCCTACCCAGCAAGCATTGTGTTAAACAGTGTATCATGTCTTATGTTTAATATTCACATCAAATCTATGAGGTAGTTACCATTATTATCCTCTGGATAATATTTTCTGGATGAAAAAATAAAGATTTAGAGTGGTGAATGATATATGGCTAGGAAGAAGCTTCAAAGCCAGGGGTGTGCTCTAAAGCTACAGAAGTCTAATCAGCAATTTTTCTGTAAGTGACAAAGAGAAATAAAGGAAGTAACTAAGGCATAAGTTCCAGCCTCAGGAATAGCCAGATCTGAAAGCCAAAGGGCAGTTAGGGGCAGGGACAGTTCATGTAATTTCTTCAGTTTGCCCAGGGCTCTATACCCCAAGTTGCTATCCAAGAAATAAATTTTTACTGTTATAAGTATTTCTTCCCTTGAAGAATTATAATCTTAGTGTGGAACATCACACTTGGCAGTTAAGAAAACCACATGAAGACAGGAGAGGATGTGAAGGGATACACAGACAGCTGACACAGACACATTAAGCTCACACCATAACACTATTTTCATGGCCTTGATCATTCATTAAACCAGATCTAAAGAAAGAGAAGCCAAATCATTGCCAAGAAGTTGCCTTTACAAAGAATAAGTCTTGAAACATACACCACCACCAGACCATTATAAAATAGACAGGCCTAAGGACAATTAATAAGGCATGATTATTTTACTCATCCTTGTATCACTCCTCCTCCCTACCTAGCACACAGTATTCAATTCATCAACTAAAGTTTACTGAGTGCCTATTATTTGCCTGTCTCTGCGCCACGTGGCAGAAATATATTGGTGTAAAAGAAAAACAGGGATCTGATCCTCTCTGTTTACTGTAATGAAATGATCACCCTCTTTATTGAACAAATAAGCTTTAATACACTAAACTTTCAGTTCATCTAAAATACCAGCTCCTCCTTGTCTAGAGCAGGTTCCTCAATCTCAGTACTACCGATATTTCAGGTATAGGATTAGTCTTCGTTGTGGGGGCTGTCCTGTACATTGCAGCATGTTTAGCAGCATCCCTGACTTCTACCCACTAGATGCCAAGAGCAATCCCCGAGTAGCGATCAAGAAGCCTGCAGACGTTGTCAAATATCCTGTAGCGAGAAAAACAGCCCCGGCTCAGAAACTCTAGCCTAGAGCCTTCACAAATGCTCCCGGTCCCCTAACCTTCTTTCTCTATTCATCCCTTCAAATCTCAGCTCAAACTTCACTTCCTCAGGGAGGGAGTTCTGCCCTCAGACTACGCCACCGCCTTCGGTTCTGCGCTCTTTGTACTTCTCTACCCTACACTATCGAGTGCCGAGTATTCAGTCGCTTAAAGTCCACTTTCTCCCGGGACTGTGAGCTCGAGGAAGGCAAGGACTGTGCTCCCCACCGTCCTCCTGGAGACTGGCACAGGGCCTGTCCTTTACACAGGTACAGCAACAGCTGTGGAGTGAATGACGGACAAAAGAGAAAACAAGGCGATAAGCGCGGGGAAGCGATCGAGACTCGAGGGGGCGTGTGTGGGGCAATATTTTAGAAGCCCGTACGGCGAGAGAACCAGAGACAGCTTATTCGCTCTGCGCGTGCGCTTTCGCTCCCTGCACCGCCCCCCGCCCCCACGGAGGTAGGTCTTGCTTGTCTGAGGCTCCTCAGGGGCTCCCCAAGGTGGGGCAGGGTCTGTCAGTTCGACAGGGGCCCGGAAGAAAGTAAGACTTACGTGGGCCTGAAAGCGGGCGGCGAAATACCTCACTCAAGAACACCCACTGTGGCCACCACGTCAGCTGCAGGCGGAGAATCGATCCTTGAGCTTTCTAACGGCCGTTACACGCCCTCCAGGCCGCGCGCTCAGAGCGCGCGCTCCCTCGGACCCGCCCCTTTCTGCCGCCTGTGACCAATCAGGAGTCGGGCTGTGCCGGTGTCCCGGCCCCGCACGCAGTCCTCCGCGCCAAGAGCGGACGGATCTCTCTGCGCATGATCCCACCGTCCCTCTGAGCCTTCTGCTCTGACCCTTGCCAGGTTTTGCCTCTGGGCGGAGCCCTCCTCACCTATCCCTGGAGTAGCTTGCTGGGCATGTGCAGATCTAGAAGCTGGAACATAGGGCAAATCATTCGGTAATCCCACCCAGCCTACCCCACCCCCTGTCACTACTGCCTCCTGAAACTGGGAGTCAGGTTGTGACCAAGTGTTAGGGCGTGGCCTGGGTCACTGCCTTGTCAGTTAGGGCTCAGTCTGTGGCTGGGGTCATGGCTGGGTTCGTCAGTGGTCCGTCTGACCAGGACTCAAGTTGAAGGATCAGTCTTGCCTTCCTACCCAAACTTGGTCCTCAGGAAAAGGAACTAATTCATTTGCATTAATATGTATTTAAGAATCATACTTGGAAATTGTTTAAAAGAAGGAACAAAGCCATCAGCCAAAGGGTAGTGAAATTCCAGATATCTGGAAACCTGAAGGGAGAGGGGGAAGGGGAGATGCGTTAAAAAGTTGTGATATTTTTAACTTCGAAGAACTATATTAAAGAGCTTTAATTATTGGATCAAGTTCACTCTAAAGCAGCAGTCCCCAACCTTTTTGGCACCAGGACGGGTGCTCCTATGAGAATCTAATGCCTGATGATCTGAGGGGCTGAGGTGGTGATGCTAGTGCTGGAGGAGCAGCTGCAAATACAGATGAAGCTTTGCTCATTAGCCCGCTGTGCTGCCGAAGGTTGGAGACCCCTGCTCTAAAGGAAGGACTCTGGGAATGTGGGCCGGAGTCCTATCTCCCATCCTCTCATAATATTTTAAGAATAAAGAAGGAATAAAATAGCAGATGTCATGGCTAATGAATTTTGGATAATGAATAATGGTAGATGAATTTAAGGTATTGTTAAATATAAATGATAAAGATAACTGTCTAAATAAATAGACTTGTGCACTGGTGGGTAGTAAGTAGACTGGTGGGTGATGGAAATATCCACTTGATGGCTTCCATTTCTTTTATGAAAAGAATCTGTGAGGAGGGAGAAAACAGCATGGAGAAGATTGCAAAGAATGGGGAGGATAAGAAGAGCTGAAGCAGAAAATAGAAGAGAAATCTGACTGGAAAATGGTGAAAATGCTGAGATTTAAATTTACAAATGGCAAACAGTATATTTACAGTTTTCTCCAATGTACATTTATATTTGAAAAGTCATTCTATTATCATACTACCAATTTAAAAATGTGAATTTTTGTTTTAATATAGAGTTGGTATTAATTTCAGAGAATATCCACAGTCAATTTTTAGGTATGAGATATTCTTAAATCTTTAGTTACTTTATTTTAAAAAGAGTTGCTGCATATTTTAATAAACTATATCAGTGGAACTATCACCTAACATGACTAAAAATGGAAGAGAGGGCCAGATACGCCCCATCCCAATTTAATCAAAGAAAATTAGAAAATAAACTAACTGCATCTTAGTTATAATCATATAATTAGAGCTACTGCTTTCAAATGCATTAAGTAGTGTCTCGTGGTTTATTTAATTATCATCTATTGTTATGCAGCACAGAGGCTTTTTAACATGGTCAACTAAATATAGGTAAGTTCAATAGCATTGCTGTTAACTTAATTTTGTTTCATTCTATTTTCTTTTTGAGATGTTTAAGCATAGTAGAGTCAATAATATTTTGCCCTTATCCTTCAGGATACATTTTATTATTAATTATTATTATTTTTTAATGAAGCTTTCTGATCCTAATTTCAGAGAATATACCTTAAATGAGGGCTATTTAAACAGTCTACTTCAGACCTATAAAGTCAATATTAATTCCCAATGAAATGTAATTAATTGTATTGATTTAATAAATATGTGACTGATATATATGAAAAAATAATATGGATTGATCATTTGACTTAATTTTTTTCAGGAGGTGTCAAAGCATTAAATGACAAGAAAAGTTTTTGCAAATGAAACGTTAAGACTGTTAAATTTAACTTTTATTTTATTGCTTGTACCACCATATTTTCCCAGGAAATTAATTTCTAAAATGATTATAGATATCAATAAAACATCATATTTCAAAAGCAAAATAACAAAATGAGGTGCAGGGATCTTAGGATTTTGTGAAAGTGCCACCTCCTTCAACTTATAAAGCCTGTCCTGCTTCTGGTCCACACCACCTACTTCCTGTATTCAGCTGTCCTCTCTATAAGGTCAAACAATATCTTGTGTACTGTTGAATCCCCAGGGGCTAACACAGGAACTGCTACACAGTAGATTCCAGACTATTCTTTGAATGAATAAATGATAGCACAAACATTGCTGTCTGTATTCTCCCTCTCTACTAGAAAGGAGGAGTTTATGAATTTAGAAATAATTAATGGTCAGGATAATATTGTATGGATACATTTCAACCTAATTCTGAAATTGACTAGCTCTTGCCCATTCTGCAGAAGAAAAGAGTCTTTTTTTTTTTAAGAAAGGAGTCTTAGGACCAGCTGGCCAAAGCCCAGAAACTCTCCCTGGAAAAAGAGTCATTGAGTTCTCATGTCGAAGCAGAGATCATCTGGTCAGACTCATTTTACATATGGGGGAACTAAGATCCATAGAGAATAAAGTGACTTCTTACACATACATACCCCATTCCTCATAAAGTACTGAAGCTTTGTGGCCAGCTTGCACCGAAAAGGAGTCAAAGTAGGTGAATTCCCTGCTGTTCGTTGGCCAGGCCATACTCCTTACCAGATAGTGTAGTTAGCTCCCCCCTAAATCTTCCTCCATGCCACCCTTGCCTCAGGCAACTACACTAGGCCAAGGGCTAGAGTTAGGGGAAGTGTCTAGGCAGGATTTTATCCCAGCATCCACCTTATCACTATAAGAAGAAAGACAGCTATCCAGGCTCCTGCAGGAAAGAAAGAAATAATTATAAAACAGGATTTGAGAGCCTGGACATTTTTTAGGCTTAGATATTCCACTTCGGGAGATTATTTAGTGATCCGTTCATGAAATCTTTCAATAAAGCTTTCCTGAGACTGTGTGTCAGTCCCTCATTAGATTAGGGGTGAGGCAGATGGAGATATAGAGATGACATGCACTCTGTAGTTCAATGTGGACCCTGCTCAACCCCTCACTTGCCACCTGCCTGACCCTGTATCTTAAAATTTCAGCCACTACTCTAAATCATTTCTGGATAGTCTCAGGTTCTGATGAAGTATACAACTCTAACTATTGTGGACAAAAATGGGGTTCTAAGTAACCTCACAGGGTGATAAGATCATAAATACCTAACTGGGCAGGTCATGGTGGGTTGTCATGCCCCAGGCATATAAATTTAGTAAAAGCTCTATCTTTGCCTTAAGCAAGCCCTGTTTTTGTGCATCCAGAGTAACACATCTTTGAAATAAGTGATAACCACCCTCAGGAGAGCACATAATTTTGTTACTACCCAGTAATCCAATCCCTGCCTTGCTTTCTCCCACCTTCATTTACTCCTCCTCACTTTCCCTCTTTAATTTTAAATGCATAAGAGAAACTAGAAAACTGTAATTCTCAAGAGCATTTGTGATTTGCTTCCCAGCAACTGTCATCAATTTAGGCTCAAATAAACTCTTATAAAAATTCTCTACAGGTTTGGGTGTTCTTTGTCGACACCAACAACAACCCCACAATGACAACTCTGCCATGTACTGCTATGGAAGCTGAAACTCCAAGAGGGTAAATGACTTCTCCCAAGTCACAGGGTAGGGCAGAAACAGGATCCAAGACCAGCACCTGCCAGTACCCAATGTGCACCCCCAGACTCTGCTCTGAGCCCCCGACCCTTCACTGAGCCCCCTTCATCACAATCCCTGTGTACCAACCTGCTAAACTCCTGCTGCTGGAGGCATTGGACTCTAAAACCACAGAGAAAGAAAGATTAAGCTTGAGGAGCCATCCTGACAGGACAAAGCCAGCATGCTCCCATCATTTCCTCAAGATTGGGCAAAACCGCTAACCCCTTGTTGTAGCTGGGACTCAGAGGGGCGTGATGATGAACTTTCTGCCTCTAATAAGAACAGACTCACTAAGGAAATGGGCTTTCCCTTGAGAACGGAAGGACTGTCATGGAATAAAACGGAGAGACTGTTCTAAACCAGCAAGGAGGATTTCCAACACCACGCTGGCACAGGGGACCAACAGACTGGGAGAAGAGTGATCTGGTGTGCTGGAAAAGTGAGAATGGGAGAAGAGACGACTCAGACTAGAAGTTTAATGAGTAAGAAAAGGACCGGGTGAGGAAAGAGGACCTCTGCAGAGCAGAGGGGTAGTCCAGGAGGCTATGGGCTTGGGTAGGAGACTTGGATTTGAGAAGGAGTGAGAGGGCATGAAGATAGGAGGGGGCTCAGCGAAGGATCGGGGGCCAGAGCAGGGCAGTGGGAGACTCTAGAAGAGGTGTTAGAGAGGCTCCCTTCACCCAGTGATCCAGTTACGGCTTATTCCGATGGGCCGGAACACCATCTGGCCGGCGCCGCTCTTCAGGTCCTTGCGAGGTCCAGTCTTCCAGGCTCCATTCCTCCCAGGAGGATTCTTCTGACTACAGGTCTGCCGGGAACACAAGCACAAAGGGTAGCGAGGCCCCTACCCCCCTCAAGCAGGGTGGGCCCTTGCGGGAGATTCCGCATAGCCACCGCGAGTTCACCAATCCGCAAGACTTTAGGCTCCAAAATATCGTTAAGTCAATCATCTCCACAAGCCCCGCCCTCGGCCTTAACGGATAGGCCAATCCCGCAGACTGCCAGGTTCCTCCTTACTCCCGCCTGGAGGATGACTGCATTGCGGAGTCTGGCTTCCCGCTGGCCGCGCCAGAGCTGTGGTAGATGGAGGCTGCAGCGACGGCCAGGATCCCCCCAAGGATGCCCCACTCACTGGCTGGCACAGGCATCCAGCCCGCTTGTCACACAGGGTCAATTGGCCGTGCGGTAGAACGTATCGCTGGTCAAACGGAACAGGTTGAAGGCCAGCGTCACCTCCAGAGAGGCCCCGTTGGCCCTCAGGCCCTAGAGCAGCCAGGGAGAGGCAGCGTCACCCGCTGTTAGGAGCCGACGGTGTAGATGAGCAAACATCGATTTCCCCTTTTGTGCTTGGCCTGCGGCACGTAGATGCTGTGTCTCTTGCTGAGAACTTTACATGCCTTATTTCACTTCATCCTCATATCAATCCTAGAAGGAAGACAATACTTTTATCCCCTTTCTTTTCTTTATCTTCGTTTTTAAAACCTCTCTCTCCCTCTGTTTCTGTCTTCTCTTTCCTCTCTTCCTCCTTACTATTAGTATTATTTTGATGGTGTGGCGTA
The DNA here is from genome assembly GCF_902729225.1 of Pteropus medius. Taxonomy (NCBI): domain Eukaryota; kingdom Metazoa; phylum Chordata; class Mammalia; order Chiroptera; family Pteropodidae; genus Pteropus; species Pteropus medius. Next base: position 4,796,359 of record NW_024354503.1, on the reverse strand, counting down.
GTAATTCATGACGAGGTGACCTTTTATTTTATTTTTCTTTATTATTATTATTTTTCCTTATGCTGTCTCCTTTTAATAAAGTTTGTTTATTGACTGAGCATAGTTTATCAATGATCACTTATCAGCAACAATTGCTCCAAGTTTAAAAAGGAAACCTCAGTTCCTGGTGGCAATGTAGGGATTGGTGGCAAACTCTGACAGACATCAAAAATTCTGAACTAAGGAATTCAGAGATAGTGATCTGATCTGTCCACAATACTATCATGGTGACTTTTTTTGGGATGACAATCACCTAAATGTAACCCCATCGTTATAACTGCTAATATTTAGATAGACTCGTGGTGTAGAGTCCATGGGCAGAAAGAAATTCTTACTATACATAACTCTGTTCTAGGTGCTTGGGAGGATTGGGGAACATGAGTGAACAAAACAGACCAAAACCTCCTATTCTCTCGTGGGTGCAAGGAGACAGACAATAAATAATAAAAAAAGTAAATGGTGTGTAGTAGTATAGAATGTAGTTAGGAAGTGATAAGCAGATGGAAGAAAGAAATTGGGATCTAGGGTGGAGGCGCGCAGGGTAGTTTGCAATTTTAAATAGCATGGATGGGGTAGAATTCATTGAAATAGTGGCATTTTAGCAGACTTAAAAGAGATGAGAGTGTTCCATATGGTTATCAGGGAGCTGAAGGTTCTAGGAAGAGAAACCAGCCAATACAAATGACTTTCCCACTTAGTTACCTGTCCACTCAAATGTTATCTCTTAGGTATTGGGGAGTCACCTCTCTGATCGCTGTCTCTTGTACTCCCCAAAGCTTATTTAGTCTTTTTACCCTGGGGCCTTTATTCTAGATCTCAAGCTCACCATTAATCAATCCATTCTACTTTCTTCCTTAATGGACCTTATCTTTTTTAAAGATGAGAAAACTGAGGCTCAGAGAGGTTAAGTAGGTTGTTTAAGTTTCTTCAAGTAGCAGCCTGGCTCCAGCATCCACTCATACTCTAACCACTAGGTTCTATTTCCTCTTGACAAAGGAGGAATTACATGCAAAGACAGACTTGGTGGTGGTTCAGAATCTGGACTTTGAAGCATGAATAGACCAACAGTGTGTCCTTGGTCAAGCCATTTAAACTCTCTGAATCTTCTTTAATCCCTTTATCTGTAAAGTGGGAGAAATTATACTTCATAAGGTTGTTTTCCAGAATAAATAAGGTAATGAATGACTCACTGTGCTCTGTGAAGAATTGTTAATAGTAATGAATTACAACCTAGAAGTCAGGAGACCCAGCGCCTTCTCTATACCAGGAGCTGTAGAGGGTAAGGACTTCGCTTTACTTATCTCTGCCCCCAGCACTTATCAAGATCAGCCACTTATCAATTGTGTGAACTGAGCCTCAGTTTCTCCATCTTTAAAATGGGAATGAAAATATAACTATATGGTTGTGGTTTCATAGTGTAGCAGTTAGCATGTCTGCTTTACACACAGAAGGTCCTGGGTTCATGCCCCAGTGGAGCCACAGCCCATAATCTGTGGCCATGCCACCCTGAACAAGCCCAATATCTGATCTTGGAAGCTAAGCAGGGCTGGGCCTGGTTAGTACTTGGATGGGAGACCACCTAGGAAGACCAGGTGCTGTAGGCATAAATAATAATACATAATAATAATAAAAAAGAAAATATAACTATCTCATACAGTGTGTTATGAGGCTTAAACGAGTTATTATATGTGAAGTGATTCAAACAGTTACTTGAATGGAGTAAATGCTGTCAGTATTAGCTATTAAATGTAAAGCATATTGAATGTATTACATAGTGTATAGCATCCTGAATGTTTGTTTTTGTTTTTTACTTTTATCATTGTAGGCCTCAATAATTGTTTGAGGAAAGAATAAAAGGAATGAATGTCATTTATTGGCTGTAATCTTGGTCAGGCCCGAATTTCCCTGTGCCTTAATTTACTAATCTGCAAAATGGGAATAATAATAATACTTGAATTCATCCAACAAACATTCACCCAGCACTTACTTTCTCCCAGTGTTTATATACCTAGGATACAGAGGAGAGTGACAGGATCTGTGCTCATGGGTACAAAAGCACCAAGCACTGGCAGGAGGTTACTAGTGCCTGACAGACACTTACATCTCCTTCACAGAGTGGTGGGTGGCCTTAACAGCACTTATCCCGGAGATGCTGGTACTGGCAAAGACCTCATTGGCCACCAGGGCAAATCTGTCTGGATCATTGCTTGTGGCTCTGAGGACCACATAGAGAGGCTTGCCAAGGGGAACTGTCTGTTCTCAAGTGGAGATGAGAGCTGAGGGTCTGTGAAGATGCCCAGGATGATGATGGTGTCCCCAGTACCCAGAACATGAATGGTGCTATATCTGGAGAGGGATGGGGGTCAGACTCCAGAGGGAGGAACAATTTTTATTAATTTCTTGCCATGTATTGTGGGTCAAAATCTTTTTTACATGCATGATCTCATTAAATATTTACAACAATTCTGTGAAGTTCTCATTTTATAGATACGTAATCTAAGGCTCAGAGAAGTTGAGAGATGTTCCCAATTCTCACAGCTGGTTTGTGTTCCTAACTGTTCAGCAGTACTGCTGCCTCCTTTCTTTGGAAATTGTTATGGTTATTATTTTAATGGGTTCAGTGGTCAACAAGTTTGGAAACCAATATCCCTATCCATCAAAATGGCACAATCTATAAGGGCATTCCCATTCTGATGGGGGAGTGGTCTTTCCCAACAAAAAGACTGATCCGATTGATAGCTAAGATGTAACTCCATTATGGAGAATTATTCCTCTGCCGGATGGAAATAGTCAGGGCTGGTGCCCAATCATTTCTTTCCCAGCCCTTCCCGACCACATACACATACCGCCCCCTTCCTATCGGGCCAGCCCCAGCTTGCTTATAGAGAGGTGGAGTCCACAAGTACCAGCCTTCTTCTCTATCATGAAGACCTGGACATGGTGACCCTCCTCTATTTTGGTGACGCTGGAGCATCCTGAGAAGGTGCCTTCCTTCAGGATCCAGTGGCGAGTCTTCAGGAAGCAGCTGCTCAGGACCACCTCAATTTTCTGCAGTTTACAGTGCGGGGCCACCAACACCCTGGACAGTTCTACAGGAGGACAAGAGCCAGGACAAGGGCCTTGTGAGGCTCTTGGGATGATGCCATGGGAGGGGGTACTAGTTCTAATATGGGTGGAGGAGACACTGTGACTCCCTTAACACACAATGACTCCCTTAAATAAAGACTCCTTCATGAGAGGTGAGACCTGTATGCCATGGGACCCTGATCCCTGGCCTTAGCTGATCCACTCATAATCTCTTTCCCAGGAACTGGGCCTAAAAGGTGGTAGTATAAAGCTTGAGAGTTGTGAGAAAGACATTTTCTGCCACGCAGGCTGAGGGGCAATGTGTGGAAAACGGAATAAAGCAGGTGCAAGTGCCAAATGGGAGAAGCAGGATTGAGAAGAAAGGTGAGTTCCTGGTTCCTGCCACTTTCACAGTTCCAGGTGCTAGTCCTTGGAGAACTTGGTTCGAACCTTGGCCTCCATCAGACACCCTTATGATAAATTCTCCTGTTTTCTCTTAGCCAGCCCTGTTGGTTTCTGTTACCTGTCTGGCAAGATTATTTTTGGAGATATTGTTTTGTTCTTTATTTTTCCTTTCAGTTCCAACAGGTAGCCTGGGGTTTGGGGGATTTACGAGGGGCCTAAATTCCTGAAGAGACAGAGCTGAGAAAGGGGAGAGAGGGAATACCTTTGACAGCCACCAGGGAAAGGGGTCAGTCTTCAAGTTCTCTTCAGGACTTTTTAGTTTCAAGAGCCAACACATTTTGTTTTGCTTCATATTTTCCAATTTTTAAAATTTATTTATTTTGCTCAAGCCAATTAGAGTTGGTTTTCTGCCACTGGCACCACAAGGTGTCCTGATCCACATCAAACACCAGGACTTTTCGGGCGATGAATGAGAAGCTAATACTTAACCCTTCCCGTGTTTCTATGCCTGCTCCTTTCACACTTTCTAGTGAATTTGGGATGAACTGCTTAACAGTTACTCATTAAAAAATAATGGAAATACTAGTGTAAAACATTTCTGGACTTGTTTTATCACTTTGAATTTAAAGATTTTTCTTCTTTCCTTTTTAAGAAGCTCATCGTTTCTATCTCGTCAGGCATGTTTGGTCAGAAGGGCAAATTAAGAGCAAATGCTTTGTACCGGTGTATGTTGGGCAGGGGTTGGGGGAAGGGTGTTGGGAGGCAGTGTTTAAACCAGTGACATAAATTTCTGCTATTGCAATCAATAGTAAATTGTGATATGGAGTGCCAAATAATAATATTAATAAGGGCTAAACTCCAGCACTAACACTATGAAGTAAGTGTGCTCTTATTATCCCCAGAAGAAGAAAATGAGACATATTTCAAAACCAGGCAATCTGTCTTGCAGAGTTCATGTTCTTATTCACAGGAGAAAAAATTAACATTAAAAAAAAAGCTGCCTCATTCTCCATGCATGAAAACACAATGACATACTTTCTATTTTCTGTGGAGGGATACATTCAGCATTATACAAGTGGCCTCATAACCCCATTGTCACCAAGAGACTTTGTTGACATGAGACAACCCTCTAATGAGCCAGCAGCATCTATTCAGAGTTTGACTAAACCTCCCCTGGGTTGGACTTGTCATGCTGGTCACTTCTACCTCCCCAGCCCTGCTCAGCTCCCCTCCTCTGCAACAGGGTATATTCCAAGGTGTTGCATAAATGTTCCTCAGTATGAGGATTCTAGGGACAAACGCTCTTGGAAAACGCATGTTAAAATATACTTTAAAAATCTAACCTTTAATATTAACTATTAAAGGCCCTGAAGAGTTCTGCAGTCAAGAAGCAGTTTTGTATAATCTAGGATTTTCCCAATGTATTTATAATAGGACATTTTGTGTAACATTTTGAAATCCCATAGCATTGATGCCCTGCAAAATACATTTTGGAAAATACTAGACCATAAGTTAAGCACTGCCTAGTTTTAAAGGTAATAAAAGCTTTATCCAAGGCGAGATTATCCAATAAACCAGAGCAGGAATGCCAAAGAAACATTTTTGAAGGAATATGATATTTAGGAAAGCAGAATAGTCATTTTAGGAAAATCAGAATTATGTTAAATTTAAAGGTTTCAGGGGATAGATTTATTTAAACTGTGGAGGACACACGTTTGAGGAACACCATCATCTTTTTGGTTCTCAGGACCCAGCTTCTGCCCTGCCAGAGGGTGGACCTGGGAGTTAGTTGCACCACTTGGGGGAGGCCCTGTGAACTCAGCTTGCTATAATATCTGCCACGCTGGTCTTGCCCACACTGGTTTTGCCTCAGTTACCTGGCTTAGCCTTCCAGGACTCTGCTGGGGCTACAGCCTCTCTCTTTGGTGGATCATCAGCTCCTTCTCTCAGGAAGGTTTAACTTCTGGTCAGTAGTTGGAGTCCTGGGGGTTGGGGGTTGACAAACTATCCATTCAACCTCTGCTTTAGACTGAATGTTTGTATCCCCCTCCCCAAATCCATGCATTAAACCCTAATACCCAATGTGATGGTATTAGGAAATAGGCCCTTTAGAAAGTGACAAGGTGAATGGGATTAGTGTGCTTATAAAAGAGGTCCCAGAGCGTTCCCTTGCCCCTTCCACTGTATGAGGACATAGAGAGAAGACAGCTGTCTATGAACCAAGCTCTCACCAGACATCTAATCTGCTGGTTCCTTGATCTTGGACTTCGAGCCTCCAAAACAGCGAAGAATAAATTCCTGTTGTTTATAAGCCAACCAGTGTATAACATTCTATTATAACAACCCAAACTTACTAAACACTCATGCCCAGCTACCTGGTCTTTCACTAGAACACACCTCTACCTAGATGGACTCTTTAGATGCCAATGTCTTACTAAAGCCCATGCCCTTTGGACACACATTCGCCTGGGCCTTACAGAGTTATGATGTCTACTCTGGTCCCCACCTCTTCTTTGCTATATTGACACTGAGTTCTTCAGACTTACCCGAATGGATGTAGTAGCTGTCATTACACATACAGACTTTATTGCTGACTGGGTACCCGTCAGAAGCACAGATTCCTGCTCCGGGACTACTGCTCTGGGTGTGTTTAGGGGAAGCTTGACCGGCCCCAGTCATGGCAGAAGATTTTGTTGTCCCTGAGGAGCTGGGAATAAGGGCTGTTGGACGAGTAGCTGTTGTCTCAGGTTACTGGGCTGTTGCAGTACCAGCTTTAGAGGCTGATTCCACTGCACGGGAAGGTGTCTGTGGCAATGGTGTGATGCATTGCAGACAGTGTGCTCATTGCAAGGGTTGTTGGGATTGGGGGTGCAGCTATAGTTTCCCCTTCCTGAGTCCCAGACATCACTGTTTCGAGAACAGTTGTCCCTAGGGCAATCAGGATTAGTGACGTGATGTGGATAACTGCACTGGTTGTGGTGGGTAGAGATACTCTCACCTCAGTGATTTTGTTTAATATTGTTGGGGATATCATTGTAGCTGACTTCTCAGAGACAGTGGTTGTCATGGACCCTGCTGATGTAACGTCAATGTGTGGTATATTAAACGTTGTTGGGGCTGTATTGGTGGCTGACTTCTGAGAGTAAGTAGACACTGATGTTTCCAATCCATTGACCATAGAACTTGATGCCAAAGGGCTGCAGTTACATCTCTCTGGTTCTGTTTTGGGGTCTCAGCTGAAACGACCATGCTGGATAAGGCTGTCCCTTCTTGGTCCTTCAACATAGAAGTCATGGAATTTGATGGTGTTGTACTCTTAGAGGTTGTGGTGATAGGTGTATGTAATCTCTCCTGAATGTCATGTGTTGGGGTTGTCTGCTCAGTGGACCCAGCAGAACTATAGGCTGGTGGTAAAATTGGAGTTGGAGCTGGTGTTGTATGGTTCTGGAACTCAGCCATTGCTGCCCTCCTGGTTGTTGGTGAAATGCTAAGTGGAACTTCAGGGACATTGTCGCTCCCATTGTTGGATAGAGCTGAGGTTGTGTCTGAAAGAACTATCTTTCTCTTAGGTGTGGAGGTTGTTTTACCTGACTCAAACCCCCAGGTTGTAATAATGCCTATAAAAACAAACAAATAAACAAAACCCAACATACCTGTTCCCTCCACCAATTCGGAGTTCTTCTCAGATGTTTTCACTTACCAAGTATTCTTATTAGAAGATTCAATAAAAATAATGTTAACACCAACTACATTATGACTGCCTCACATTCATTTATTTGTGTGCCAGCTCTATGCTAATAGATCTCAGCTGATGCACGCCAAAGCTCAAATTTAACTAGTGCAGGCAACTATGTCTCCTTTCACTCAATGACTATTCTAAAGATGGAATCAACAAAAGATGGAAATCTGTTATTGCAGATGGTCTTTGATTTCTTATACGTTTTTGATTTGAGTTTCCTACTTCATTGAAAATGACTCTACTATTTAAAGATATACATTTTTTTTTTGGTACAATGTGACCCCTAATTGCAAACTAACAGCTTCATTTAGTGCAAAAGCAGTTGAGGATAGTTTTGACATTGTTCAATCTTCACCTTGTCCAGGTAAGGTGCTGCTCCAATGTACAAGAATTGGCTCATTGAATTCTCACAACCAACCTGAGGAAATCACTATTGTTTCTATTTATAAAATGAGGAAACTGAGGCTCAGACCAGTGAAGACATTTGTGCAAGGTCGCATGGCTAGGAAGTGGTGGCACTGCATTTAAAACCAAGTCCATCAGACCTCAGAACCCAGTGTCTCCCCTACTACGCCATATTGCCTCACAAAAACATAGCTTCATTCTCATGGCTAAGCCAGCCACTCTCTCTAGAGAGAAGGGCCCAGATCGGATGTGCTGAGCTGGATCCCTTGGAAACCTTCCTCTTTTCTCTTGGACAATGGGCAGAAATAGGTCTATCACTTGATGCTCTTCTTCATTGCATCCTTGGTAGTTGTTAAAGAACTAATTCAGAAAACTGGAGGTGACTGGCTCATCCTTCGCACAACCTATCCTGAGGAGGTACTGACTCTTGTCCTCAAACCTGCCTCCACCTGGCACTTGCTCCTTTCATACCCCACTTTCTTCTATCCTGGTGCAGAGCTAAAGGATCACAATAGGGCAGAGAGCTGGCCAGTCGACATGGAAAGAATAAGAGAATCTAGGCTCTATTCTTAACCTGCTGTGTGACCTAGTGGAAGATTCCACCCCTCTTGATGCCTCCATATCCCCCTCAGAGCAATGAGAGACAGGGGCTCAATATCAGAGGAGCCCTCTAAACTTTAGTGATCCATGGGTCATTTTGCTATGAAAGTCCAGGCTTAAATGAATAGATCTCTTGTTACAGGGCCTCAAATTTTATATTAAGGGAGAGATATTTCCTTTGGATCTAATTTTGTGTGTGTGTGTGTGTGTGTGTGTGTGTGTGTGTGTGTGTGTGTTTCTTTCCCATGTGGTTAACCAGTTGTCCATGTCTCCTTATGGAAAAGTCCATTCTTTCCCCAGCAATTTGCCATGCTACCTGTCATTATGTATCCAGACCAATTTCCATGCCCTCTTTTTCACTCTATTGGTTTGCTCACTTAACACTGTACCAATGCCACATTATCTTACTGTTACTTTAATGTAAATCTCAATTACTTGGTAGAGTCTCCCATCTTGCTCTTCAAAATTATCTTATCTATTGTTGGCCCTTTGTTCTTCCTTACATATGTTAGAATCTGCTTATCAAGTTCTATAAAGAATCCTGTTGGGATTTTGATTGGAAGAGCGCCATGATTATAGGTTTGGTGAGAATTGACATCTTTATGATACTGAAGTTTCCTGCCCATAGCATCTCCTTTGAGAAGCAATAGAGTGTGGCCTGGGCTCTGAAGTCAGACCTGGGATAGAAGCCCAGCTCTGTGATGTGGGATAAATCATGTCATGTCTTTGGGATTCAGTTTCCTCAACTGTAAAACCAGGATGGCAATAGTATTCACTTCACTGATGGTCGTGAGGATTAAATGAGATAATGTACGTGAAGCATTTAGCACAGTGTTAAGCATATAGTAGGTGCTCAATAAGTAGAACCTGCTATTGGTAATAATTATCCCCTCTGCTCCTCTCCCCAAAATTGTTATCTGCTTCCTGGGTGCTTTGTCAAGGTGCTTTCCTGTCCCTGAAAAAGTAATGGACTCATGGGAGTGATGAGACATGCAATTTCCTGCCACCTCCTGACATCTTTCTCCATACTGTCCTAGGACCTCGGGATCCAGGACTGCATTCCAACCTCAGGCTTAGCGAGGCTCTTTGCTGGAGTAGGGCAGGGGAGGGCAGCAGGGGTCCAAGCCCCTGGGCCTCCTCAGCTCTAGACCAGCTTGGGAGAGAACGAGCTTGCTGAAACCCCAGATTATTGGCGTGGCCCAGATGGGAAGGACAGACAAAAAGGGGGGAAACAGTTGAGATGACCAACAAAATGGAGGGAGTAGACAGGCAAAGATAATATCCTGGAAGATGAGCAATGGATGAGCAAAGCCAGAAGGCCCTTGGAGGTCATCCCATCATGCTCCTGCCTTCAAACTCATTGGTGCCCCAAGCCCTTCAGAGGATTTAGGGGTGGGGTGAGGGATGGCTGTGCTCACATCAGAGGATCTTCCTGTGGATGCTATTCAATCTTCCACCACCTTCTTTCCCTTTCTGGCCTGCCAGAAGAAGAGCTGTGAGAGCCCCCAGAGAAGGATCGATGAAAGAGTATATATAGATACTCACCAGGCAGATTGAGGGCTCTGTCCTCAATAAATAGCAGCAGCAGCAAAAGCCACTGGCTTCTCATGGCTCTGCTGGTTGATGGTCCAGGAAGACACTAGGAAGCAGTCCTAGCTAGAACAGGGAAACAACAGTGGCTCCAAGATAGTGAGGCACTGCTGGCACTGGTGCCACCTCTCACCTGCTTGCTGAGTATACCACCTCGTCCCCAGTTGTCTAGACTCTTTCCCAGCAGCCCCCCGGGGGCTTTTCAGAGCTGGAAAAAGAGCTGTTGGGAAGCGCATGGAGGGTGGAGTTTCCCATCAACTGCAATGAGAGTGCCTCTGGGGATACCCATTCTAATTGGTAAATATCCCCAAGTTTCCTAATTGTCAGTCTTTGCTGAACAGCTGGGCAGAACTCTGGGCCTTCCAGCCTTCCCCCAACCCAACACCACGAAACCTGAGTCTCAGTGACATGGCTGATCTCATCAGTCTCCCAACTCCCTGGCCATTTGATTTCAGAGCTGGAGATCAACCTCATCCATTCCCTATTGCATAGATGGGGAAAATGAGGCCCAGTGACTTGCCTGAGGACCAGAATCCAGGTCTCCTATCCTCCAAGGCAGTTCTTCCTATTGCCCATGACTACCACAGCTTTCTCAGACTCTCTGCATTGCCTAACTCCTGAAACTGCCGTGGCTCTCAATGGTGTTTGTTGTGAAAGTCTCAAAGGGGCCTCGCAAGTCACAAGTTCCCCTCCAGATTTCATTAACCCGACCCACAAACTCTTCTCACTGTCTTCCAGTAAGCTTCAGTGCTCCTCTCTTCCAGAAAGCCTGCCAGGACCCACACTTGGTTCAGACATTCTTCCTTGCCCCAGGATGGGGCTTCTTGTATCTGCACAACTTGGTACAGAAAGCCACATCAGACAAGGGCTCCCCAGAATGAGGATCAGTCTCCTTCACCTTCAGACAAAGAGAAAGGGTAGGGCTATCTCCTGCATCAGACAGGGGTTTCCATGAGGACCAGACTTTTACCTCCAAAATTTAGGACCCTAAGAGTAGAGATTAATCTATATGATTAAGTCAGAAATGTTCTGGGTGCAGATTCTCTCTCCCATAGACTGACTCTCCCATCAAACAATCAGGCTTTTGTGGGGTAAGATCTGTCTTGCCCATCGGACCTGGGGCAAGGTTGCCCTAAGGGGTTGGGTATCCATCTGTCAGACGCATTGATCTCGACACAAAACTTTATTGTCAATACACAGATGCCCGGCCCCACTGGCCTCGCCTTTCTTCTCTCGGTGCTTGGGCCCACTTAGGCCCCATCTAGCTCTGGTCTAGAGCAGGGGGCCAGGGATGCCCTTCCTTAGGCCAAATCCTGGCTGCCTTAGCCAGCACCTCCTCTGTGCTTATCCTTGCTGTAGGGCTCCCACTCTCATCCAGCATCCTGTTCCATCCTGGCACCTCTGGACCTGGGGCTCGCAGGCACAGGCCCTAGAGATGGCTGCCACCTCCACAGCACCAGGCATCTGCCCAGGTGCAAGGGAGAAGATTGGCTCAGGCCAGGCTGAGCCAAGTCATGCTAGGGATGCAGGAAGCTGCAGCAGCTGGGTGTGTGTGTGTGCAGGCCCCTTGGCTCCGGTCCTGCCCTCTCAGCGGCTGGTCTTGTGCTTGTTAAGGAGTATATTTGTGTTAGAGTCATGAACCTGCAAACAGAGACGTCTTCTTGTCAATACCCTACCCTGACGTGGCAGACTCTTCCTTATTCTCTTCTCCAACTTCAACAGGGCCCCATCCAGGCCTCCCATGGAAGTGCTTCAGATGCCTAACTCTAGCTTGCCTAGAATCCTCTCTGAACTTGGGAGCCTAGGCTGTGGACATTCACAGGCTCCAGGTCATTCTAGCCCAGTCAGATGGTGTGGGAAGAGGAAACTAATATAAGTGTGTGCCTTTTTCCCCCCAGAAGCCTCCTCCCTTAGGCTTCTTATGTACCCTTGACAGGACCCAGGGATCTTTTGCCATCAGTGGGCCTAAGTATCTGCCACTAAGCAGGAACTGAGCTGGCTCAAGCCATACTAAGAAAGGGTAGGTTTGAGGGCACTAGTGTGGCATTGGCTCAATGGGTGAGGCCTGATGGAGCGGAGTCTCTCAGAGAAGGACCATAACTCGATTGGCAGATTGGTGGTAACTGCTGGACTGTGTGGAAGTCTAGAGGGCAGACCAGATCTTGAAAGAGACAGAAACCTTGACCAATGCGGCAGAGGCTGGACTGGGCGGGGTGGCGGGGTGAGCATAGATTGGATCGGAGAAGGAAGCTGCACCTTATCCATGCTGATGAGTGCAGTGATCAAGTCTTGCTGGCAAGCCATCTCACGCAGGTCCAAGGAGGATCTGCTCTCAGTCGACAGGCTCATCGACATCTGTTTGTGCAATATCTCCTCCTCCTGCTCCTGGTTGAAGCGGATGGAGCGCACCTCCTCCACTATTCTGGGGGTGAAGGAGTGAGTGCATTCCAGGGTGGGGAAGAAGGCGGCAGCTCTCCGAACTTCTTCCCTGGTGTCCACCCGCTTCATCCTGTCCCCTCACTCTGATAGAAACCCAGACAGAGATGTGTGCTCAAAACTGGAAGGTCTGGATCCCAGCTCCTCTACCAACAAGCTGGGGGGGCCCTGGGCAAGTCATTTAACCTCTCTGGGCCTCAGGGTCCACATTATAAAATGGTGAAGACATGAGGCCAGAAGAATCTGAGGCTCCGCTCAGTCCTAACTTACGGGACTCGAGAGTACCTCCCGTACCCACTCTACCTGTTGAGTTCATCTCGTATCTCCTTGTACTGCATTAAGTTTTCCTGTATTGCCTCGAGCACCAAGCAAAAGTTGTCACATGTGTTTTCCGAGAGGTTCGACAGGGGGCCCCCCATAAGCGGTTCCTGGGGCAGGCCAGACATCTCCAAGCGGGCCACTGCACAGTGCACCAGTGGCAGCTCGTTATCATAGTACTCCTCCTCGTCACCTGTCTGGGGAAGTGGAAATGGAGAGGGAACAGAAAGCTTAGCTAGCATGCCCTTCCTCAACCCCTTCCTGCTTGGCTTCAGGGAGGGTGAGTTTCTTAGGGTACCAGGGTTCTTATGCCCCTCATTTAATCACCAGCCAATCTTAGCCTCCTTACTTTGCTGCAGGAGCTCAACTCTCTGGAAATTTTTACCCCTCTTTAAAACTTAGCTCCCTAACCCCCCACCCTTGCCGCCATTTTCACTTCTGGTAAATTCTACCTGACATACTTCTAAAGCCAAATCTATCCTCAAGTCACAGCCCACAGCCCTCAACACTTTGAGAACTACTCCCTCCTCCATCTCCCCAAAATTTTGGAAGTTCTACCCCTGAATTAATAACACCGTAGCTAACATTTATTGAGTTCTTAGTATGTGTCAAGTACTCTTCATTTACCCATGTAGTTCTCATAACAGCCCTATGAGGTAAGTACTATCATGATTTCCATTTTAAGAAGAAATCAAGGCTTAGATTGGTTAAATGCCCTAAGGTCATCCAGATGCCTAGTTTTGATCTGCCATAGAAACAAGACATTTAGGATATTCACACCCCTCGGAAGCCCCAATTGTTGAGTCGGCTCGCAAGGTGGGAGATGCTGCCTCCAAGTCTCTGGCCTGGCTTTCTCCAGGCCCTTGAGTGTGTGAGCACACACACATACACACATTTTCAAATCAGCACTCACACACACTCCCTCTTTCCTCCCTCTGCCCTCCCCATCTCACTCACCTCACTGAACTGTACTTGAATCTGTTGCCCCTGCTCTGCTTTCATCATTTGCTCCAGGTTGGTGGTCACCACGACGACCAACAGGTTGATGCCAATGAAGGCACCGATGGTGATGAAGATGACAAAGTAGAGGGCACCCCAAATCTCCATTGTGTACTCCCTCGTCTCTATCCTGGAGATGGCAGGCAGGGGCCCTATCACCGCCCTGGCCCTTTGAGCCTCAGTTTCCTCATCTATGAAATGGGGAAATTATCTCAAGGCCTACTGGGACTTTTGCTGCCTCACTGCTGTTATGCAGATCTAATGCCTATTCCTAATTGTCACAGCAGCTGCTCTTACTGAGCACCTGCTGTACTGCCAAACAGTGGGGTACTCAAGCCAACTCTGCAAGGTAGGGATTTGTACATCAGCATTATCGAATTTAATCTATTGACTATATTCTTTATTCATGTTTTTCTTATTATAAAAAGTAATTCAAGCTCATTATAGAAAGATCAGAAGAAAAATATATAGGAGACAAACCTCACCCACTCTTAATACCTGTTATAAATCTCCCACAAAATATTTTACCAAATAATAGTTCTCTCTCTTTCTCTCTCTCTCTCACTGCGTGTGTGTGTGTGTGTGTGTGTGTGTGTAAACTGTGTCAAGCTCTATGCTAAGAGATTTATATAGATTTTCTCTATTGATCTTCACAGCAACCCATGACACAGTTAATATTGTGTTATAATCCCCAATTGATGGATGAGAAAACTGAGGCTTAGAAAAGAGATAAAGTAATTTACACAAGGTTGCATGGCTAGTGTGGTGGAGCAAAGACTCAAAAGTCCAGTCCACCTTTGTTGGGCACTCTATGGTTTCTCCACTACCTACATCATAATGGATAATGACAGCAGAAGCCCTTTACCAACTGGGCTTCTACTCTCACATAAAGGGGATAAAAAGAACTCAGTCAGGGGGACTCACTCTCTGGAGTGGACTGGAAACAAATAGGGTTTAGATTTAATGGGCAAGAGGTAAAGAACAGAACCCAGGCAGCCATCTAGGACCAAAAATGACCTTGGTCAGTGGGTCTTAGAATAAATGAAATGAGACCCTAAGTTCCTAGAGGTCTAGGCTTGGTGGTCTCCAGTGTGGACTGGAAGGCTGCCCTGAGACCTAGTGCAACCACAGATGGCTCCCTTGCCCAAGGTCTGGCTATCCAACTGTTTAGCATGATGAGAGAAATTTCCATGAATAGGCCTGTGGTGGTACTGTGGTGGAGTTTCAAGGGAGACAAGGCTTCAAGTAGCCCACAAACCCAGAGGTCCCAGCCCTAGGGGTCTCCCTTCCTCCAGTGTAAAGCCCCAGGTACCCTCTTCCTGCTAGGCCATCCTCATCCCCAGCCCCTGAGCTCCACTCCCACCCAGAGCCCTTTTCCCTCCCCAGTCAGTATTTTGCTGCATGGGAGCCCAGCCCCTGCCTTGCTTGGCTGGGCTAGGGGCCCAGAAGCCCCACGGGGACTCACTGAAAGTTATCGTAGATGTCCACCCAGCCATCCTGGGTGATGCAGATGAAGAGGGTGTACAGGGCAACCTGTATGTTCTGGAAATGCGTGGGCACAAATGCACCAAAGAGAGTGACCCCAAACACGGAGAACATCTGTCAGAGAGACCAAAGACCCACCTTGACTTCACCCAAGAGCCTTGGAGACAGGACATGCAAATGCCATGCAAATGAATGTTGCCAAGGGAATCACAGGGATTCAGGCCCATAGGTCTCTCCTCTTCTCCAGACACCCCTATATTCCCAAAGACCCTGGGCCTGTTCAGGGAAGGGCAGCAGCTGGGGGTGAGGGAGGGCACTGACCAGCATAAAGAAGAGGATGAGGGCCATGATATTGGTCATGTCGGGCACCGACTGCAGGATGACACGGATGATCCGGGCCAGGGGCTCCACTGCCATGCACACATGCACTAGACGAAGCACCCTGTGGGAGAGCCTCTCAGGGGTGCCCCTTGGCCCTTCCCAGACCCCTCCTCCTCATTGCCACCCAACCCACACAGGCAGAACTAATCCCCAGCTAATAATACCCCCCCTTTCCCAGGGTCCCCTCTTTTCCCCAAAATTCCAAGCTCACCTGAGGGTGTAGGTGATAGAGATGATGTTGAGTTCATTAATGAAGAACCCCAGAAGCAAGATAAAGATGATAAGGAAGTTGAGGATGTTCCAGCCGTCCTGGGGAGGCGGGGCCAGCCCCAGCGGGGTCTGTCAGGCCCAGCCCATGGGGACATCCTGGGTCTGGTGTCCCCATACCCTAAGGATGGGGGCTCAAGGTTCTTCTCACAGCAGGGTCAGTCATCTGCTATCCACTGCTGTTTACTCATCCTGCTGCCCCCAAAACATGCCACCCAACATACATGCACTCACTGTCTCATACATGTGTTAATAGCCAAGTGCAGTCTCAGAGACACACGGTAGAGATTCACATACATATAGCTAACTCCTAAACTGAGCATCCACCTTGACTAAGGCAGTGCTGAAAATGGCCTTGTCCTACAGTTAAGTGACACGAGAGTTTGGATGCTCCAGCTTTTGTATGACACACATTCCAATTAATAAGAAAATTTAAAAAAAAATACTAATACAAACATTAAATACCATTGCTTCAGTAGCCAGTTCGGAGGTAAACTAGCTCTCACTGTACAAGAGAAACAGAAAATTTTTACAAGTCCTTTATCTAATAAGGGACAAACTCATCTAGAAGTGGGGATGGGGGAAGGTGTGGGAATGGGGGAAGGAAGGTCACATATATGAAAAATTCAAGCACAACCCCCAAAGAGGGGAATTTGCTCTAACAAATAAGAGAAGCATTTACCTTTTGACTAGTGATCCCACTTCTAGAAATCTGACCCACAGAAACTCTGATACAAGCACAAAATGATATTTGTATAAGGTTGAAAACAACCGAAGTGTCTAGCCATTGGACCCAGGTTGAATAAATTATGACACAATCATTTCAATGGAGGACTGTGTAGCCATAAAAAGAAAAATGAAAACATCTCCATGTACTAACACAGAAAGTTTGCCGAGATCCGTTAAGTGACAAAAGCAAAGTGCAGAACAGTGTTTATAGCATGCTACTGTTAGAAAAGGAAGGACTAAAAATATATACACATTTGCTTATGATTGCAAAATAAACACTGGGAGGATAAACAAGTGACTATAAATATACAAAGATTATCTAGAGAGGGTTGGGGTGGGGAGAAAGGGATGAAAGGAAGGAGTGAAAGCTAGAACTCTGTGTGTACTTTTCAGTATAGTTTTGACCAACATGTATCTGTATTAAATATTCAAAAATAAAACTTTTTAAATGAAAAAAATGTTCTTAAATTTATTGAGCAGTCCAATAAACACAAACTCTCCTGGTGGGTGTCCCACATTCAGAGTATCTGTGTCTACACATATACAAGGAGACACAAGTCTACCTGTCTATGGATCCATCCCTCTATCCATCCAGTAGTAAGCTCTACTATATGCCAGACCCTGAACTGGATTCTGAAGATACAGGATTTCTGCCCTGCTGGGCTTACAGATTATTTTATTTTGAAAAAGGTCATCAGGCAGTAAATTTTAACTCAAGGTAAGAGAGATAAGTACATAGTATTAGGAAGACACAGAGCAACATGTAACCTAGCCTGGGAGAGACAGGACGACTTCCTGGACGAGAGGACATCTGAATGAATCTTAAGCTGTAAGTAGAAGTAAAGCAAGTAAGTAAGTGGCAGGGAGCTTATGTAAACTAGGGGTCAGTGTGGACAAGGGTGTGGAAGTGAGAAGTAGCAGTGA